>NC_041382.1:696680189-696733927 GCF_002162155.2 Triticum dicoccoides | reverse complement strand
CCTGCGGCCCACGGCGTGGCTCTGTGAGCGGGCCCATGCGGCCCATCTTCGCCAGCAAGGACTCAAGACCCTCGTGAGGGGCCAAGCCTCGCGAGGCGGACGACACAAGACTTCCTCAGGAGTGGCCTCACCAGGCTGGCTCGCGAGGGGCGGAGAGATCAAGGCAAGACAAATCTCACGAGGGGCAACTGTCGGCGTTCTGGGAACGGGGGTCCCCAGACTTGCCTGCCTGCAGCCCACGGCGTGGCTCTGCGAGCGGGCCCATGCGGCCCATCTTCGTCAGCAAGGACTCAAGACCCTCGTGAGGGGCCAAGCCTCGCGAGGCGGATGACACAAGACTTCCTCAGGAGTGGCCTCGCCAGTGCGCACAGCGTCCTTGTTTTCTCTTTGGTGTTAAGGAGGCAAGCGCAGACGAAGAGTACCGAGGCGTCAAGCAAAGATTTCCATATCGGTGCAACGAGACCACGACCAGCAGGACGGCAGGACGGAGGTCACCGTGGAGCCCAAGGCGGCGTCACCACCAGAGCCTTTGGCAGGCGAATACTACTTTTGTCAGGATAAGCTGTACTAGTTGTCCCCTTTCAAATTGACAGTTGTTGGCTCCCTTCCCGCTCAATATTTGGGGAGAGGACCCGGGCCTATATAAATATGTGACGCCCCGAGACCGATGTGCCAGGTGTCCTGCAGTTATTCACCGTCGTTGCCATGTCATTCGCATGTGTGTTGCATCTTGCCATGTCATCATACACATTGCATCTGCATGTTTTCGAAACTTGCATTCGTCCGGGTTCCCCCAGTTTCGTCCGTTGTCCGTTCTGTTTCAGCTGGTCGCTGAAGGATACCAGATGTTCTGGTCCAAGATATTGAGACCAGAACAGTTTCTCCGTCGAACTCCCTTCCTCGGCTCGATAGAATTCAGCAGCATCGGATACGCTGCGCGGCAAATCCGTAAAACCCCTTGTAGAGCACCAAACTCGGGTAAGTAAAAGGAGTGTTTCCTTCACATACTTGCTTTGCATAATGAAAGCCTTACCTGCCGCAATCTTTTTAGCCGCCTGGTGTTCCTGAAGGGCGCTCTGGGCCTTGGCTCGAGCCTCTTGTGCGCTCTGGTGGGCCTCCGCAAGTTCGACGCCTGCGTCTTAGAATCACGCTCCAGGGACTCATACTTCTTGACGGCATCCTGAAGATCTTGCTGAACTTCGCTGACCCAGGCCTCATGCTTTTCGCGTACAGCGTGTTCCTTGGCCGCTTTGTCCTCGGCCTCGGCTAATGCCTTCTTGAGGGTCGCCACCTTGGTCGTGGCCCCTAGCATAGTCCATGACACTTTAGTCAGCATGCAGTATTCATCCTTCCTAACATACACGCACATGTTATTGCATACCTTGGCTGTCCTCCAGCTACTTCTTCACAAGGCTGAGCGCTTCCTCGGTCCGCTCCAGGCTCCGCTTTCAGTTCAGAGACCTTCGCAGTATGAGCGACAGCAGCCAGCAGCGACGCCTTCTTATTTACATAGACATCATATGTTAGACTCCTGCAAAAATTGTTTTGATCCTCTGTTCGGCTTTTCTTTCCGAACACCGAACAGAGCATCAGGGGCTACTGTCTATGCTATGATATTCTTTCTACAATTATTATTACCTCAAAGCCTGTTAAAAGGCTAGTGCAGGCTTTGGTCAACCCGCTTTTGGCAGACTGAACCTTTTTTATCACCGTACCCATGAGGACACGGTGTTCATCTACAATGGAAGCGCCTCTAGTTGGATAGAGGTCACTAGCAGAACAGGCACACCCCCTCCTTTCGGGGAAGGCCGTTCGCGGAGTCATCCTTGGACGCCGCCCTGACGATCTCCGGAGCCTCCCCTTGGTCGGCAAAGGCCCTTTGGGACACCACCTCATCATCGCCTTTGGGCGAGGTCGAGTGAGCAGGTGGCGGCGACATGCTAGCCATCTCCTTTGAGTCTAGCGAGCCCTCTGTCGAGGATTGCGGAGAACTGTCGCGGGCCAGACTGCAATAGCATAAATTAAACATATTAATATCGCAAAGGGGAAGGGCCATACATTTGGACGAGCATAAGGTCTTTGGTACTTACGAAGCGGCCCGAGGCTTGGTCCGGGGCATTCGTTCCGGACTGCTATCGACATCCCACGCGGAGTTATCCGCGAGGGAGCCCTTCCCCCTCTTGGGTGCCTTCGCCTCTAGGTTCGTGGAGGCCACCCTTTTCTTCCTTCCCCCTCAGGGAGGAGTTGTCTTCTTCCTCCTCCTCATCGCCGCCTTCGGCGACCGAAGGGTCAGTCTCGTCTTCGGACGACAGGTCCGAAGTATCCTTCCGACGAAGGCCACTCCTGGTCCCCTTGGCCGCCTTCTCGGTCTTCTTCTTTGGCACATTATAAGGCGCCACGAACAACATCTTCGTCAGGAGTGGGGTCTCTTTGTCTTCGGGTAGCGGGGCTAGACAGTTAATCCGCCTCGCTATGCCGGTCCAGGCCAAAGGAAAAAAATGATAAGAGAGCTTAGACTTCTTTCTCACAATACGCTAGTAAAGATTATGCCTTGAGAGCGTGAAAGAACTTACCGAATTGGTTTGGCGCTTTGAGCTAAGCCCATGATCCTCAGTTGTAGGCGGTGGCGTCTCGCCGGCCTTGAAGAGCACTTTCCAGATATCCTCGTGTGTTCTGCCAAAGAGCTCTAGCAGCGTCTGGTGCTTGGCCGGATCGAATTCCCACAAATAGCAAGTCTGGCGTTGGCACGGGAGGATCTGGCGGATGAGCATAACCTGGATCACATTGACAAGCTTGATCTTGTTGGATATCATGTTCTGGACACACGTCTGGAGCCCTGTTAGCGCCCGAGGAGCCCCAGGTTAGGCCCTTCTCTTGCCAGGAGGTGAGCCGCATCGGAACTCCGGATCGGAATTTGGGGGCCGCTGTCTAGTTGGTGTCGTGCGGCTCAGTGATGTAGAACCACCCTGATTGCCACCCCTTCATCATTTGCACGAAAGAACCTTCGAGCCAGGTGACGTTGGGCATCCTGCCCAACATAGCTCCTCCGCACTCTACCTATTGACCGCTCACCACCTTCGGCTTCACATTGAAGGTCTTCAGCCATAGGCCGAAATGAGGTGGGATGTGGAGAAAGGCCTCGCACACGACTATAAATGCCGAGATGTTGAGGATAAAGTTGGGGGCTAGATCATGGAAGTCTAGCCCATAATAAAACATTAATCCGCGGACAAACGGGTGGAGAGGGAATCCCAGCCTGCGGACAAAATGCGTGAGGAACACCACTCTCTCATGAGGTTCGGGGGTGGGGACGATCTGTCCCTTGGCCAGAAGTCGGTGAACGATCTCCTTGGCCAGGTATCCGGCCTCTCAAAGCTCCTCTATATCTTTCCTCTTAACAGAGGAGGCCATCCACTCGCTGTCGGCTCTGGATCCGGACATGGTTGGGTGTTTGTTTGAATGAGAACGAATGAGGACTTGGGTGTTCGAGCTCAAGGACGGAGAGGCAGGAAGAAAGCGTGGGAGAAGAAAGGAGAATCTTATCACCTTATAAGGGCGGTGAATATCGAACGCCCCCCCATTCGCCTTAAAATTCGCCTGCTCCCAAGGGCTGTGTAAACGACATAGTTGGGTTACCCATGCTCGTATTGATGAGAATACCAAAATAGGGGGACACGATCTCTGCTTTGACAAGACGTGCCAATGACAACCTC
Organism: Triticum dicoccoides; assembly: GCF_002162155.2. Taxonomy (NCBI): domain Eukaryota; kingdom Viridiplantae; phylum Streptophyta; class Magnoliopsida; order Poales; family Poaceae; genus Triticum; species Triticum dicoccoides. The sequence continues at coordinate 696,730,214 of NC_041382.1, read as the reverse complement.
GTCTCAAAACATGGGGCGAAAAACTGTTCGAAATTATGACCGGACAGGCGTGACGTCACATTACTAAAGTTGTCAGCAGATTGGACTAGTGTGTTATTATATTATCTTTGCGGTTGTGTGCGGTCTGTGTTACAGGTCCGGAGACGATCAATTCGTCTGGAGACTGTTCGGGAGTTCGGAAGGAGGAACCCGCCTTGCAATGCCGAAGACAGCACTACGCGTCGGATACCTTGTCATTGAAGCCAGGTTCAGGGGCTACTAAGGGAGTCCTGGACTAAGGGGTCCTCGGGCGTCCGACCTGTTATCTATGGGCCGGACTGACGGGCTGTGGGGATATGAAGATCGAAGACTGTACCCGTGTCCGAATGGGACTCTCCTTGGCATGGAAGGCAAGCCTGGCGAACAATTATGAAGATTCCATCTTATATAACCGACTCTATGTAACCCTAGATCCCCCCGATGTCTATATAAACCGGAGGGTGTAGTCCGGAAAGGATATACTCAATACCTTAGTCATACAGGCTAGACTTCTAGGGTTTAGCCATTACGATCTCGTGGTAGATCAACTCTTGTAATACTCATATTCATCAATATCAATCAAGCAGGAAGTAGGGTATTACCTCCGTAGAGAGGGCCCGAACCTGGGTAAACATCGTGTCCCCTGTCTCCTGTTACCATCAACCTTAGACGCCCAGTTCGGGACCCCCTACCCGAGATCCGCCGGTTTTGACACCGACAGCGAGCATGGGACGCACCTTGTCCATGGCTTCCTGGTTGAGCACCAGCGACCTACCAATGGCAGGCTCAGCGGCCGGGCGCAGCTCGGCGGAGGACAGGGGACTCTTCCCTTTCTTCGACTGGTCCGGTGCCATGGAGATGGGAGGATTGAGCTCAAGTCGAATCAGGGGAAGAGGCTGAGCTACGAGGAAGCGGAAGAATTGGAGAGTGTGCGGCAACAACGGGAGGGAAACCGTGTAGACCGCAGTGGCCGCCTAGCCAGGCGGGTATCAAGGCAGCGTGAGGAAGCGAAGACGCCCACGTCCAATCAACCGCCACACGTTAACCAAGGCCACAGGCTATTGGGGCCCATGGCGCTCCGCACTTGCCCTTTGGTTTCGCCTCGAAGCCAAGCCCGAGCGCGCCTTGGGCCCGGGGGCTGCTGTCGGCGTTCTGGGAACGGGGGTCCCCAGATTTGCCTGCCTGCGGCCCACTGTTGGAAATATGCCCTAGAGGCAATAATAAATTGGTTATTATTATATTTCCTTGTTCATGATAATCGTTTATTATCCATGCTAGAATTGTATTGATAGGAAACTCATATACATGTGTGGATACATAGACAACACCATGTCCCTAGTAAGCCTCTAGTTGACTAGCTCGTTGATCAATAGATGGTTACGGTTTCCTGACCATGGACATTGGATGTTGTTGATAACGGGATCACATCATTAGGAGAATGATGTGATGGACAAGACCCAATCCTAAGCCTAGCACAAAGATCGTGTAGTTCGTATGCTAAAGCTTTTCTAATGTCAAGTATCATTTCCTTGGACCATGAGATTGTGTAACTCCCGGATACCGTAGGAGTGCTTTGGGTGTGCCAAATGTCACAACGTAACTGGGTGGCTATAAAGGTACACTATAGGTATCTCCGAAAGTGTCTGTTGGGTTGGCACGAATCGAGACTGGGATTTGTCACTCTGTGTAAACGGAGAGGTATCTCTGGGCCCACTCGGTAGGACATCATCATAATGTGCACAATGTGACCAAGGAGTTGATCATGGGATGATGTGTTACGGAACGAGTAAAGAGACTTGCCGGTAACGAGATTGAACAAGGTATCGGGATACCGACGATCGAATCTCGGGCAAGTACAATACCGCTGGACAAAGGGAATTGTATACGGGATTGATTGAATCCTCGACATCGTGGTTCATCCGATGAGATCATCGTGGAACATGTGGGATCCAACATGGGTATCCAGATCCCGCTGTTGGTTATTGGCCGGAGAGTTGTCTCGGTCATGTCTGCATGGTTCCCGAACCCGTAGGGTCTACACACTTAAGGTTCGGTGACGCTAGAGTTGTTATGGAAAATAGTATGTGGTTACCGAAGGTTGTTCGGAGTCCCGGATGAGATCCCGAACATGACGAGGAGCTCTGGAATGGTCCGGAGGTGAAGATCGGTATATTGGACGAATGGTATTGGAGTCTGGAAGTGTTCCGGGGGTATCAGACTATGGTCAGCATGACCGAAAGGTGTTTCGGGAGCCTCGGCAAGTGTTGAAGGGCCTCATGGGCCAAAGGGGAAGGGGCGAACCAGCCCACTAAGGGGTGGTGCGCCCCCCACACCCTTTCCCATGTTACTTGGGGGGTTGGGCGCCTCCACCTGGCTTGGGAGGCAAGCCTCCACCTACTTGGCTTGGGGGGCAAGTCTCCCTAGGATTTTCCCTAGGGAGATCCAATCTGCCTAGCCGCCGCCCCCTAGGGGAAACCCTAGGGCGCCTCCCCCTCTCCCCTTGCCCCTATATATAGTGGAGGGGTGGGAGGGCAGCCGTGACCTCTCCCCTGGCGCAGCCCTCCCTCCTCCTACACCTCCTCCTCCTCCATAGTGCTTGGCGAAGCCCTGCTGGAGAACCACGAGCTCCATTGCCACCATGCCGTCGTGCTGCTGGAGTTCTCCCTCAACTTCTCCTCTCCCCTTGCTGGATCAAGAAGGAGGAGACGTCCCCGGGCTGTACGTGTGTTGAACGCGGAGGCGCCGTCCGTTCGGCGCTAGATCGGAATCAACCGCGATCTGAATCGCTGCGAGTATGACTCCTTCATCCGCGTTCTTGCAACGCTTCCGCTTAGCGATCTACAAGGGTATGTAGATGCACTCTCCTTCCCCTCGTTGCTAGATTACTCCATAGATTGATCTTGGTGATGCGTAGAAAATTTTAAATTTCTGCTACGATCCCCAACACCCACGGCGTGGCTCTGTGAGCGGGCCCGTGTGGGCCATCTTCACCAGCAAGGACTCAAGACCCTCGCGAGGGGCCAAGCCTTGCGAGGCGGACGACACAAGACTTCCTCGGGAGCGGCCTCACCAGGCTGGCTCGCGAGGGGCGGAGAGATCAAGGCAAGACAAACCTTGCGAGGTTCCAGTGACGTGAGCCATGACGACCAAGGCCAGGTGGGCGCCAGCGCGCACAGCGTCCTTGTTTTCTCTTTGGTGTTAAGGAGGCAAGCGCAGACGAAAAGTACCGAGGCGTCAAGCAAAGGTTTTCATATCGGTGCAACGAGACCAAGACCAGCAGGACGGCAGGACGAAGGTCACCGTGGAGCCCAAGGCGGCGTCACCACCAGAGCCTTTGGCAGGCGAAGACTACTTTTGTCAGGATAAGTTGTACTAGTTGTCCCCTTTCAATTTGACCGTTGTTGGCTCCCTTCCCGCTCAATATTTGGGGAGAGGACCCGGGCCTCTATAAATAGGACTAGCCACCACCATAGCTAGGGGATCGACCTCATCTAGGATCGGAGCCAAATCCTCACAATCACAAGTTCACCAAGCACAAGAGCACCTCCTCTCAGGAGGCTGTTCTTCCCCTTGTACTGTTCATCCTCAGCCCAAAAGGCAATCCACCACCACCACACTGGAGTAGGGTATTACACCACAACGGTGACCCGAACCAGTATAAATCTTGTGTCTCGTGTGTTGTGAGTTCGTGTGCCTAGCCTAGAAATCGCGAAGTGTGAGAGGGCGTGATCGGCGAGGGAGGGATCTTCGTGCGCACCCCAGTGTTTGAACCTTAAGGGTTTTGCCGGAACCCGAAATCCGACACCAACTATATATGATCTTTTCCTAAACTATATTTGTATTATTTGAGATATCTTACCATATGTACCATGTGATCCAACAATATATGATTTGACTGTTAGTAAAATGCTACAAATTCCAAAAATGTAGTCAAAAGAAACGGTTGTTTTAACCTAACAATGTTGCATCTACTATATCTAGATAGAAGCCCTCCACTATCTAATTTTCCTGACTTCTCATGAGACCACATCATTGCTTAATTTTAAGATATTTGTGTTTCCATTTTCAGTGGTCCTTTAGAGTTTGGCTTCCTTACCAAACCAAAAAAAAAGAAAAATGAAAAGAATTACACAACGACTAAGATATCAAACTGAACAATTAAAGTTTTGCATGAAAGTGTAAGAAAAAAGGCATACAACCTACATGCAGAATGTCATGTTTTCTATATGGTGCAAGTAATTTTACATTATGGAGTTTTTGGTTATGTTGGTGTTGCGCCATTAAAAATGCAATTGCAAGAGATACAAAACTCGAAAATATGAACAAAAGCAAACAGCAAAGACATCATTGGAACTACGCAAAAAGCACCAAAACTCTACGTAAAACAAATAATCTTTTCTTAAGCATTAATGCTTATCTCTATACAAGGGCTGCCTCCAACTCAAAAACAGAATAAGAAGGCTACCTCCAACTCAAAAAATATATACAAGAGGGGTGCCTATAATTAAGCGTCTACTCAAGCACTTCCCTTAATTAAGCACCTCGTATTGCACAAGACCCTATTATTATCATTGTTTTAAAACGAAGGCTTGAGATGAGCTCGACTTTGAACTAACGGAGTCATCAACCGGCCAGGATTACAGCACACCATTGCAACCTCGAGCAAACAAAGAAAAAGAAAACACGATAAGTTAACAAGATAAACAAGACAAACCTCGAACATTACACGCTATCAAGATAAACAAGACATGAACATTACAAGCTAACAAGATAAACAAAACATGAACAACCAGAGCAACGCTGAGGCCTTCTTCCATGAAAGGACCACCAAGAAAGAGGAGAATGCTGGCTCACGTGAAAGAGCCCAACATCGATGAGAGGGCATGTCATCTCCAAACCACCATGGCCCTGGAACGACGACACCGTCAACTACAACCACTAAAGAAGGCCATTTCCTCCTCGCATGGCTTGAAAGGTACCGCACCATCGACAACTTCAGATGTTCACCCTAGAATATTGATGAACGTCACTGAAAGGCAACCACAGGAAAGGATCAGAGCAAACCCTTCATGAAGCAGACACTTCTCCAGAAGTGATGCACTGCCGCTACCCATGGACACAACCATGAAAGAGATGAAAGTTGTCGTCTATACAGAAATAGAGAGCCCTGGGAAAGCTTCGAGAAATGAGGAGACAGAGCCAGGGCCAAAGGATGAAGCTCACTCCCTCACTACAAGCACTCGTGTATCCTCCATAGAAGGGGAACCCTATCCCCACTCATCCAGGCGCAGACGCCGGACTAGACTCACGCCATCTTTCATGTAGAGCACCCAAAACCATCGGTCCTGCAAAGCCAGGGCCGCCGCAAGAGACATGCTATTGTTGTTGCTCCATCCTATCACACCACTGCAATGCCCAATCCACACAGCTTCCATTTTCACCCGTGAGGCTAGGGGGACACGAGTGGTAGAAACGTACATGAATGACGCGTCCAAGGAGGGAAGCGGCGCCCATCGGCGTCGCTGCCAACAATTTCTTTCGGTCATGGCTCCACCCCACCCAACTTAGGAACCAGTAACACACGTCGACCCTACCTAGATCCGGAGGGGTGGAGCACGCTGAGAGGCAAAGGGGGGAAATGCAGCCAGCTGCTGCATCATGGACCTCGTCCATCGGAGAGCTTGTTGCGCGCGCAACCAGGATCGCCAGACCATGCCCGGCACTACCTCCCGCCGCAAGAAACGGTGGCACCTCACTAGCCGAGGCCACCACCCCATAGACCGGTACTCCTCGCAAGAGAGGCAAAGCGCGAGAGGCCAATCGCCGCCTTCCTTGGCAACGTCTCGGGCTTGCCTGACGGATGCCTCTGGTGGCTGCGAGAAAGGAGGTGAGGCATGGAGGAGGAGGCGGAGCCTAGGGTTGTCGCCCTCGAGCGACTCGAGGGCGACACGAAGGAGTTTTTTCCTCAAGGCAAGCAAACCTGTTTAAGCAAGTTGCTCGTGTATATTCAACTTATTCTTCTTGACTGCTGCTTGCACAGACTTTAGCTATTCCAAATGTCCCTTTCGCATTGGTTGTTAAGAACTATAAACCCTACGTATTATTTATGCCACGACCAGGCCAAATTCTCTCTAGAAAAGCAAGCAACATGGGCAAGGTGACAAGTAGCCTTCCCTAGATCTGGTCTCCTCCGCTGTCTCGTACAGTACTTGGGGTTGTACCTGTACGTCCTATGTGGGGGCACCCACTGGCAGCATAATACTGCTGGCATCGGAATATGCCGTCTCCCAAGAGCCGAGATGCGGATTAGGATCGAGCAAGCACCGCCGGATGGGATCAACCATCTGATGCTTGCAGCCAGCATGCGAGGTGCGATCCCGCCTGCATTTTTGCAGACTGCAGTCGGTACGTACAGTACCTCACCTGCCGCCGGTCCAACCCTCGTGCGCGCGCGTACGGAGCGCCATGGATAACAGTGACACCGGTGCGTGTGGAAGGGAGACGTGCCACATGGTGACATGGATAACAGCGACACGCGTGCATGTGTAACGTGGGGCACGTGAAGTGGGGATGCAGAACAGAACGGATCGGTCTGCTGGCACGTTCATGGACAGGTGGACTTGATCTTCTTCTGAATATATATTTTTGTTTCCGTGCCCTAAGCAAGTTGATTGATTGGATCAAACTTGCAAACAACCGCCTGATGTTGTATCCTGGGGGCCGGCGTACGTGGTTTTGGCGAGGAAAAGGGCCAAATGATGGTCAAGTGTTGGCCTCCAAGTATCCCCCGAGGCATCCTCACCCTATCTGCAGCAGACGTTCCCTTCGTATGGCCGTATGGCTCGGTGGGGATGCGTCTGGGCATTACTTTTGCGAGTGCGGTGCGGATGATGGCACCAAATAGTGGAGTAGATGGATACGCGCCGGCACCGGGCACCCGTCCGGTGCAAGTCACTTACGTACGCATCCGGCCCATTTCATGCGAGTCTGCCGATGCTTTGGTGATGAAGAAGAAGGGGGCCAAAAGGGCACCCGTTGGCCTCCTTGCGATTTTTTTTTTTTTTTTGCGGGTAAGGCCTCCTTGCGACTTTGAGAGGCATCGTCACCCTATCTCTATCTGTAGCAGCCATTCCATAAAGAAAGAAACTGCAGCAGCCGTTCGTTCCTATGGCATGGTTCGGTTGGAAAATAGTCCGCGCATACTTTGCCCCGGTTGCACGGACGCGTCAAATCTGATCATCTGATGTGATTCCACCCAAGATAAGATGCATATATACGCTTCTTTCATCACCCAAAACAAAGACCAAAGATGATTTCAAAAAAAAAAGAAAACAAAGACCAAAGATGATACGCGCCGGCACCGGGCGAGTCACGTACGTAGTACGCACACGCCCATTTCCCTCGTCGCGTCAGGCCAGGAGCAGTTGGAAACGGAGCCGTCGTCTCTTTCGTGCAGAGAGACGACGCGTCCCGGGCAAGCTCCAGGCGCAACGGCGTGTCGTGTCGACCCCGAGAAATGCTCTCTCTGGAGTAAAGATGTTGCAGCGTGACACCTTCGCCGTGCGCCCCATGCCTGGTCTGTTTTTCTGACGGGAAGGAAGGAAGGAATGATGGAAGCGAATCGGTTTGGGTGGTTGGCTCTCTGGTTGGGCTTCGTTGCCTTTGCCCGATCGGACGTGGTCGCGCTCGACGTGTCCGCGTGCGGTGCGATGTGGTGAGATGGGTAGATGATGATGGGAGCGGAACCAGATGCGGCGTGTGCGGGATGCGGCCCGGCCGCCCGTCGACCGGTCGTGCTTACTAGTACTAGTTTAAACGTATCATCCGTGCCACGCTCGGTTCACGACGACGCGTCCTTGTCCTTGCACTAGTTGTAGATGCTGCCCCCAGCACGATGCACTGTGGAGTGCGGCCCAGAGAACAGAGATAAGTGAGTTGTCGCACTGTCATCCGCGACCATTTTGCCACGCTCCGAGTCGCACCAAGAGGAAGAGATGGACTACCGGGCTGGGTTTGGACGGCAAGAGGAGCCATCGGCACGGCGCCACCGGCCATGACTGATGGATGGTCAAGTTTCTTCAGAGAACATCTGATCGGTCCACCGTTCCCCCGCTGACAGACGCCTTCTGTTCAGTTTTCCATGTGTAATTTCCTTGACCGTAGACCGGACTTCAGTAGGGATTATCTCGTGGTTTAATAAAAAAGATCATACATTTTAAAAAATCATGACATTTAAAGAAATGTTCACATATTTTAAAATGTGTTCATGATATTTTTCAAAATGTCCAAGCAATGTTAAAAAAAATTATAATTAACTAATATATATTATATGTATAATTCCATCATAATCATAATGCTATAAGAATGTTTCTCATATATATTATATGTATAATTCCAAGCAATGTCTGTCTAGAAAATGTTCACCACATATTAAAAATCATATACCAGGAAAAAAAGAGGAGAAATCAACATGTCATACATCCACACTTGTATTTATATTGTCTCACTAAAAACCTTATATGAGAAACCATAGTCTGGCATAGTCAGAGAATGCCATACACTTCACTACCTTATGTTTTCCAAATTTGAAAACAAATTTGATATTCAGCGTGAACAATGGATGTAACATATTGCTTTGCAATAGCAGTACCGGTGTAATACAAAATAAACATGACCATTTTACATGGATAATGATTTATTCCACAATCTGCTATGAAACCCAGGGCACAAAATGCAAATGATGATAATTGTACGGTTAAATTGCTGGAAACAACAAGGCTGGCGGATAAACCGCAAAGTCTAATGAGCCCGATGGCTCAATAAGACTGTAGACGCCCATTTTTTTTCCTGTGCGGCCAAGTCACTCTTGGTTACAAGCGTGCTCATAACGCGTTATAGCAATATAGGTGAAAAGAAAGAAGACAAATTAGGATACGCAACAATTCTCTAATTTTATTGCAATGTAATAGATCCACTTATATACATGATGAATGAGTGTTGAGGAGAAATCTTCCCCCCAACAGTCATCCTCTAAGAGTCATTTCTCCCGTACAGTTGATCACAAGTTTTTGTATCAACAGTTTCGTGCGGTAAAACAGGAATCTTTACACGTGCATCTCCCCATAGTGAGGTTTTCCGAGCGAACACCAGCAACACGGATCGCTTTACACGTGCATCAGCCCCTCCAGTGAAATTTGTGTAGCAAAGAACCACAGCCCACAGGGCAAATGAGCCGACAGAGAAAAGGCACGGGCGTAGCGAATCTGAATTATTGGACCGTTGATCCGGTACGGCACAACCTGTCCCGGGACGTACGAGCGTCCTTGGCCGTCCGCGAGAACGGATTCGATCTTGCAGTGGAAAGCGAGACGGGAAGCGGACGCCCTTCGCCGCTCGCGGGAATCGAGTTCCTCCGATCTCCGATGGGAGCCATCGCGCGCTCGGCCGACCACCAGAAAGTAAAAACGCGACGGCTACCCTAGCCTAGCCTACGAGTGGAGCACGAGCGTACGACGCTGGCCAGTCCCGTTCCATCCGTGCGCAGCCGGGGGAGTGCAAAATCCGCCGGTCCTGCCGCGCCGTGCCGTCCCATGCCACGCACGGTTCACGGCGATGCGTCATTGTCATCGTGGATCGTTGTAGATGATGCCTCCAGCACAAGGCACCGTGTAGCTAGCTAGTGCGGCCCGGAGAAGAAGATAAAGATGGGCGACGGGAGTGAGTTGTCGCTCTGTCATCGGTGACACTTTTGTCCACGCTCTGGGTCGCACGAAGAAAACGAAGGCAGGAAAGACCACCCACTACTGGCTTGGAGTGTGGACGGTAAGATCAACTACTGCCACCACGGTGTCACCGTCCATGACCAGGCCTTGCACGTCTAACCGTGAAATTTTTTCTTACGAAAAAAGGGCTCAAGATTGCATGCATGCATATTTGAAATCTTTTTAGTGTGCCCGGAAAAAAAGAATTCTTTCTAGTGGAGAAAACATTTCTAGTTATTTTTCTAGGACTTCTTGCCAGGTTCTTCGGCTGGAGCTTTCTTTCAAAAAAACGATTCAAGATTACACGCAAATCACTATTTGGCGCTTAATGCGCCCAGTACTTGCGCTATATATCGCTCATAGCGAGATGTAATACGTCTCCCTTACACAGCGGAGTTATTAGGCCCGCCCAATACTGTAACTGAGCGCGTGTCTTATTTTCCTGTGCTTTTTATCGCATTTTCACTGTTTTCTTTGTTCTTTTCTTTTTTATTGAGTTTACTTGTTTCTTTTTTGTAATATATATTGTAGATCTTTTATGTACATCAGAAATCTTTTTAGTACATGTTTAGCATTTTTTTAGAATACATGTTTAAAATACTTCAAAAACATGATTAATATTTTACAATACATGTTCTGACGTCTACTCTTTTCATATGCATACATCTACTTTTTATATATGCTTGACATTTTTTAATATATTATTAACATTTTGTAAATACGTGTTTTAAAATACATGTTAAACATTTTTTACATCATATACAAATTTTAAAAAATGTCTCAACATTACTTTGAAACGTGTGAACATTTTGTAAAATGTAACTTACATTTTTAGATTGCTACAATTTTACAAATTACATGAATATTTTTATAGATCTCAAAATATTTTCTAACATCTAATATACATATTTAATGCTATATTTTTTTCATTACATGAATATTTTTTAGATTACAAACATTTTTCAAATATTAAATGTATATTTTTATGAAACCTCTGAACATTTTTTCAAATGTCAAATACAGTTTCTTGAAAGGCAAAAACAGTTTTTTAAAGTTGAGACAATATTGCCTCATCTATATCTATACCAATATAAAAAGACCCAAAGGACAAATCCAATTAATCTCGGCCATCAAATCATGTCAATCCAACGACCTAGACTGCTTTAGTGTCGAGCGGTTAACACGTTTAGCGTGCAATTAATTTCATGCCAAATATAGTGCTAATCACATAATAACACGCAAATAATATCCTACTTAATATCCGTATGTACTTAATATACTTCCAAATTAACGTGCATTGCACGGACACATTGACTAGTTTTATAAACAACATAAAATATCAAAATGTGCAATGAACAAATTTTTTATTTTTTATTTTTCATAATATGTGGATTTGATATTTTGAAAAATGTATACCCCTATATAGTTTGGGAATAACATTAAATACTGGCCGCTGATTTAACATTACAGTGTACATTTTTTGCATAAATCTAAAAAAATTATATGTGTTTAATATGTTTAAGTATAATATTAACATTTTTCAAATAGATTTTATTTGTTTTTCAAATCCACGTTGAAACACTTTTTACATTGTACAAACATTTTTTAAGAAGTTTGAAACATTTGTTTTGAAACGCGTGAACATATTCTAAAATTTAACATATATTTTCTGAATTGTACAGTTTTTCTGCTTACACCAAAATTTATTTATAATGTATAATTTTCGTAAATATCATGCCCATTTTTTGGAACTCTGTCACATACATTTTATTGAAAGGTACAAACATTTACCAAAAGTCGAGCGAATATTTATTTACCCTACAAAAACATTTTCTAACCGTGTGATAAACACATTTTAAAAATATCAACTAACATTTTTCTTAATATGTGCTATTTTGTAAAAATATACACACTGTATAGTGTGGGAATAACATTAGATACCAGCCATTGATTAATCACTATCGAACGTTGGAGAAGCGGCAAATCCGAACATCATTGGCCGTTAGATATATATGTTCAACATTACATTGTACATTTTTTGCATACATATATTTTATATATTTTTTGAGATTTAAATATATGGTTAACATTTTTCAAATACATCTTATTTGTTTTTCAAATCCACCTTGGAAGATTTTATTATACCTGTACAAACATTTTTTTAAATGCCTGAAACATTTTTTTATGCACGTGAAGATTTTCTAAAATGTAGCATACATTTTTAATGCTATATTTTTAATTACATGAAAAAATATCGTATAACATTTTTCAAAAATGTCACGTGTACATTTTTTGGAACTTATGATCATTTTTGAAATGTCACATATATTTCTTGAAAGGTATTTTCCAAAAGTTGAGGGAACATTTGTTTACAATACATAATCATTTTCCAAACGTGCGACTAACACATTTTTAAAATATTAACTAATTTTTTCATAATATGTGTATTTAGTATTTCTCAAAATATTTACCACTATATAGTGGGGGAATGAAAGTAGATATCAGTTGTTGATTTATTACTATCCAGTGGCGGAGAAGCGGCAAATCATACATCATTGGTCGTTAGATTTCTCAACTGCACTAGATTGTGCCACATGGTATCCGCAATGCAACTTTTTTGAAACTCGTGAACATTTTTGAAATGTCACATACATTTTCTTGAAAGGTACACACATTTTCCAAAAGTTGAGCCGACATTTTTTTACATCCCACTAACAATTTCTAAATGTGGGACGAACACATATTAAAAAAAACAACTTTTTCATAATATATTTATTTAGATTTTTTTAATTTATACCATTATATAGTGTGGGAATAACATTAGATACTAGCCATTGCTTTATGACTATCCAACGGTGGAGATGCGGCAAGTACTTACATCATTGGCCGTATAGTTCTCAATTGCACTAGATTGTGTCACCTGATATCCACAATGCGCATAAATTTCAAGATTCTGAAATCATCTTGCGCCCTCGACTTCCGGTGGTTTAGTGGAGAGAGAGAGAGAGAGAGAGAGAGAGAGAGAGAGAGAGAGAGAGAGATGGATCTATTGAAGAGGTTGTATCGTTGGTTGAGATCAACTCTATGAGGTGTTTTGAAGATTTCATATGTACCAGATGTCCTTACTGCTATATTCTAATATCTTGTTTTTTCATGTGGGTGTTATATTCTAGTCTGATTGTATAATGTGCATATTGTTTACACAAGTTTGATTTGATAACGATGACATATATTCTATTTTTCTAGAATATATACTAGAGAAGTGTGCATCTTTTATTAATACTAGAACAAAGAGGCGCGCGTTGCTGCGCTCGTCCATTTTGATAAAGAATGATAGAAATAATACAAAAACTGAACATAAAGGTATAGGCGAGATTCAAATTATATCACCTTAATACAAAATCACGAGACAACTTGTGATACAAACCTTGTATATGTTGGGGAACGTTGCAGAAAACAAAAATTTTCCTACTCGTTTCACCAAGATCATCTAGGAGTTCATCTAGCAACGAGTGATTGGATGCATCTACATACCTTTGTAGATCGCGCACGGAAGCGTTCAAAAGAACGGTGATGATGTAGTCGTACTCGACGTGATCCAAATCACCGATGACCAGCGCCGAACGGACGGCACCTCCGCGTTCAATATACGTACGGGACGGGAGACGTCTCCTCCTTCTTGATCCAGCAAGGGGGGAGGAGAGGTTGATGAAGATCCAGCGGCACGACGGCGTGGTGATGGATGCAGGGCGTCACAGCAGCAGGGCTTCGCCGAGACTACGAGGGAGAGACGTAACGGGGGGAGATGGAGGCGCCAGGGGCTGGTTTGAAATCCCTCCTCTCCCCCACTATATATAGGGGTGCCAGGGGGGCGCCGGCCCTAGTAGATGAGATCTACTAGGGGGGCGGCGGCCAAGGGGAGGTTTCCCTCCCCCCCCCAAGGCACCTAGGGGTGCCTTCCACCACATGGACTCTTCCATGGTGGAAACCCTAGGCGCATGGGCCTATAGGGGCTGGTGCCCTTGGCCCATCTAGGCCAAGGCGCACCCCCTACAGCCCATGTGGCCCCCCGGGACAGGTGGCCCCACCCGGTGGACCCCCGGGACCCTTCCGGTGGTCCCGGTACAATATCGATAACCCCGAAACTTGTCCCGATGCCCGAAATAGCACTTCCTATATATAATTCTTTACCTCCGGACCATTCCGGAACTCCTCGTGACATCCGGGATCTCATCCGGGACTCCGAACAACATTCGGGTTTCTGCATATACATATCTTCATAACCCTAGCGTCACCGAACCTTAAGTGTGTAGACCCTACGGGTTCGGGAGACAAGCAGACATGACCGAGACGACTCTCCGGTCAATAACCAACAGCGGGATCTGGATACCCATGTTGGATCCCACATGCTCCACGATGATCTCATCGGATGAACCACGATGTCGAGGATTTAACCAATCCCGTACGCTATTCCCTTTGTCTATCGATATGTTACTTACCCGAGATTCGATCGTCGGTATCCCAATACCTCGTTCAATCTCGTTACCGGCAAGTCACTTTACTCGTACCGTAATGCATGATCCCGTGACCAGACACTTGGTCACTCTGAGCTCATTATGATGATGCATTACCGAGTGGGCCCAGTGATACCTCTCCGTCATACGGAGTGACAAATCCCAGTCTTGATCCATGTCACCCAACAGACACTTTCGGAGATACCCGTAGTCTACCTTTATAGTCACCCAGTTACGTTGTGACGTTTGGCATACCCAAAGCACTCCTACGGTATCCGGGAGTCACACGATCTCATGGTCAAAGGAATAGATACTTGACATTAGAAAACTCTAGCAAACGAACTATACGATCTTGTGCTATGTTTAGGATTGGGTCTTGTCCATCACATCATTCTCCCAATGATGTGATCTCGTTATCAATGACATCCAGTGTCCATAGTCAGGAAACCATGACTATCTGTTGATCAACGAGCTAGTCAACTAGAGGCTCACTAGGGACATGTTGGTGTCTATTATTCACACATGTATTACGATTTCCGGATAACACAATTATAGCATGAATAAAGACAATTATCATGAACAAGGAAATATAATAATAATGCTTTTATTATTGCCTCTAGGGCATATTTCCAACAGTCTCCCACTTGCACTAGAGTCAATAATCTAGTTACATTGTGATGAATCGAACACCCATGGAATTCTGGTGTTGATCATGTTTTGCTCTAGGGAGAGGTTTAGTCAATGGATCTGCTATATTCAGGTCCATATGTACTTTACAAATCTCTATGTCTCCATCTTGAACATTTTCACGAATGGAGTTGAAGCGACGCTTGATGTGCCTTGTCTTCTTGTGAAACCTGGGCTCCTTGGCAAGTGCAATAGCTCCAGTGTTGTCACAGAAGAGCTTGATCGGCCCCGACGCATTGGGTATGACTCCTAGGTCGGTGATGAACTCCTTCACCCATATTGCTTCATGTGCTGCCTCCGAGGCTGCCATGTACTCCGCTTCACATGTAGATCCCGCCACGACGCTTTGCTTGCAACTGCACCAGCTTACTGCCCCACCATTCAAAATATACACGTATCCGGTTTGTGACTTAGAGTCATCCAGATCTGTGTCGAAGCTAGCGTCGACGTAACCCTTTACGACGAGCTCTTCGTCACCTCCATAAACGAGAAACATTTCCCTAGTCCTTTTCAGGTACTTCAGGATATTCTTGACCGCTGTCCAGTGTTCCTTGCCGGGATTACTTTGGTACCTTCCTACCAAACTGACGGCAAGGTTAACATCAGGTCTGGTACACAGCATGGCATACATAATAGAACCTATGGCTGAGGCATAGGGGATGACTCTCATCTCTTCTATATCTTCTGCCGTGGTCGGACATTGAGCTGAGCTCAATTTCATACCTTGTAACACAGGCAAGAACCCCTTCTTGGATTGATCCATATTGAACTTCTTCAATATCTTATCAAGGTATGTGCTTTGTGAAAGACCTATGAGGCGTCTCGATCTATCTCTATAGATTTTGATGCCTAATATATAAGCAGCTTCTCCAAGGTCCTTCATTGAAAAACTTTTATTCAAGTAGGCCTTGATGCTGTCCAAGAGTTCTATATCATTTCCCATCAACAGTATGTCATCTACATATAATATGAGAAATGCTACAGAGCTCCCACTCACTTTCTTGTAAACGCAGGCTTCTCCATAAGTCTGTGTAAACCCAAACGCTTTGATCATCTCATCAAAGCGAATGTTCCAACTCCGAGATGCTTGCACCAGCCCATAAATCGAGCGTTGGAGCTTGCACACTTTGTCAGCATTCTTAGGATCGACAAAACCTTTCGGCTGCATCATATACAATTCTTCCTTAAGGAAACCATTAAGGAATGCCGTTTTGACGTCCATTTGCCATATTTCGTAATCATAGAATGCGGCAATTGCTAACATGATTCGGACGGACTTCAGCTTCGCTACCGGTGAGAAAGTCTCATCGTAGTCAACCCCTTGAACTTGTCGATAACCCTTAGCGACAAGCCGAGCTTTATAGATGGTCACATTACCATCCGCGTCTGTCTTCCTCTTAAAGATCCATTTATTTTCTATGGCTCGCCGCTCAACGGGCAAGTCAGTCAAAGTCCATACTTTGTTTTCATACATGGATCCTATCTCGGATTTCATGGCTTCCAGCCATTTGTCAGAATCCGGGCCCGCCATCGCTTCTTCATAGTTCGAAGGTTCACCGTTGTCTAACAACATGATTTCCAAGACAGGGTTGCCGTACCACTCTGGTGCGGAACGTGTCCTTGTGGACCTTCGAATTTCAGTAGGGGCTTGATCAGAAGTATCTTGATCATTAACTTCCTCTCTAGTCGGTGCAGGCACCTCAGGAACATTTTCTTGAGTTGCGCCATTTTCCGGTTCAAGAGGTAATACTTCATCAAGCTCTACTTTCCTCCCACTTACTTCTTTCGAGAGAAACTCTTTCTCCAGAAAGGACCCATTCTTGGCAACAAAGATCTTGCCTTCGGATCTGAGGTAGAAGGTGTACCCAATAGTTTCTTTTGGGTATCCTATGAAGACGCATTTTTCCGACTTGGGTTCGAGCTTTTCAGGTTGAAGTTTCTTGACATAAGCATCGCATCCCCAAACTTTCAGAAACGACAGCTTAGGTTTCTTCCCAAACCATAATTCATACGGTGTCGTCTCAACGGATTTCGACGGAGCCCTATTTAAAGTGAATGCGGCAGTCTCTAAAGCATAGCCCCAAAAGGAAAGCGGTAAATCGGTAAGAGACATCATAGATCGCACCATATCTAACAGAGTGCGATTACGACGTTCGGACACACCATTACGCTGAGGTGTTCCAGGCGGCGTGAGTTGTGAAACTATTCCACATTTTCTTAAGTGTGCCCCAAACTCGTGACTCAAGTATTCTCCTCCACGATCTGATCGTAGAAACTTGATTTTCCTGTCACGTTGATTTTCAACCTCACTCTAAAATTCCTTGAACTTTTCAAAGGTTTCAGACTTGTGTTTCATTAAGTAGATATACCCATACCTACTTAAATCATCAGTGAGGGTGAGAACATAACGATAGCCACCGCGAGCCTCAACACTCATCGGACCGCACACATCAGTATGTATGATTTCCAATAAGTCGGTTGCTCGCTCCATTGTTCCTGAGAACGGAGTCTTGGTCATTTTACCCATAAGGCATGGTTCGCACGTGTCAAATGATTCATAATCAAGAGACTCTAAAAGTCCATCAGCATGGAGCTTCTTCATGCGTTTGACACCTATGTGACCAAGGCGGCAGTGCCACAGGTATGTGGGACTATCATTATCAACCTTACTTCTTTTGGTACTCCCATTATGAACATGTGTAGCATCACGTTCGAGATTCATAAAGAATAAACCATTCACCATAGGAGCATGACCATAAAACATATCTCTCATAAAAATGGAACAACCATTATTCTCAGATTTAAAAGAGTAGCCATCTCGAATTAAACGAGATCCCGATACAATGTTCATGCTCAAAGCTGGCACTAAATAACAATTATTAAGGTTTAAAACTAATCCCGAAGGGAGATGCAGAGGTAGCGTGCCGACGGCGATCACATTGACCTTGGAACCATTCCCGACGCGCATCGTCACCTCGTCCTTTGCCAGTTTCCGCTTATTCTGCAGCCCCTGCTTTGAGTTACAAATGTGAGCAACTGCACCGGTATCAAATACCCAGGAGCTACTACGGGCACTAGTAAGGTACACATCAATTACATGTATATCACATATACCTTTTGTTTTGCCGGCCTTCTTATCCGCTAAGTACTTAGGGCAGTTCCGCTTCCAGTGACCGCTTCCCTTGCAATAAAAGCACTCAGTCTCGGGCTTGGGTCCATTCTTTGGCTTCTTCCCGGCAGCTTGCTTGCCGGGCGTGGCAACCTCCTTGCCGTCCTTCTTGAAGTTCTTTTTACCCTTGCCTTTCTTGAACTTAGTGGTTTTATTGACCATCAACACTTGATGTTCCTTCCTGACTTCTACCTCTGCTGATTTCAGCATAGCAAATACTTCAGGAATAGTCTTTTCCATCCCCTGCATATTGAAGTTCATCACAAAGCTCTTGTAGCTTGGTGGAAGCAACTGGAGGATTCTGTCAATGACCGCATCATCCAGGAGATTAACTCCCAGCTGAGTCAAGCGGTTATGCAACCCAGACATAGTGAGTATGTGCTCACTGACAGAACTGTTTTCCTCCATCTTACAGCTGAAGAATTTGTCGGAGACTTCATATTTCTCGACCCGGGCATGAGCTTGGAAAACCATTTTCAGCTCTTCGAACATCTCATATGCTCCATGTCTCTCAAAACGCTTTTGGAGCCCCGGCTCTAGGCTGTAAAGCATGCCGCACTGAACGAGGGAGTAGTCATCGGAACGTGCCTGCCAAGCGTTCATAACGTCTTGTTCCGCAGGGAGAACGGGTGCGTCACCAAGCGGTGCTTGTAGGACATAATCTTTCTTGGCAGCTATGAGGATGATCCTCAGGTTCCGGACCCAGTCCGTATAGTTGCTGCCATCGTCTTTCAGCTTAGTTTTCTCTAGGAACGCGTTGAAGTTGAGGACTACGTTGGCCATTTGATCTACAAGACATATTGCAAAGATTTTAGACTAAGTTCATGATAATTAAGTTCAACTAATCAAATTATTAGTGAATTCCCACTTAGATTAGACATCCCTCTAGTCATCTAAGTATTACATGATCCGAGTTAAACTAGACCGTGTCCGATCATCACGTGAGACGGACTAGTCAACATCGGTGAACATCTTCATGTTGATCGTATCTTCTATACGACTCATGCTCGACCTTTCGGTCTTCTGTGTTCCGTGGCCATGTCTGTACATGCTAGGCTCGTCAAGTCAACCTAAGTGTTTGCATGTGTAAATCTGTCTTACACCCGTTGTATGTGAACGTCTGAATAAAACACCCGATCATCACGTGGTGTTTTGAAACAGCGAACTGTCGCAACGGTGCACAGTTAGGGGGAACACTTCTTGAATTTATTGTGAGGGATCATCTTATTTACTACCGTCGTTCTAAGTAAACAAGATGCAAAACATGATAAACATCACATGCAATCAAATAATAAACGTGACATGATATGGCCAATATCACATAGCTCCTTTGATCTCCATCTTGGGGCTCCATGATCATCTTGTCACCGGCTTGACACCATGATCTCCATCATCATGATCTCCATCATCGTGTCTCCATGAAGTTGCTCGCCAACTATTACTTCTACTACTATGGCTAACGCGTTTAGCAATAAAGTAAAGTAATTTACAAGGCGTTTCTTGATGACACGCAGGTCATATAAAAGAATAAAGAGAACTCCTATGGCTCCTGCCGGTTGTCATACTCATCGACATGCAAGTCGTGATTCCTATTACAATAGCATGAACATCTCATACATCACATATAGATCATTCATCATTCATCACAACTTTGGCCATATCATATCACAAACCACTTGCTGCAAAAACAAGTTAGACGTCCTCTAATTGTTGTTGCAAGTTTTTACGTGGCTGAATTAGGGTTCTAGCAAGAACGTTTTCTTACCTACGTTAAAGCCACAACATGATTTGTCAACTTCTATTTACCCTTCATAAGGACCCTGTTCATCGATTCCGCTCCAACTAAAGTAGGAGAGACAGACACCCGCCAGCCACCTTATGCAACTAGTGCATGTTAGTCGGTGGAACCGGTCTCACGTAAGCGTACGTGTAAGGTTGGTCCGGGCCGCTTCATCCCACAATACCGCTGAAGCAAGAAAGGACTAGTAACGGCAAGAAAGTTGACAAATCTACGCCCACAACAAATTGTGTTCTACTCGCGCAAGAAGAACTACGCATAGACCTAGCTCATGATGCCACTGTTGGGGAACGTTGCAGAAAACAAAAAATTTCCTACTCGTTTCACCAAGATCATCTAGGAGTTCATCTAGCAACGAGTGATTGGATGCATCTACATACCTTTGTAGATCGTGCACGGAAGCGTTCAAAAGAACGGTGATGATGTAGTCGTACTCGACGTGATCCAAATCACCGATGACCAGCGCCGAACGGACGGCACCTCCGCGTTCAACACACGTACGGGACGGGAGACGTCTCCTCCTTCTTGATCCAGCAAGGGGGGAGGAGAGGTTGATGAAGATCCAGCAGCACGACGGCGTGGTGATGGATGCAGGGCGTCACAGCAGCAGGGCTTCGCCGAGACTACGAGGGAGAGACGTAACGGGGGGAGATGGAGGCGCCAGGGGCTGGTTTGAAATCCCTCCTCTCCCCCACTATATATAGGGGTGCCAGGGGGGGCGCCGACCCTAGTAGATGAGATCTACTAGGGGGGGCGGCGGCCAAGGGGAGGTTTCCCTTCCCCCAAGGCACCTAGGGGTGCCTTCCACCACATGGACTCTTCCATGGTGGAAACCCTAGGCGCATGGGCCTATAGGGGCTAGTGCCCTTGGCCCATCTAGGCCAAGGCGCACCCCCTACAGCCCATGTGGCCCCCCGGGACAGGTGGCCCCACCCGGTGGACCCCCGGGACCCTTCCGGTGGTCCCGGTACAATACCGATAACCCCGAAACTTGTCCCGATGCCCGAAATAGCACTTCCTATATATAATTCTTTACCTCCGGACCATTCCGGAACTCCTCGTGACATCCGGGATCTCATCCGGGACTCCGAACAACATTCGGGTTTCTGCATATACATATCTTCATAACCCTAGCGTCACCGAACCTTAAGTGTGTAGACCCTACGGGTTCGGGAGACAAGCAGACATGACCGAGACGACTCTCCGGTCAATAACCAACAGCGGGATCTGGATACCCATGTTGGCTCCCACATGCTCCACGATGATCACATCGGATGAACCACGATGTCGAGGATTTAACCAATCCCGTACGCTATTCCCTTTGTCTATCGATATGTTACTTGCCCGAGATTCGATCGTTGGTATCCCAATACCTCGTTCAATCTCGTTACCGGCAAGTCACTTTACTCGTACCGTAATGCATGATCCCGTGACCAGACACTTGGTCACTCTGAGCTCATTATGATGATGCATTACCGAGTGGGCCCAGTGATACCTCTCCGTCATACGGAGTGACAAATCCCAGTCTTGATCCATGTCACCCAACAGACACTTTCGGAGATACCCGTAGTCTACCTTTATAGTCACCCAGTTACGTTGTGACATTTGGCATACCCAAAGCACTCCTACGGTATCCGGGAGTCACACGATCTCATGGTCAAAGGAATAGATACTTGACATTAGAAAACTCTAGCAAACGAACTATACGATCTTGTGCTATGTTTAGGATTGGGTCTTGTCCATCACATCATTCTCCCAATGATGTGATCTCGTTATCAATGACATCCAATGTCCATAATCAGGAAACCATGACTATCTGTTGATCAACGAGCTAGTCAACTAGAGGCTCACTAGGGACATGTTGGTGTCTGTTATTCACACATGTATTACAATTTCCGGATAACACAATTATAGCATGAATAAAGACAATTATCATGAACAAGGAAATATAATAATAATGCTTTTATTATTGCCTCTAGGGCATATTTCCAACAGTATAGATTATATCTTTTCATGGAGCATATAGAAAATATGACAATCCGGACACTACACCATCCACATGATAAAAAGCAAAAATGTACATCCGACAAGAACGAAAGCATATAAGCTGGATGGTTTAACAGTAAGGTGGATGCACATACACATTTCCTTAATGATATAGCTAGAAATATGGTATTTTTATGTTTAATATGATAAGGAGAAAAAACATCACATGTGGATATTTCCCTGCCTTGGCGCCTTTGGCAATTGTAGCACTGACGGGAGGAGGTGATTGAAACTGAGGCAGCGGGAAGCACATAACCCATGAGGAGAGGATAATCAAGCCAAAAGAGAAGTTAATTAACAAACTAATATTACTCTTTTGGCTGGGACATGTTCAGCTATGATAGTCTGATTGACGACATCTGAGGATATTATAAAAATGTGTAGATATACAAAATGATGTGAAATGCATTTGCAAAGGCAAAATATGATGTAGCCCAACGGATCATAGGTGAGGGAATTGTTCTCTTTTCAGGAGAGTCAACCTGCAAATCTACACATCACAGGTAAATTTGTGAGTTTAACAACATATGAATAAATATTATAATCTATAAGTAACAGATATGAATAAAGTATTCTAGAAAAACATGTATGAATACTGAAGCATGCCATCAACAGTGTGAACATATGGAAGAGACATTCGAGTATAGGCATTAGTTGTCAAGCTATATATATAAGATATCTAGTGAAGAGACGACTTAACAATTGGGAACCTGCAGTATTAAGTAATGTATTGAGAACAAAGCCTACTTGATTTTCGTTGATGACATTTGTTTTATCCATCCCTCTTCATTATCAACACTAAACTTAGAATTCTGCTTCTGAGATGTGTCGGACAATGAAAAATGCAGCAATCAAATTACTACAACTAAAGAAACTACTGATCAGATAGCTGGGTAGTATTACTATTTTGCATGGATCAGATCTGTATATTTGTAAATGGGCATTGCAAAGGAAGCTCTGTGAGTTGAGAGGGATTAGATGGCAATTTGAACAAGCTTCTGTGGGTGAAGGAGATGGTGACTGCGGCAACCACCAGCTTCACCGCATCTCCTTTGCCAAACACGCTTCACTGCACCGCCAGAGCATGTCTACCGTACACCCTCGTCGTTGGGAAGGTAGTATTGGAGGAATAACGAGATCGACAACAAGAACATGCTTCCGTGGGGCACCTGCGTCGCCGGGAGGGGGGAGGTTGAGCATCCTGGAGGCGCGCCAAGGAGCAGTTGTCGTCCCCATTGGTGGACTGTGAAGCGAAGACGATGCTCCAATGCTGAGGGGTAGCGAGGAAACAATCCTGCGAAGGAGGAGCGACTACAAAGGCCCTATGCGCACGTCGAGGAAGATGGCTGACTGAGTCATACCGAACGTCGCCGCCGCCACAGGGAAGGTAAAGGTGAGGAGACGCCCCTGTTCCTCAACACGGGCTTGGGGAAAGAGAAAAGAAACGAACCGTGAGGCATCCCATACACAGTTTCCCAGCCCAATTTGGCCCGATAAATGACATGAAGCTGAAGGAAATATGCCCTAGAGGCAATAATAAAGTTGATATTTATATTTCCTTATATCATGATAAATATCTATTATTCATGCTAGAATTGTATTAACCGGAAACTTAGTACATGTGTGGATACATAGACAAACAGAGTGTCCCTAGTATGCCTCTACTTGACTAGCTCATTAATCAAAGATGGTTAAGTTTCCTAGCCATAGACATGGGTTGTCATTTGATGAACGGGGTTGCATCATTATAGAATGATGTGATGGACAAGACCCATCCGTTAGCTTAGCACTTTGATTGTTTAGTTTATTGCTATTGCTTTCTTCATGACTTATACATGTTCCTATGACTATGAGATTATGCAACTCCCGAATATCGGAGGAACACTTAGTGTGCTATCAAACGTCACAACGTAACTGGGTGATTATAAAGATGCTCTATAGGTGTCTCCGATGGTGTTTGTTGAGTTGGCATAGAATGAGATTAGGATTTGTCACTCCGTGTTTCGGAGAGGTATCTCTGGGCCCTCTCGGTAATGCACATCACTATAAACCTTGCAAGCAATGTGACTAATGATTTACCCGAGAGATGATGCATTACAGAACGAGTAAAGAGACTTGCCGGTGATGAGATTGAACTAGGTATGATGATACCGATGATCGAATCTCGGGCAAGTAACATACCGTTGACAAAGGGAACAACATATGTTGTTATGCGGTTTGACCGATAAAGATCTTCATAGAATATGTAGGAACCAATATGAGCATCCAGGTTCTGCTATTGGTTATTGACCGGAGATGTGTCTCGGTCATGTCTACATAGTTCTCGCACCCGTAGGGTCCGCACGCTTAACGTTCGATGATGATTTATATCATGAGTTATGTGATTTGATGTACCGAAGGTTGTTCGGGATCCCGGATGAGATCACGGACATGACGAGGAGTCTCAAAATGGTTGAGACATAACGACTGATATATTGGACCATGTTATTCGAACACCGGAAGTGTTCCGTATAGTTTCGGATAAAACCGGAGTGCCGGAGGGGTTACCGGAACCCCACGGGGAAGTAATGGGCCTTAGGGGAGAGAGAGGTCAGCAGCCAGGAGGTTCCCCCCCAAGGGGAGTCCGAATAGGACTAGGGGAGGGGGCGCGACCCCTCTTTCCCTCTCCCTCTCCCTCTCCTTCCTTCTTCTCCTACTAGGACTAGGAAAGAGGGGAGCCGATTCCTACTTGGAGTAGGACTCCCCCCTTGGGCGCGCCCCCTAGGGCCGGCCGGCCTCCTCCTCCCCTCCTTTTTATACGGGGAAGGGGGCACCACATAGACACACAAGTTTATCTTTAGCCGTGTGCGGTGCCCCCTCCACAACTTTACACCTCAGTCATATTGTCGTAGTGCTTAGGCGAAGCCCTGCGTCGGTAACTCCATCATCACCGTCACCACACCGTCGTGCTGACGAAACTCTCCCTCGGCCTCAACTGGATCAAGAGTTCGAGGGACGTCACCGAGTTGAACGTGTGCAGATCACGGAGGTGTCGTGCATTCGGTACTTAATCGGTTGGATCGCGAAGACGTTTGACTACATCAACCGTGTTACTAAACGCTTCCGCTTTCGGTCTACGAGGGTACTTGGACACACTCTCCCCTCTCGTTGCTATGCATCTCCTAGATAGATCTTGTGTGATCATAGGTAAATTTTTTGAAATACTGCATTCCCCAACAGTGGCATCAGAGCCAATTCTATGCGTAGATGTTATATGCACGAGTAGAACACAAAGAGTTGTGGGCGATAATAGTCATACTGCTTACCAGCAACGTCTTACTTTGATTCGGCGGTATTGTTGGATGAAGCGTTCCGGACCAACATTACATGACCGCGTTCATGAGACTGGTTCTACCGACGTGCTTCGCACACAGGTGGCTAGCGGTGTCTGTTTCTCCAGCTTTAGTTGAATCGAGTTTGACTACGGCCGGTCCATGTTGAAGGTTAAAACAACACACTTGATGAAAAATTGTTGTGATTTTGATGCGTAGGTAAGAACAGTTCTTGCTAGAAGCCTGTAGCAGCCACGTAAAACTTGCAACAACAAAGTAGAGGACGTCTAACTTGTTTTTGCAGGACATGTTGTGATGTGATATGGTCAAGACATGATGTGATATAATCTGTTGTATGAGATGATCTTGTTTTGTTAAAGTTATCGGCAACTGGCAGGAGCCTTATGGTTGTCTCTTTATTGCATAAGATGCAAGCGATATATAATTGCTTTACTTTATCGCTACGCGGTAGCAATAGTTACAAAAGCAATAGTTGGCGAGACGACCATGTGATGACACGTTGATAGAGATCAAGATGATGGAGATCATGGTGTCATGCCGATGACGATGGAGATCATGACGGTACTTTGGAGATGGAGATCAAAGGCACAAGATGATGATGGCCATATCATGTCACATATTTTAATTGCATATGTTGTCTATATTTTATGCATCTTATTTTGCTTAGTACGGCGGTAGCATTATAAGATGATCCCTCACTAAATTTCAAGATATAAGTGTTCTCCCTAAGTATGCACCGTTGCGACAGTTCGTCGTGCCGAGATACCACGTGATGATCGGGTGTGATAAGCTCTACGTTCACATACAACGGGTGCAAGCCAGTTTTGCACACGCGGAATACTCGGGTTAAACTTGACGAGGCCAGCATATGCAGATATGGCCTCGGAACACTGAGACCAAAAGGTCGAACGTGAATCATATAGTATATATGATCAACATAGTGATGTTCACCATTGAAAACTACTCCATATCACGTGATGATCGGACATGGTTTAGTTGTTATAGATCACATGATCATTTAGATGTCTAGAGGGATGTCTATCCAAGTGGAAGTTCTTAAGTAATATGATTAATTAAACTTTAATTTATCATGAACTTAGTGCTGATAGTATTTGCAAATTATGTTGTAGATCAAATAGCTATAGCTCCCCATTTATTTTTGATATGTTCCTAGAGAAAAATAAGTTGAAAGATGATAGTAGCAATGATGCGGACATGATCCATGATTTGAGGATTATCCTCATTACTGCACAGAAGAATTGTGTCCTTGATGCACCGCTAGGTGACCGACCTATTGCAGAAGCAGATGTAGATGTTATGAACATTTGGCAAGCTCGACATGATGACTACTTGATAGTTTAGTGCGACATGATTTACGGCTTAGAACCGGGACTTCAAAAACGTTTTGAATGCCACAGAGCATATAAGATGTTCCAAGAGCTGAAATTGGTATTTCAAACTCATGCCTGAGTTGAGAGCCTACAAGATGGAGGAGCATAGCTCAACCAGTGAGCATGTGCTCAGATTGTCCGGGTACTACAATTGCTTGTATCAGGTGGGAGTTAATCTTCCAGATAAGATAGTGATTGACAAAAGTTCTCTAGTCACTATCACCAAGTTACTAGAACTTCATGATGAACTATAATATTCAAGGGATGAACAAGACAATTCCCGAGCTCTTCGCAATGCTAAATGCTGCGGAGGTAGAAATCAAGAAAGAGCATCAAGTGTTGATGGTTAACAAGACCACTAGTTTCAAGAAAAAGGACAAATGGAAGAAGGGGAACTTCAAGAAGAATAGCAAGCAAGTTGCTGCTCCCGAGAAGAAGCCCAAGTTTGGATCTAAGCCTGAAAGAGTGTTTCTACTATAAAGGAAATGGTCACTGGAAGCGGAACTACCCCAAACATTTGGCGGATAAGAAGGATGGCAAAGTGAACAAAGGTATTTTTGATATATAGATTATTGATATGTACTTTAGTAGTGTTCATAGTAACCCCTAGGTATTTGATACCAGTTCAGTTGCTACGATTAGTAACTCGAAACAGGAGTTACAAAATGAACATAGACTAGTTGAGGGCAAGGTGACGATGTGTGTTGGAAGTGATTCCAAGATTGATAAGATCACCATCGCACACTCCCTATACCTTCGGGATTAGTATTGAACCTAAAATAAATGTTATTTGGTGTTTGCGTTCAGCATAATATGATTGGATCATGTGAAAGATCGTGGATGTCGCCTAGAGGGGGGGTGAATAGGCGTTTTAAAATAATTACGATTTAGGCTTGAACAAATGCGGAATAAACCTAGCGGTTAATTTATCAAGCACAAAACCTAAAACAACTAGGCTCACCTATGTGCACCAACAACTTATGCTAAGAAAGATAAGCAACTATGCGATAGCAAGATATATGACAAGAAACAATACGGCTATCACAAAGTAAAATGCATAAGTAAAGAGCTCGGGTAAGAGATAACCGAGGCACGCGGAGACGACGATGTATCCCGAAGTTCACACCCATGCGGATGCTAATCTCCGTTTGGAGCGGTGTGGAGGCACAATGCTCCCCAAGAAGCCACTAGGGCCACCGTAATTTCCTCACGCCCTCGCACAATGCAAGATGTCGTGATTCCACTAAGGGACCCTTGAGGGCGGTCACCGAACCCGTACAAATGGCAACCCTTGGGGGCGGTCACCGAACCCGTACACTTTGGCAACCTTTGGGGACGGTCACCGGTACCCATCAAATTGCTCGGGGCGATCTCCACAACCTAATTGGAGACCCCAACGCTTGCCCGAAGCTTTACACCATAATGATTGAGCTCCGAACAACACCAACCGTCTAGGGCGCCAAGGCACCCAAGAGGAACAAGCTCTAGGGTGCCCAAACACCCAAGAGTAATAAGCTTCTCAAACTTCACTTCCACGTATCACCGTGGAGAACTCAAATCGATGCACCAAATGCAATGGCAAGGGCACACGGAGTGCTCAAGTCCTTCTCTCTCAAATCCCACCGGAGCAACTAATGCTACGGAGGAAAATGAGAGGAAGAACAAGAAGGAGAACACCAAGAACTCCAAGATCTAGATCCAAGGGGTTCCCCTCACATAGAGGAGAAAGTGATTGGTGGAAATGTGGATCTAGATCTCCTCTCTATTTTCCCTCAAAAACTAGCAAGAATCCATGAAGGGATTGAGAGTTAGCAAGCTCAAAGAAGGTCAACAATGGGGGAAGAACACGAGCTCAAAAGGTTAGGTTCAATGGGGAAGAAGACCCCCTTTTATAGGAGGGGGAAAATCCAACCGTTATGTGCTCAGCCCGCACACGAGCGGTACTACCGCTCCTGGTCCCGGTACAACCGGGACTCACAGTATACGTGCAGAACCCTACCAGGCGGTACAACCGGGCGACCAGGCGGTAGCACCGGTTGAGAAGAACAACCGGACCAACCGCCCAGCCACCGCTCAACCACCGCATAGGAACAGAAGGGAGTCACCCCTGAGTGCGGTAGTCGAGCGGTACCGGGCCGGTGCAACCGCATGGCCTTGAGCGCTCGGGCGGCTAAGTCCTGAGCGGTAGAACCGCTCCGGACACCGGTGGTACCGGTACGACCGGACCAGCCGGGCCACCACTGCCCGAGTACCACATCAAAACAGAGGCCTGACCGGTACTTGGGCGGTGCCTGGCCGGAACAACCGCCCAAGACTTTGTTGAGCAAGTTGGCGGTACCACCGCCCGGAAGCAGCGGTACAACGGCTGAGAGCTCCAAGCGGTACTACCGCTGGGGCACGCAGTACTACTGCTGGGACCAGACAAAAACCACTCTCAAGAAAACCAGAACTGCCATAACTTCTGCATATGAGCTCCGAATTGAGCAAACTCAAGCTTGTTGGAAACAAGACACGATATAGTAAGAAGAGGCAGGGGAGGTATGCCAACAAATAGAGGAGTGAAACCTCCAACCGAGAAGAACCGACAAAACCTCCAACGTCGAAAACATCATAGAAGATGCATGTGAACTCCGTTTTCGATGAACTCAAGCTTGTCATCAAGATGACCATAAGCTCTAAGACTCACAAAGAGAACCAAGCAAGAACCAAGAAAGATGATGCAAGGATGCAATGGTTTGAGCTCTCTACGGATGATACGATCAAGCTACTCATCGAGAGCCCCCCTTGATAGTACGGCAATTGATCCTATAACCCGGTCTCCCAATTACCATCATGAGACCGGTAAAATAGAAAACCTATCAAGGGCAAACCTTTGCCTTGCACATGGTCCACTTGAGCTAGATGATGACAATCTTGACTCCCTCAAGTTGGACCACCTTTCTTGATTGTGTTGACTCGATGAAGACTAGTTGATTGCTCCCCCATACTCCACTATGGGTGAGCCACTCTTCCGCACATCTTCACAAGTCCATTATCACCACAAAGGACGACAAGCTTCAAGCATTTGATCTCTTCGTGATGCTCCACTTGAACTTGCACACCGCAACCTAACCCCACAAAGAACCCTCACGAAGACCATGGGTTAGTACACAAAGTGTAATTGACAATGCTTACCATACCATGGGATCACTTGATCCCTCTCGGTACATCTTCTACGCTTTGTGGGTTGATCAACTTGATTCACTCTTTAACTTAGTCTTGATCAACCTCTCACAAGACCAATCTTTAGGTAATTCCTTGAATAGCACCTTGGTCGACACAAACTCTCCTTGAAACCAACACATGTACTCCAAGAAAAGCCTATGGACAGAACCTTCAAATATAACTCAAGGCAACCATTAGTCCATAGAGATTGTCATTAATTACCAAAACCAAACATGGGGGCACCGCATGTTCTTTCATCATGTTTATTGCAATATGGTTATTCATTTAAGTCAAATAATAATTGTTATTCTGTTTACATGAATAAAACCTTCTGTGGTCATACACCCAAGGTGAATGGTTTATTGAATCTCGATCGTGGTGATACACATATTTATAATATTGATGCCAAAAGATGCAAAATTGATAATGATAGTGCAACATACTTGTGGCACTGCCATTTAGGTCATATTGGTGTAAAGCGCATGAACAAACTCCATGCGGATGGACTTTTGGAATCACTTGATTATAAATCACTTGATGCTTGCAGACCATACCTCATGGGCAAGATGACTAAGACTCCGTTCTCCGGAACAATGGAGCGAGCCACTGACTTATTGGAAATAATACATACTGATGTATGCGGTCCGATGAGTGTTGAGGCTCGCGGCAGGTATCATTATTTTCTGACCTTCACAGATGATTTGAGCAGATATGGGTATATCTACTTGATGAAACATAAGTCTGAAACATTTGAAAAGTTCAAAAAATTTCAGAATAAAGTGGAAAATCATCGTAACAAGAAAATAAAGTTTCTACGATCTGATCGTGGAGGCGAATATTTGAGTTGTGAGTTTGGTCTTCATTTGAAACAATGTGGAATAGTTTCGCAACTCACGCCACCTGGAACACCAAAGCGTAATGGTGTGTCCGAACATCGTAATCGTAGCTTACTAGATATGGTGCGATCTATGATGTCTCTTACTGATTTACCACTATTGTTTTGGGGTTATGCATTAGAGACAGCTACATTCACGTTAAATAGGGCACCATATAAATCCGTTGAGACGACACCATATGAACTGTGGTTTAGCAAGAAACCTAAGCTGCCATTTCTTAAAATTTGGGGTTGTGATGCTTATATGAAAAAGTTTCAACCTGATAAGCTCGAACCCAAATCAGAGAAATGCGTCTTCATAGGATACCCAAAGGAAACTGTTGGGTACACCTTCTATCACATATCCGAAGGCACGATATTCGTTGCTAAGAATGGATCCTTTCTAGAGAAGAAGTTTCTCGCGAAAGAAATGAGTGGGAGAAATATAGAACTTGACGAGGTAATTGTACCTTCTCCCGAATTGGAAAGTAGTTCATCACAGAAATCAGTTTCAGTGATTCCTACACCAATTAGTAAGGAAGCTAATGATGATGATCATAAAACTTTAGATCAAGTTACTACCGAACCTCGTAGGTCAATCAGAGTACGATACACACCAGAGTGGTACGGTAATCCTGTTCTGGAAGTCATGTTACTTAACCATGACGAACCTACGAACTATGAGGAAGCGATGATGAGCCCAGATTCCGCAAAATGGCTTGAAGCCATGAAATCTGAGATGAGATCCATGTATGAGAACAAAGTATGGACTTTGATTGACTTGCCCGATGATCGATAAGCCATTGAGAATAAATGGACCTTCAAGAGGAAGACGGGCGCTGATAGTAGTGTTACTATCTACAAAGCTCGACTTGACACAAAAGGTTTTCGACAAGTTCAAAGTGTTGACTACGATGAGATTTACTCACTCGTATCGATGCTTAAAAGTCTGTGTGAATCATGTTAGCAGTTGCCGCATTTTATGAAAATTGGCAAATGGATGTCAAAATTGTATTCCTTAATTGATTTCTTAAAGAAGAGTTGTATATGATGCAAACAGAAGGTTTTTCGATCCAAAAGATGCTAACAAAGTGAGCAAGCTCCAGCGATCTATTTATGGACTGGTGCAAGCCTCTCGGAGTTGGAATATACGCTTTGATAATGTGATCAAAGCATATGGTTTTATACATATTTTTGGAGAAGACTGTATTTATAAGAAAGTGAGTGAGGGCACTACAGCCTTTCTGATAAGTATATGTGAATGACATATTATTGATCGGAAATTATGTAGAATTTTCTGGATAGCATAAAACGATATTTGAATTAGAATTTTTTGAAGCTACTTACATATTGGGCATCAAGATCTATAAAGATCAAGATGCTTGATAAGACTTTCAATGAGTAAATACCTTGATAAGATTTTGAAGGAGTTCAAAATGGATCAGTCAAATAAGGAGTTCTTGTCTGAGTTGTAAGGTGTGAAGTTGAGTAAAGACTCACAACCCGACCACGGCAAAAAATAGAAAGAGAATGAAAAGTCATTCTCTATGCCTCAGTCATAGGTTCTATAAAGTATGCTATGATGTGTACCAGACCTATTATGTACCTCACCATGAGTTTGGCAAGAGGTTACAATAGTGATCCAGGAATGGATCACCGACAGCGGTCAAAATTATCCTTAGTCGTAAAGGGTTACGTCGATGCAAGCTTTGACACTAATCCGGATGACTATAAGGACATCGCGTCTCTAGAAATTTTGTTTCTTTAGTTTCATTTGAGAAATCACAAGTGAATCTTCTAGGGAGAACTATGTTCAATATGGTTTCTCAAGAACTGACTCACTTCCTAAATATTCAAAAGTATTTTTGTTCTCAGCATTCCAAATAGATGATCAACCTTTCAATTTTGTGCTATTAGTTTTTCTGTTCACATGTTTTCCGTCATGTGCCAACTGAGTCTTAATCCAAGGATCAAATGAGAGATTGGCCCATCGAACTAGAGCACGTTTCATAAAATTAGGGCTGAGCAAAAAAAGTTGACTAATAAAAACATTACAAGCTAACCAAATTAGCATAAATGGTGAAATTAAGAGGTCAACCTTTCTATAGATGAAGAAACACAACCCGAATTATTATTCGTAAAGTTACAGCTATTTGAGTTCAAAATTTATCATATTTTGTTTACATGTTTCTTGATTTTGGTAAGTGTTGACATGCAAAGCACATGCACTTTACTATTTTTTGAGCAAATACACTTTATTATTATAAACAAAAGTAGAAAAGAAAAGAATGTGACACTGGGCCGGCCCAGTACCAACTCTGTGTTGGCGACAAGTTCTTCATTATCACATAAAGCGAGTCATAGACTCGGGCAGCCCCTATTCCATGACCTACGTGTTGCCTTGCTGGGGAGCGAGGTAACACACACCCCTTGCTCGCCCTCGTGCGAATTTGGATCGGCTCATGTGGTGGCGAGGTGCCCCCTGTTTTTTTCGAGATTTTGGAAAAAGTTTTGACTTCCAAAAATGTGCATGAATTCAAAAACAACTCTTGAATTCAAAATTTCAAAAGAATGAACATTTTTAAATTTTAATGATTTTTATTTTCTGAACAATTTTTATGAGAATTTTTGAATGATGAACAAATTTTTAATTCGATTAATATCTTTTGAACTGGATGAACAATTTTTTTATCCAAGAACATTTTTATAAAATAAATGAACAAATTTGGAATTTAATAAACATTTTTTGAATTTGATGAACATATTTTGAATTGATGAACATATTTTGAAATTGATGAACAAATTTCAAAATCTGATGAACATTTTTTAATTTGATGAGCTGATAAACATTTCTTAAATTCGATGAACAAACTTTTAGTTCGATGACCATTTTTTGTATTAATCCTATCCAATTATTTGAGAGGGTACTTCTCCAAGGAAAAAATATGATTAATTATAAAAAAAGTTAGGAGGTTAAGCATTATTTGTTTTATAGTTTCGTAAATAAATTCTACTTTACTTTCATTCAGTGAATTCTTGTTAGATTTTTGTTGGACAATTATTTATATAATTTTAATATAAATTATTTATTTATTTTAGGGAAAATGATTTTTATAATTTTTGGAGCGGTAATTATTTTTATTTTATACATTTTTAGGGTAATAATTTTATTTTTATACATTTTTAGCAGTAAACCAAGCTTTATTGAATAGTAACAAGGTTGACAGGGATAATTAGGGGGTCATGAGGAGCCCCTAGCTAAACATGGCGACCAACATCTAAAGAACTAGCGAATTTAGCTAAACTGTGAGCTTCCCAGTTGAGTGATCGACCCTCAAAAATAAAGTCACATGTACCAAACTCCATCGCCCGCGTTGCAATCTCCTTTACAATGGAAGAATGTCGCCCTTCTGTACCTTTTTCAATATCTGAAACCACCATCTTCGAATCACTTACAACAACAATTCAATTTTCCATGAGATCAAGCGCAAGCGCTTGAGCTTCTCGACATGCCCAGGCTTCTAAGACTGTTGCATCAGTTATGCCTTCGACAACCATATCAGAAGATCCTAGAAATACGCCTTCATTATTTCTGTACATTGCAGCTGCTGCACCTCACTCTCCATTTCTGGAAAAGCCTCTGTCAGCATGTATTTTAACCCGACCAGCACCCGATGCCGTCCATCCCTAGCGAGAAACTGATCCTCGATTGCCTGAATTTGCATGTCGTACTAAGGGAGCAACCCTTCTTTGTGAACATTGAACATTTTCAAGCTCGAAGATGAAGCTAGTCACGAAAGAATGAGTAGCATGTGGGCTTTGTAGAATCCCTTCTTGAATTGCCTTTCGTCTCGCTGTCCAAATCGCCCAAAGAGTAACGACCAACTCTACGAGTTTTTTGTGCTCCAAGCTATCGATCATCGCGACAATCCAACTCTCGGCATTTGCTTCTCTCATAGACTCAAAGAGATCAACAATTTCCATTTCAGCTAAAGCGCAAACACATCTTGACGATGAGCACTCCAAAAGTGAATGCCTCCATGAGTCTTGTGCGCCGCACAACTGGCACTTGTCACTGTCCGCCATGTTTCTACTATGTCGAACATCCTCCGTCGGGATTGAGCACCTCGCTAGTCTCCACAGAAAGTTTCTTATTTTTTCTGGTACTTCCACTGCCCATATAGAAGTCCATTCCCTTGCATCTTCCTCATAATTTGATCTAGTTGCATTGTTTCCCAACGAGTCCTCTCTTCTCTTTTTGGTATCTGCAAGCATCCGGTATGCGGATCTAACTGTGAAAATACCATTTTTCTCATAATTCCAAGCCGACGAATCCTCTAGATTCCTAGTGCACCGAGGGATGCCGGACATAATTTTTTATTTTATTTTTATACATATAAACAAGGGTTTTCTATTTCATTTCAGCTGACACAAAATGGGCCTCATAGCGGGCCACATAAAGCCCAACCCGAATGACACAGCACGAGCACAAGGAAGGTGCTATATAAGCTCGCATAACTCTTCGTGCCGAACCCTACTGCCCTTCCGAAGCCTCTCCCAAACCCTCCTGCCGCCGCCGCCGCCGCCGCCCGCCACCGAACAGCAGCCATGCCGCCCAAGCTAGACCCGTCGCAGGTGGTGGAGGTCTACGTCCGGGTGACCGGAGGCGAGGTCGGCGCGGCTTCGTCGCTCGCCCCCAAGATCGGGCCCCTCGGCCTCTCCCCCAAGAAGATCGGTGAGGACATCGCCAAGGAGACGGCCAAGGACTGGAAGGGCCTCCGCGTCACCGTCAAGCTCACCGTCCAGAACCGTCAGGCCAAGGTCTCCGTCGTCCCTTCGGCCGCGGCGCTCGTCATCAAGTCCCTCAAGGAGCCCGAGAGGGACAGGAAGAAGGTGAAGAACATCAAGCACAACGGCAACATCAGCCTCGACGACGTCATCGAGATCGCCAAGATCATGAAGCCCAGGTCCATGGCCAAGGAGATGGCCGGGACTGTCAAGGAGATCCTCGGCACCTGCGTCAGCGTCGGC
This sequence comes from Triticum dicoccoides, assembly GCF_002162155.2. NCBI lineage: Eukaryota > Viridiplantae > Streptophyta > Magnoliopsida > Poales > Poaceae > Triticum > Triticum dicoccoides. Next base: position 696,694,389 of record NC_041382.1, on the reverse strand, counting down.
TGCACCGTCGACGGGAAGGACCCCAAGGACCTGCAGACGGAGATCGACGACGGCGAGGTCGAGATCCCCTCCGCTTAAAGGTATAACCGAGAGCTTTTCTTGCATTACTGCTGTTGCTATGCAATGTTGGATTATTACGGTTTAGATTAGTCCATTCTGGTATTTTGTTGTGACCAGTAAAATATGATGTAGCCCTTGTTTCCAGACGATGTGGGTAGGAAATTCAACCTGCTACAAGCAGTTTCCCCTTAAATTTTTAATTGAATTGCAGAGTATGTGTGTTAAAATGGGCAAAATATTCAACAGTGCTGTGTGTACTACTATGTGGACCTGTTTGTTTCGTATCACCCACTTCCTACAATCCGGCCTGAACCTTTGGGTAGGCTCTGCAAGATCAACAACCATAGCTGCACGGAGTACGGTAGAATTCCCTGGTATGGTCCCCCCGAGGGTGAACTGAAACATCTTAGTAGCCCGAGGAAAAGAGAGCAAGCGGTTCCCGTAGTAGCGGCGAGCGAAATGGGGTCTAAACCGTGAAAATGGGGTTGTGGAAGAGCAATACAAGTGTTGTGCTGCTAGGCGAAGCAAATTATGTATTGCAAATTTATTTTCTTCTCTGTTGAAATTGCTTGTAGAGACATGAGTTTCTATCCTGGTATTGACTGGGCGATATGTTCTGTGTAGTGTTTTGATCTCTAAATAGTTCATTAGTTCTCTTTCAATCGTGTGAGTCAAAGATTTTTTGTTAGCTTGCGCTGGTTAATCACTGCTCCTCTTTTGTTTATAGACATATATATGCAAACTTTTGAATTTTTTTTCTGTAGTGAAAGTAGCTATCATATGCACTCTTGTGACATTGTTTGAATGATAAGTTACTACTAAATCTACCAGCCCAGTAGTTCCTTATTTCCTGAATTGCAGGATAAATAGGGCAGATGTTTTGATGATTTGTTGCAAATTCTATCGTATGCGAGTAACTGACGTGCTTGTTCTTGAGGATGTATCTTTGTTTTGCGCTAGCACACAAGAGACAGACTTTATCTTGCAGATTACTTACTATTTGAATGTTGGTTGAGTCATGTCCTCTCCACCAAAAATGGTTATTTGAATAGATACATGAATTTAACTGATGCTTGCAAGTATGCTTTTGATCCTAGACACTTGCTTTCTTGGAAATCAGTCATAAGCTCTATCTCACCAGTTTGATGGTTTTTACATTGCAGGCCTGATGTCGAGGTGATTATCATCTGATGATATGGAAGTCATACCCTGTTGCAAATGTTGCTTATGTACCTCCCAGACGATGTGATCCCTCCTCTTTTTGTCATATTTTAGCAGTAATCCTGTGAGACCTCGTTGTTACTACTGCATATTTGGTCTTTGCAATGTAGTTTGTCCACTTGGGTTAACTTAATCTATACCATTCAGTGGGTTGAAAGTTTGTTGTTCCATGTCATTTCCTTGGGTGTGTGGGATTCAGTTAACTGAATGATGCCAATGGTGTTGTGAATGATGCAGTTCTGAGCTTCCGGGAGGGCTCTTTGCTTCCTAGAAGCTGAAGATAGCGCATTCACCTATCATCTGCTAGAGTTGCTCCTATCATGAGCGAAGGGAGCCATCTCAGCCATATAGGAGCAACTCTAGCAGAACCACTATCTTGTGGAGTATGCGCCATGTGGGATTTTATCATCATGGTCATCAAATCTGACCTCCCTTGGTTTGCAGTCCTTTGGAGCACACTATCCACCAGCGAAGGAAGTTTCAGCTTGCCCACCTGCTGCCCTCGCCAGAGTCCGGCACATTTCGTCGTGGTTGGGGCGGTGTGCTCCCGTGTCCGTGCTCTAGCTCGCCCTTCTTCAGAATCAACACCTCGACGTCCATCCTCATCTCACCCCTGCTTATTGCCATTAATTTGGTGCGGCAAGGTGTGCATTAAAGCATTGTTAACTTGTAGTACTAGTCCTACCACCTACGTATCCTCGCAACATAAAAATCCACCTACGTATCCTCGCAACATAAAAATCTTTGAGGACAACATAAAAATCTTTGAATATCATAAGAACAGGTCAAATCTTTGAATATCAGAAGAACGGGGGCGTTGCGCGCGGCCTGGGCTGGGCGGACCAAAGTTTCGCTATTGCTCCCTCCGGTCCTTTTTAGTTCGTATATAAAATTTGTCTGAAGTCAAGCCTCGTAAAATTTAACCAACTTTATAGAAAAAAAAATGTCAACATTCACGTTGTGAAGTCAATATCAGTAGATGCTTCATGACTTAAATTTTCATATTCTATAACTTTAGCATGATAGGTGTTGATATTTTTTCATATATATGATTAAATTGTATGAAGTTTGATTTCAGACAATTCTTATATGCAGAATAAAAAGGACCGGAGGAAGTATTAGACAGTCGACTGAAAATCAATTTTGGGTCAGTCAACTCGGAATCGTTTTAGTCGCCCGCACCCAAAGCCACGGCCCGGGGTGTGGGAGTTTTTTCTCGCGATTAAATGCACACGTATATGATCTGGCCCAGGTCCACTAGAGTATTAGTCCGTCAAGGGACCTGTATCATGTTGTCTCAACTTGGCATCCAATTTTTTCTTTAGGATAACTAGCAAAAGGACCCGTGCATTGCAACGGGTGAAAATCGCATCGGCCACGCATAATCTAGTCACTGTGAATTCGCAAAAAACAATAAGCGTGACCTAAAACATAATGATGATTTGATTTATGACCCACGTGAAATATCTGTAACATGAAGAAGAATTTTCTTTGAAATTCTTTGTAAAAACTCTTAACGTATGTGTGATTAAAAAAAAGTCTTAACATATGCGTTGTTGGCCTTGTGGGCCATGCGGCATGGCTCTCTCCTCCTTTGAGAACTGGGGTATACATATGTGTGATTAATAAGTGTCACATTTTTAACTTTTGCATGTCTTCTTCACACGTGCACCTATTTTGATTTCCTTCTTTTTCAGGGCCTTCTTAATTCTTCCGGGAAGAACGGGCCGATTGTTTACCCTCTTCTCCTTTTTAATCCTCAAGGCGGCTTATTGATTTGAATTCGCAGATGTATATAAACTGGTGTTATTGTAGGTAAAGACGCGAGGTGGTACTATATATAAAGAACTGAGACTCCGTTGTTTTCAACAACCATGAGATAGGTCAGCTAGACCATGTAATTTTATCCAAACGCAGGTTGTGAGTTTGATTCTTGCTGCCGCATTTTTTTTTGGCAGCAACTTAGTCCTCGAGCGGCGGCCCAAGTTGGCCCATATGCGTGAGACGTGAGAAAAAGAGGCCTGAATTACATGATTTCGTGGACAGGTCAAGGTGGGCCGGATGTACGAGACGGGAGGATGCTCGATCGCGTGCTCGATCAGGCGACGCACGAAGCTCAAAATTTAGTACCACCTCGTGTATATATTTTGAATTCAAACTGAAAGCGTAAATTCATGAAAAGAAAGCGTATTGTGACAATGAACCCAACAAAGTCAATCCGTACTTTATTATTAGTAGGAAAAAGGCCTGTGCGTTGCAACGGGAGAATATCACACACTCGAGCCCTGATAATATTGTCTCAAGACCTTCACTCCTCGGCGAGGCGAGCTTCTATCTGGCGGTGCTCAGGGGAGGAATGCTTCAGTGACAAGCGACAACTGGATCGCCAATGAAGACGTGGTGGCATATCGCGCACTACAAACATCTTTTACACGTTCTCCACATGATGGCACAACACTCGCCCATCTGCTGCTTCCGCCGTAGCCAACAGACACATCTTACTCCTGCTGGAACGACCACCAAGCAGAGGGAAGGTGTGGGAAAAATATTGTCATCTTAATGGTCCACCAAGCACATCTTGTATAAAATGCAGCAAAAGGTTAGAGTAGTGTTACTGGGAAATTTACTCCCTTTTGATGAACCTACATAAATATAAGTCGATAAAAAACAAAACAATACGTGTCATGATTTGTAAGCAAATAGCAAGTGGTAGATCATATATGCACTTATTTTAAACGTGTGAGTATATTAGGATGAGTGACACATACACTTATAAAGATATTGCATTTGCATTTCAGACCTTATATAATACTCAATGAGTGACTCTAAACTCTAAATATGTCTATATATATATTCGTATGTAATGCATATTGAAATCTCTAGAAAGACTTATACTTAGAAACCGAAGGATTATAGGGGGCATGAGTTGACAATCAGTCCATCCTTTTAGTATGCATTTTATTCATCCCATCCACTTTTCTAAAAGTAAAGTTACTCTAGCCGATTCATATTATTTGTCTACATACAAATATATCTAAAACCAAATGATTTTAGATACCATATTATTTGTAGTATATTAATTTGATACATATGGATGTATCTAAAAATATTCGTATTTAGTATGTTATTTGATTTTCATTGGACCTGCTTTTAGCTCAAGCACGGTGTCTTTATTCTCTTCACGTGGATACACTTAGACGGCCAACCTTATCTCTTCTAGGCAGCCGCACGGCAGCTGGCCGACGTCGAGCGTGTGGTGGGCTGGAGGAGCTGGGTGTGCTCGGCCTCCCCTGTGTCGGGATTGCCGAATTGTAAAAGCGTATTATGACATGAGAAGAAAGTGTATTGTGACGGTGAATCCGACAAAGTTAATCCATGCTTTATTATTAGGAAGATTAGGGAAAGATTAGAAATGCTTAATTTTTGCCCGAGGCTCTAATCGTGGTTCGGTCACTGGACGGCCTCACGATTATGAGCTATCGCCTGTATATCTGCACATAGTAATTTTTACTCGGTCTTGCCCCTACGTACATAGTACCACTTGTACATGTTCCTACACATCTCCGCCACTACATAGTACTAGTTCCTAGATGCACATCTGTGCATGAGCTAGCTTGGCATGTTCGCTGGCTAGCTACCTGCATGCGCGTCCAAGGGTGACCACCAGCGCTAGGGACGCTCGTGTGAGCGGCTCCCATCAAAAACATCGTCATGGTCGGAGTGTTTCTTTAAAAATGCTACACGTACATGGATGTTGTTACCGATCACCCGTCTCGTTAGTCAAAAACATCGTCACTGTTTGAGTGTTTCTAAAAAAAAATCTACGCCCACAGAGATAAAACTGCTACACGTACATCGATGTCGCTACCGATCACCCGTCTCATTAGACAAAAATCATCACAGTCAGGAGTGTTTCTCAAAAAATTATACAGAGATGTTAATACCGGTCATCTTTACAATGAGACATAGCTCGCTCCCAACCATACAACTCCCCCTTATTCCAATATTAGATCCAATAATGACAAAATTTGCACACAGTTGACGCGGAAATCGTGATGTTTAAAATATGAAAGAATAAGCATATAATACTGAAAGTTTCGCAAAAACAATCATGTTTTCAAGAAGGAATTAATCAATGACATTATTATTACCCTTAAAGAAGAAATAAAATAAATAAAAAATAAAGTATTATAAGGAAGAATGAAGTAGTGGCGTTGGTAGTATTACCCTTAGAGAAGAAAGGAAATGAAAAAGAAACTAAAACAAAATCAAAATAACATTTTTTTATAAGAAAGAATGAATTAGTGACATTGATATTATCCTTTAAGACAAAAAAGAAAAAAGAAATAAAAACAAAATCAAAATCAAAATCAAAATAATAACAGCTGGGCAGTTCAATTTTTCATCGATGAAATTCAACCGCTGATGATTGATCACATATCGCCTGATGTCTTAGAATTAAACATCCATGTTACAAGAATTCATCACATTCGCATGTCCCATGCAAGCACACACACAAAGGCCGCTCCACTCCACTGGCCCAAGCAACAAACTCACAACATTCAATTCCAGCCCACCGCCGTCTGCAACGACGAGAGCGGCCGCACGACTAGAACATGGGCGGCGGCATGGCGCCGGCGTGGGCGGCGGCGGCGGCGTCGTGGGCGCTCCGCGCCTGGTGGCAGAGCTGGCGGAGCCTGGTGGGCACGTACCAGATGGCGAGGCGCGGGTGCGCGGCGAAGACGGCGTCGATGTCGAAGCCGTGGCGCGCCGCGATGTCCACCAGCGGCGCGTAGCAGGCCTGCCTCCACGCGCCCACGTTCTCGCCGCGCGCCTTGTACGCCCGGCGGAGCGCGTCGGAGGCGTCCTCGTCCAGGCAGTGCAGCGCGTAGCAGTGCACGTAGTGCCGCATCTTGGGCTTGTTGATGTAGCTCGCCCCCACCTTGCTCGCGTACCTGAACACCTGGTTCGTCACCTGCACGCGCCCACAAGGTACACGAGTTAGCTCAGGCTCAGTCAGCTCGTCCGTTCGTCATGCGTCGCACAGTGCGCGCGCGGGCTTGGCTCAGCCCGGTGCGGTCTGACTGGGCGCTGCGCCCGTCGCATCGCCATGGAATCCGGCCAGGCGGTGCAGTGCGGGGGAGCGGTGGCGCGCACGCACAGTGGCAGGCGGAGCACTGGGGAGGTCACATGGCTCGGCGTACTTACGTGGCAGGGGAGGCCAGCCACCCGGCACCCGAGGGAGGGCCCCTCCCCCTGCCTCTGCCTCCATGTCATGCACGCCTACCTGATGCTGAGCTAGGGGCCGACAGGACAGCACAGGGCGGGCAGGCTTTCGGGGCCTATCGATAGCTGACACGTCCGGGATCTTTTCCAGGTTTTCTACGACCGCTCGTAGGGCGTCGGCGTGCGTGTCTAGCACCGGAGAATGCTCGATCGCATTTCATTTCCTCTCCAAGTATCTACGGCTTGTGGTCTATATATTCTACCTTTTCTTATGTATTCTGGTATCTATATCTATTAGTAGAGCACTAGCAAGATTATGTGTTTCTAGTGCCATATCGGTGTGGCAGCAGCATCTCCAGACTCGAGAACTACCAAACGAAGCCCAAATTTATGTAAGTGAAGTGGGGAATATCCAGTACATCCAGCCATGTTGAGTTCAAGGGAACCGGATCCTCTAACATTGAGAAGGAATGTCACCGTGCTACAGTGTTAGGCTAGTGTAAAATGAAGAAGGAAAGTTAAGGACTGTTAGTAGATAATTAATAGGTTGTTTAGTGTTGGTATTTACTGTAGATATAAATAATTTAATTTTAATTTTATTTCACCATCAATTTGTTTGCATATAATTACTATAAATGTATACGGTAGATCATCAAATTGCAAATTAATTTAAATTATTTTAGACATAATCATATGAATAGAAAGAAGGAGAGTTAGAGTATTGTAGCTTCTAACATTCCTTCTTAATGTTAGAGGATCCGGTTCCGAGTTCAAGGCCACGAGTTCACAAAATTCGACTAAGAACTACTCGAACGTAGTTAGCTAGGCCTGTTTAGCTCAAACTATTCCACTATTCGTTGTGCTTGGTTTGACGCCAAAAGTTAACAATAGAAGACAGTTTTTATGGCTTCACACAAACACTGACAAATCAAATATTGGCACCAAACCAAGCATACTATACATATGCAGTTTTGCACTGAAGTTACAAATCAGTATTTAATTGAATATAAGCTCTTGGGATATTTGTCTCATTTGTTCCTATATATTTCCTATTTTTTCAACGGTGTTTCCACAAAAGAAAAAACGCTAAGGTGCAACCGAACACCCATTTGGAGCTAATTACTACTCCCTTCATTTCTAAATATAAGCCTTTTTTGAGATTTCAATATGAAATAAATACGGATGTATATAGACGCATTTTAAAGTGTAGATTCCTCATTATGCTCCGTATGTAGCCATATTAAAATCTCTAAAAAACTTATATTTAGGAGCAAAGGGAGTATCATACTATCCCCCCGAAAATAAAATTACTATCATACTATGGCTTGCATTTTTGTCATTGCCACATATTTTTTTTTATATTCTCACTTTTTTTGGATTTATAAATGCATATCTATTTCCTATTACATGTCTACATCTATTTTATTGGTCAAACTTTGGGTAACAAAGGTTTGGCATGGTTAAGCACAAACTAGCCGGGTCCTTACTACTACTCCAGCTAAGGACTACGTTAGCAAACCCTAATACACACTGCCTAGAAAAAACAGGTCACATTTAAACTTGTATGATAGTAATTTTATTTCGGGGGGATAGTAAGCTCAATTCACATGTAATGCCCCCGAAAAACAGGTCACCTCAATTCACATGTAATGCACCTGATTACAAGGACATGCATGCAGCAACTTGTACATGATTACTTCCAGAATTTTATACACTGTCGCCGTTGTAAATCTAACTTAATCAAAGCACACACTTCCCTCGTATTGACCTCTGATTAATCTTTTGTAGTACTTTTTATTTCGCAAAAAAAAATCTTTTGTACTTTTTGGCAGTGACTGACACATGCAGAAGCCAATGGTACATGAAGGTGAGTGCAGATTTTCTAAACTAACATGAAATCTTCGCTCCCATCAGAAATTTATGAGATGGCAGCGCGTAGGTAGCAGTATTGAAATGAACAGAACTGTCAGTAATCAATACTAGCTTGAGTAGTCACGGTGAGTTCAGTAGCTGACATGCAGCTGTATTCAGATTCAGAGCAGCCAACATAGAGTAGGTAGAGAGAGTTACGTAGCAATGGCGAATTCTGTGTACCTTGGTTGGAGACTTCTGGCCATGCAGCTTGGCCATGGACTGCACCTGGAGCAGGAAGAGGCGGCACTGCTCGTAGAGATGGAACAGGTAGTCCAGCCCATTCTTCTTGGCCCTCGCCACCTCGCCGGGCTCCGTCACCACGAACGGGTGCTCCCGCTGCCGCTCCCCGCCCACGCCTCCGGCTGATGACTCCGTCGACTCCGACCGGCCGCCCCCGCCGTCCTCGTGCTCGTCCCCCTGCGTGTCCAGCCGCAGCTCCTTCACCTTGTTCCTCCTCGCCTTCTTGGCCTTCCTCGCTGCGGACCCATTCTTCTGCTTCTTGCCAGACGCCATCATCCTCATGGCGTCGTCTTCGCCGATGCCGCCGCTAGCCGCCCCATCGCGCTCGTTCGACAACACTGTTAGATCGTATACACGCACAACGATTACTTAACGGCTTCACATGCACAAACACAACAACATAATCGGATGCATCGTGCATGGATAATCACCTTCCTGTGAGGCGCCGTCGATGGTGCTCCCGGACTGGTATCCGTGGTGGCGGCAGCCCGGTGACATGAGGCGGCCGCGCTCGGCGCGCAGCGCGGCGCGGAGGCCGAACCGCTCGCCGATGAGCAGGTCCCAGCGGAACAGCCCCGCGAGCGCGGCCGTCATGTCGTCGAGCTCGCGCTCGGTCATGACCAGGAGCGTGCTAGCCGTGAACCCGAGCTCGGAGATCCGCGCCACCGTGGACGCGCGCACGCCATACCCGACCACGAGGTCCTCCAGCTCCCTCGGCGCGTTCGCCGGAGGCAGCGCAGGAGGAGGCGGCGGCGGGGGAGGGGGAGGAGGCACTGCCGCCGGAGCCGGCGGGCCGAGGTCCCACCGGAACGGGTGCGCGGCCAAGAAGGCGTCGTTGGGATCCATGCACGACACAGAGACGAGAGTCTTCTTCTCTCGCTTTTGGCGCTTACGCTAGCTCCTTCTTGCTGGTGTTCTGCCTTTGCCGTGGCCGTGCATCGCAATGGCATCGGGGCTCGCCATATAAAGCCGCGACTGTAGTGTTGCTGCATGCATGCAAGGAAGCGGTTGACTTGACAAATCCTACTGTTGCTTCGGATGGATATCTATCTATCTATCTCACTATCTGCACTGCATTTATTCATGCATGCTCTGTCGTTTGGCCAAAGCTTGAAGCGAGCGAGCTATGGCTATGGCTGTGGCTGTGGCTTGGCTGGCTCCGTGAAAACGACTAGTCCTGTAGAAAGCTGCGTCGCCACCCGGGCCGCGATTTGACACTGTAGATTCTAGCGCCTATTACGTGCTGGCGGGCACATAAAAAGAAGACACGCTAAACCTAATAATACACCAGCAGCGCACTGTGTAGTCCTATCACGGCGTGCGTGCGTGCGTGCATGCATCAGTACTGTGCACGTCGCAAAGCTCTTCGAAAAGATCTCCGTCTTTTGCTGGGTGCTTTTCTCCTGCATGCGCTCCCACTGTTTTCTTCGAGATGCTTGCTAAAGTTAAAGCTTGTAGAATAGGTTTATTTGGTCATTATCGTTTTTCACGGTGCAAACAAGGTGCAAGTTATAAACCTAGAAAAGTCGACCGAATTCTGAGTTTAGGTTTGTGGAATTCTGGTCTGCCCTTGATTTATGATCAGACGGCCAAACAAAACTGAGGTACAATCAAAATCGACTGACCATAATACGAGTTAGTCTAATCCTACAGAACATCCCAACTCGGCTAGGTTGGCACATAAGGCAGAAGCCCACCAAAACACAACTTGGACTATGCATAAAACTCACGCTTTAAACCGATAAGAACAACCCAAACACACCTGATCGCATCCACCGCATAGGTCCCTTGACACTTTCTTACCTTCTTCAATTTCCTTCCTTCATCAGCTTTCCTTTCTCTTCCCTCTCTTCTCTCCCGATGCAAAGCGGCGCCGCCGTGGATTCCCACCAGAGGTCAGATCTGACAGTAGAAAGAAATCAAAAGAGAAAGTGGAGGAAGAATTAAAACTAGATTACATTTCCGAGTTGCATGATATTCCGGAGGCTTTTTCTTACCCTATTTTAATATGTGGTGATTTCAATTTGGTCAGAAGTGCAGCTGATAAAAGGTAGTGATATTATTAACCCTCATCTTACTTTCCTGTTCGATGATTGGATCAACGGATGGGGGCTCTAGAGATTCATATCTCTAACCGCTGCTTCACTTGGTCTAACAACCAAGATGATCCCATCTTTGTTGTTCTAGACAGGGTGTTTACTTCTGTTTATTGGGATGGGCACTTTCCCTTATCTTTCCTTGTTGCTCTTTCTAGAGTTGGCAGTGATCACACTCCCCTTGTTCTAGACACCGGAGATAGGAAAATCTCCGGCCCTAAAATAATTAGATTTAAAACATGATGGTTGTCTCAACCTTATTTTGCTCAGCTGGTTGCTAATGTTTGGAATATTGTCTCTCATGCCTCTTTTGCTATTGAGAACTGGCAATGTAAAACTAGATTGCTAAAAGATTAAAGGAGGTAGTATTAATATTGAAGCTGGTATGGAAAGAAAGAAATAGGCCCACTTTATGGAGTTTGATTTACTTGATGTGTTAGTCTGAGAAAAACACTCTTTCTCATGCTGAGTCTGACATGAAGAGGGTGATTAAAAATGAACTAGATGATATGTGGAAAAATAGATTGCTTTATGGCAGAGGTCCAGAGATAGAAAAATTCTTGAGGGAGATCGTGATAATGCATATTTCCACTCTCTGGCTAACCATAGATGCCGCAAGAATCATTTAATACTCTGATTGGTGATGATGGTCATGTGACCTCTAGCTGTGATATGCTTATTTGCTACTTCTTTCTACAAAGTTTTTTTTTCTCTTTTGAACCTAAAACCAATATCCACCCAGGCCTTGATTTTTGAGCAGATTCTAAATTAGTCACTAACGAGGAAAATGTCCTTTTGGAAAAACCCTTTTCTGAGGAGGAAATCAAGGCAACCATCATGGGTTCTTATGCCCAATGGTGCTCCTGGCCCTGACGGTCTTTCCTTTATTTTTAATCTAACTTTTTGGCATGTAATAAAGAGTGACTATATGTTGCTTGTCAAGGATTTTGAAGTAGGGGTGTTGGTTGTCTAGAGCTTTAACTTTGATATCATTACCCTTATTCCTAAAGAACCTAATTCCAAAATATGATTTTTTTGTCTAATTAGTTTAAGTAACTGTGATATTAAGATCTTTACTAAAACTACGACTACTAGAGCTTCTCCTCTTTGTGATAGACTCACCTCTCCTAACTAACACTAGTGCAGAGTTGTCATATGCAGATGATTTAAGCACCCTTTCGCCGACACAGTTTCAAACCATCGCCTTGATAAGGTGGGCGATAGGGAGGCCCATCCCACACGACCTAGATTAATTGTCGGTGATAGCTCCATAGATCAGACATGCTAAGAGCGAAAGTGATCGTGTGCGACCAGGAGAGCTATCGCAAACAAGCAGGCCAAACAAGTCGTGTAAGAATAAATATAGGATGAACGTGTGTCTCTTATGATAAATGTAACCAGGAAACAATGATTGAAAATACCAGCAAACAAAGCTAAAAAAATGATGCTCCAAGAAAAACACATGTCATGTGAAGAATAAAAATATAACTCCAAGTAAAATATACCGTTAATTTTGAAGACGGAAGAGGGGATGCCATCCGGGGCATCCCCAAGCTTAGATGCTTGAGTCTTCCTTAAATATTTCCTTGGTGTGCCTTGGACAACTCCAAGCTTAAGTTCTTGCCACTCTTTGTTCTTCTCATAGCGTTATCTCATCCAAAATTTGAAAACCTCATTCACACAAAACTTAATGAAATTTCGTGAGTTAGGTTAGTATAATAACACTAAATCCTTCACTTAGGTACTGTCAATAAAAGATTCATCATTATTCCCAATTCATGTCTACTGTATTCTATCATTTCCATAATTTATATCCCCGAATATAAGCCACCGAAACTCTAAAACAAGCAAATAAAGAAAACAAAGCCGAATATGTCAAAACAGAACAATACGCGAAGATCTATTTTTTCGTCGTACTTGTGTAACTCCAAATTTTGAAAAATAGAAAACCATATAGAATTTGTACTTATGTACTTTGTAAACATTTCAACAGTTGATCATGTTCCATTAAAGAATGAAAATTCAGATACTGGACGCAAAATTTCTGTTTTTGCATAGAACCTAATAAACAAGCAATTTGCAACATCCCAAAGGTTTAGTTTGACACAAAAATAAAAGAGAAGATACAAAAATAATTACTATAGTAGCAATAATCATGTTGACACACTGAAAGCAAAACAAAATAAATGATAGCTATTCGGTGCCTCCCAACAAGCGCAGTTGTTTAATCCCTCTAGCTAGGCATAATGCAATCTATCAAGAATTATCATCTTTTATCTCCTCAATAAGGAAACTTGATTTCTTAGGGGGATTAGCAATCACTGTATTAATCATAACACTCGTCGGCACAAAGTCCAAAAGCCTTGTGTCAAAGATAGGTTTCTTTTTTATCTTTATGAAGTTAGGGTGAACACTTATCATTTTTAGATCTCCCTTCTCTTTACTCGAAGAAGCGCCCTTATTAGGTTTAGGAACTTTGGATACAAAAGTAAGTTTCATATTTTGATTTGTAGAGACTTCCTTACTAGTTTTTATGGAATAAAAAGCCGAATGCAAGACATTAATAACTTCCTCCAACTTATCAATTCTAGCGGGACTTTGTTCTACTCTATCCGTAATTGGTTCCTTTTCTTTTACCAACTTTACAGAATTTCCTACCATAGAGCCTAAGTAAGTTACTCGATTATGCACATTTTATCCAAATTTTCAAATTGCTTAACTGTTAGCATTTATTCCAAATGATATCCAATCATTGCATAAGGTGTTCCAATGTCACTATTGTTTCATTGATTTTATAGGTGGTAATCCCACTTAATTTCCCATAGCATTAAGAGCATCACAAGGGTGACTACTCAAGCAATTTCCTACAGTAATAGTATCAAGCACAAATCTATACCAAGTAGTAACACCAACATACAAATTTCAGAGAAGAATAGTGATATATTGCTTAGGGTAGATCTATTTTGAGCATCGCAAATTCTGTACCAAGCATCTTTTAAAGTATCTTTGCCCCTTTTTTTAGAATTAAGTACCTACAACTTGAGCTTAGAAATGGCAAGTGAAGAACTATCTATTATAGCAAGACAAGCAGAAATAGTAACACATGAGTTTTTTTGGTATTTTGTAATTGATACGTCTCCAACGTATCTATAATTTTTTATTGTTCCATGCTATTATATTATCTGTTTTGGATGTTTTGTATGCATTAATATGCTATTTTATATTATTTTTGGGACTAACTTATTAACCTAGAGCCCAGTGGCAGTTTCTGTTTTTCCTTGTTTTTTTAGCTTCGCGGAGAAGGAATACCAAACGGAGTCCAAACCGGATAAAACCTTCGAGATGATTTTTCTTGGACCAGAAGATACCCAGGAGACTTGGGGATCAAGTCGGAAGAGCCACAAGGCGGACACAAGGGGCGAGGGCGCGCCCAGGAGGGTAGG
>NC_041382.1:696668252-696679919 GCF_002162155.2 Triticum dicoccoides | reverse complement strand
CCTACTTCTTCCTCTTATATATTCACATATATTCCCGAACCTTCAGAAGCTTCCACGAAAACACTTTTCCAACGCCGCAACCTTCTCTTCCCGTGAGATCCCATCTTGGGGCCTTTTCCGGCATCTTTCCGGAGGGGGATTTGATCACGGAGGGCTTCTACATCAACTCTATTGCCCTTCCGATGAAGCGTGAGTAGTTTAATTCAGACCTACGGGTCCATAGCTAGTAGCTAGATGGCTTCTTCTCTCTCTTTGATTCTCAATACCATGTTCTCCTCGATGTTCTTGGAGATCTATCCGATGTAATCTTCTTTTGCGGTGTGTTTGTCGAGATCCAGTGAGTTGTGGATTTATGATCAGCTTATCTATGAATATTATTTGAATCTTCTCTGAATTCATATATGCATGATTTAATATCTTTGTAATTCTCTTCGAACTATCGGTTTGGTTTGCCCAACTAGATTGGTTTTTCTTGCAATGGGAGAAGTGCTTAGCTTTGGGTTCAAAATTATGGTGTCCTTTTCCAGTGATAGTAGGGGCAGCAAGGCACGTATTGTATTATTTCCATCAAGGATAAAAGGATGGGGTTTACATCATATTGCTTGAGTTTATTCCTCTACATCATGCCATCTTACTTAATGCGTTACTCTGTTCTTCATGAACTTAATACTCTAGATGCAGGCAGGAGTCGGTCGATGTCACATCCCTAGCTTTACCTTGCACTAGGCTAGCACTTGTTTGTTGCATCATGTCTATTTTTATTTGAAACTTGAAATGGGGATGTTTAAACCCTAGCACCAAATGGAACTCAACTAGGTTCAATCCAAAATCTTTTTCAAAGAATCCGAAATGCCCTTGAAAATGTTCATGATTTCTGACAAAGGTGAAACCTCTGCCAAAAATGATGAATATATTTCTAGGACATTCTGGATCTTTGAACTAACTCATATCGTATTTGAATTGGAGCATTTAAATCCTACAAATATTTTTAAATGCTCTAATAATTCTGAAACTAGTTGTGGGTTGTTGGAAATAATCCAAACACTGCCCACAATTATTTTTAGGATTTTACAAATTGGATTAGTATTTTTACTAATTCAAAACAGAATAAAAGAAATAGAAAACTGAAACAAAAGGAAAAGAGAGCTTACCTGTACTTACCTAGCTGGCCCAGTTACTGTGTAGCCCAGCTAGCGGCCCAGCCCACGCGGCCACCTGCCAGTCATCATCCTCCTCCAGCCAGAAGGGCGAGAGTGTGTGGCCGCCGCGCGCAAGCACACGCCCCGACCACCTCCTGCTTGCCGCCTCCCCCTGGACGGCCTAGAGTCGCCATGATACCCCCGGACCCCTCTCACTCCTCCCCGCGTTTTCCTCCCCTCCTCTGCTCCCTCCCCTCTCTCTGTTCGTGGGCGCCCGAGAACGCCGACGAGCACCGCCGCGTCCACCGCCTCGCCCTCGCTTCTCCGATCGGTCCACGAGCTCCGACGTCGAACTCTATGTCGTCTCCGCCAATCCACGCGACCGGAAGGCCCTCGGAGCGTCATCCCCGACCTCTTCTTCCTCCTCGGCCGCCGAAGATCGACCTCGCCGTTCCGCCTGCACTGGGCCTTCCCGAGCCCACTTCAACGCCCCCTACAACCGCCGTGAGCCACTACGCCGAACCCCTCTCTCCCCGTGCTTGTTTGCCCCCTCTGGCTGTCGCTTCCGTCAAGCCCGAGACCTCACTCCCGTCGGCCATGGCGCCACCATGGCTACTGACGACATAGCTCGCTCCTGAGCGTGTCTCCGTGTTTAGTACTTTCCCAAGAGCACGTAGCACCCACCAGTTCCTCCCCTAGTGCACCGTAGTGTTGACTTGGTCGACGTTTGAGCTCCGGCCACCGCTTACGTCGTCGTCGCCGTTGTTTTAGACGGCCCCAGCACCACCTGCTACCTCTTGAGCACTGCGTTGGATTTCCTCGAAGATGAGAGGATGATGCAGCAAAGTAGCGTAAGTATTTCCCTTAGTTTTTTAGAACCAAGGTATCAATCTAGTAGGAGGCCACGCACAAGTCCCTCGTACCTACACAAAAACAATAGCTCAACGCAACCAATGCGCTTAGGGGTTGTCAATCCCTTCACGGTGACTTACGAAAGTGAGATCTGATAGAGATGATAAATAATATTTTTGGTATTTTTGGTATAGAGATGCAAAGTAAAAAGTAAAAGCAAAGTAAAAGCAAAGTAAAAGCAAAGCAAAGCAATAATAAAGTGATGGAGATTGATATAATGAGAAAGAGACCCTGGGGCCATAGGTTTCACTAGTGGCTTCTCTCAAGAGCATAAGTATTCTACGGTGGGTGAACAAATTACTGTTGAGCAATTGACAAAATTGAGCATAGTTATGAGAATATCTAGGTATGATCATGTATATAGGCATCACGTCCGAGACAAGTAGACCGACTCCTGCCTGCATCTACTACTATTACTCCACTCATCGACCACTATCCAGCATGCATCTAGAGTATTAAGTTAAAAACAGAGTAACGCCTTAAGCAAGATGACATGATGTAGAGGGATAGTTTCATGCAATATGATAAAAACCCCATCTTGTTATCCTCGATGGCAACGATACAATACGTGCCTTGCTGCCCCTTCTATCACTGGGAAAGGACACCGTAAGATCGAACCAAAAGCTAAGCACTTCTCCCATGGCAAGAACAACCAATCTAGTAGGCCAAACCAAACTGATAATTCGAAGAGACTTGCAAAGATAACCAATCATACATAAAAGAATTCAGAGAAGATTCAAATATTATTCATAGATAGACTTGATCATAAACCCACAATTCATCGGTCTCAACAAACACACCGCAAAAATAAGATTACATCAAATAGATCTCCATGAGAGAGGGGGAGAATATTGTATTGAGATCCAAAAAGAGAGAAGAAGCCATCTAGCTACTAACTATGGACCCGAAGGTCTGAAGTAAACTACTCACACTTCATCGGAGAGGCTTGGATGATGATGTAGAAGCCCTCCGTGATTGATGCCCCCTCCGGCGGAGCTCCAGAACAGGCCCCAAGATGGGATCTCATGGATACAGAAAGTTGCGGCGGTGGAATTAGGTTTTTGGCTCCGTATCTGATCGTTTGGGGTACGTGGGTATATATATAGGAGGAAGAAGTACGTCAGTGGAGCAACAGGGGGCCCACGAGGGTGGGGGGCGCGCCTGGGAGGGTAGGGCGCGCCCCCTACCTCGTGGCCTCCTATTACGTGCCTTGACATAGGGTCCAAGTCTCCTGAGTTGTATTCGGTGAGAAAATCACGTTCCCGAAGGTTTCATTCCGTTTGGACTCCGTTTGATATTCCTTTTCTCCGAAACCCTAAAACAGGCAAAAAACAGCAATTCTGGGCTGGGCCTCCGGTTAATAGGTTAGTCCCAAAAATAATATAAAAGTGGATAATAAAGCCCAATAATGTCCAAAACAGTAGATAATATAGCATGGAACAATCAAAAATTATAGATACGTTGGAGACGTATCAAGCATCCCCAAGCTTAATTCCTACTCGTCCTCGAGTAGGTAATGATAAAAACAGAATTTTTGATGCGGAGTGCTACTTGGCATAATTTCAATGTAAATCTTCTTAATTGTGGTATGAATATTCAGATTCAAAAGATTCAAGACAAAAGTTCATGTTGACATAAAAATAATAATACTTCAAGCATAATAACAAAGCAATTATGTCTTCTCAAAATAACATGGCCAAAGAAAGCTATCCCTACAAAATCATATAGTCTGGCTATGCTCTATCTTCACCACATAAAGTATTTAAATCATGCACAACCCCGATGACAAGCCAAGCAATTGTTTCATACTTTTGACATTTTCAAAACTTTTTCGATCTTCACGCAATACATGAGCGTGAGCCATGGATATAACATTATATGTGGAATAGAATGGTGGTTGTGGAGAAGACAAAAAGGGAGAAGATAGTCTCACATCAACTAGGCGTATCAACGGGCTATGGAGATGCCCATCAATAGATATCAATGTGAGTGAGTAGGGATTGCCATGCAACGAATGCACTAGAGCTATAAGTATATGAAAGCTCAACAAAAGAAACTAAGTGGGTGTGCATCCAACTCGCTTGCTCATGAAGACCTAGGGCATTTTGAGGAAGCCCATCATTGGAATATACAAGCCAAGTTCTATAATGAAAAATTCCCACTAGTATATGAAAGTGACAGAATGAGAGACTCTCTACAATGAAGATCATGGTGCTACTTTGAAGCACAAGTGTGGTAAAAGGATAGTAACATTGTCCCTTCTCTCTTTTTCTCTCATTTTTTTATTATTTGGGCCTTCTCCTTTTTTTATGGCCTCTTTTTTTTCGTCCGGAGTCTCATCCCGACTTGTGGGGGAATCATAGTCTCCATCATCCTTTCCTCACTTGGGACAATGCTCTAAAAATGATGACCATTACACTTTTTATTTTTCTTACAACTCAACAATTACAACTCAATACTTAGAACAAAATATGACTCTATATGAATGCCTCCGGCGGTGTACCGGGATATGCAATGAATCAAGAGTGACATGTATGAAAGAATTATGAACGGTGGCTTTGCCACAAATACGATGTCAACTGCATGATCATGCTAGCAATATGACAATGATGGAGTGTGTCATAATGAACGGAACGGTGGAAAGTTGCATGGCAATATATCTCGGAATGGCTATGGAAATGCCATGATAGGTAGGTATGGTGGCTGTTTTGAGGAAGGTATTTGGTGGGTGTATGATACCGGCGAAAAGTGCGCGGTATTAGAGAGGCTAGCAATGGTGGAAGGAAGGAAAGTGCGTATAATCCATGGACTCAACATTAGTCATAAAGAACTCATATACTTATTGCAAAAATCTAGAAGTTATCAAAGCAAAGTATTACGTGCATGCTCCTAGGGGGATAGATTGGTAGGAAAAGACCATCTCTCGTCCCCGACCGCCACTCAGAAGGAAGATAATCAATAAATAAATCATGCTCCGACTTCATCACATAACGGTTCACCATACGTGCATGCTACGGGAATCACAAACTTTAACACAAGCATTTCTCAAATTCACAACTACTCAACTAGCATGACTCTAATATGACCATCCTCATATCTCAAAACAATTATCAAGCATCAATTTTTTTCTTAGTATTCAACGCACTCAAAAGAAAGTTTTACAAATCTTGAATACCAAGCATATTATTATTAAGCAAATTACCATGCTATTAAGACTCTCAAAATAATCTAAGTGAAGCATGAGAGATCAATAGTTTCTATAAAACAAATCCACCACCGTGCTCTAAAAGATATAAGTGAAGCACTAGAGCAAAATTATATAACTCAAAAGATATAAGTGAAGCACATCGAGTAAAACTATAGAGCTCAAAAGATATAAGTGAAGCACATAGAGTATTATATCAAATTCCAAATTATGTATGGATCTCTCAAAAGGTGTGTACAAAAAGGATGATTCTGGTAGACTAACAAGCAAAGACTCAAATTATAAAAGACGCTCCAAGCAAAACACATATCATGTGGTGAATAAAAATATAGCTCCAAGTAAAGTTACCGATAGAAGTAGACGAAAGAGGGGATGCCTTCCGGGGCATCCCCAAGCTTTGGCTTTTAGGTGTCCTTAGATTACATTGGGGGTGACATGGGCATCCCCAAGATTAGGCTCTTGCCACTCCTTGTTCCATAATCCATCAAATCTTTACCCAAAACTTGAAAACTTCACAGCACAAAACTTAAAGTAGAAAACTCGTGAGCTCCGTTAGCGAAAGAAAACAAAATACCACTTCAAGGTACTGTAATGAACTCATTCTTTATTTATATGGGTGTTATACCTACTGTATTCCAACTTCTCTATGGATTATAAACTATTTTACTAGCCATAGATTCATCAAAATAAGCAAACAACACACGAAAAACAGAATCTGTCAAAAACAGAACAGTCTGTAGTAATCTGTAGCTAGAGCATGATCTGGAACCCCAAAAATTCTAAAATAAATTGCTGGACGTTAGGAATTTATATATTAATCATCTTCAAAAAGAATTAACTAAATATCACTCTTCAAATAAAAATGACAGCAGTTCTCGTGAGCGCTAAAGTTTCTGTTTTTTACAGGAAGTTCAACAAGACTTTCCCCAAGTCTTCCCAACGGTTCTACTTGGCACAAACACTAATTAAACACAAAAAACACAACCAAAACAGAGGATAAATAATTTATTTATTAATAAACAGGAGCAAAAAGCAAGGAATAAAAATAAAATTGGGTTTCCTCCCAACAAGCGCTATCGTTTAACGCCCCTAGCTAGGCATAACAAGCAAGAATAGATCTAGGTATTGCCATCTTTGGTAGGCAATCCATAAGTGGCTCTCATGATAGATTCATATGGTAATTTTATTTTCTTTCTAGGAAAGTGTTCCATGCCCTTTTTTAATGGAAATTCAAATCTAATATTCCCTTCCTTCATATCAATAATTGCACCAACCGTTCTAAGGAAAGGTCTACCGAGAATAATAGGGCAAGAAGGATTGCAATCTATATCAAGAACGATAAAATCTACGGGCACATAATTTCTATTCGCAACAATAAGAACATCATTAATTCTTCCCATAGGTTTCTTAATAGTGGAATCCGCAAGATGCAAGTTTAGAGAGCAATCATGAAAATTACGGAAATCTAGCAAATCACACAAAGTTTTGGGAATAGTAGAGACACTAGCACCCAAATCACACAAAGCATTGCTACGTCCATTTTGCATCATGCTTTTATATCGATATTTATCGCATTATGGACTGTTATTTCACTTTATATCACAATACTTATGGCTATTCTCTCTTATTTTACAAGGTTTACATAAAGAGGGAGAATGTCGGCAGCTGGAATTCTGGTCTGGATAAGGAGCAAATATTAGAGACCTATTCTGCGCAACTCCAAAAGTCCTGAAACTCCACGGAACGTCTTAGAAGAAATAAAGAAAAATCCACGCCAAAGATGAAGGCCAGGGGGCCCACACCCTGCTCACGAGGGTGGGGGGCGCGCCCTCCCCCTAGGACGCGCCCCCTATCTCGTGGGCCCCCTGGTGGCTCTCCGATGCCCATCTTCCCCTTATGAGGTCTTTCGATGAGAAAAAAATAGGAAGGAACTTTTTGGGACAAGACTCCGCCGCCACGAGGCGGAACCTTGGCGGATCCAATCTAGAGCTCCGGCAGAGCTGATCTGTCGGGGATACTTCCCTCCCGGAGGGGGAAATCATCACCATCGTCATCACCAACGCTCCTCTCATCGGGAGAGGGAAATATTCATCAACATATTCACCAGCACCATCTCATCTCCAAACCCTAGTTCATCTCTTGTATCCAATTCTTGTCTCAAAGTCCGGGATTGGTGCTAGTAGGTTGCTAGTAGTGTTGATTACTCCTTGTAGTTGATGCTAGTTGGTTTAATTGGTGAAAGATTATATGTTCAGATCCTATATGCATATTATTACCCCTCTGATTATGAACATGAATATGCTTTGTGAGTAATTACATTCATTCCTGAGGACAAGGGAGAAGTCTTGCTATGAGTAGTCATGTGAATTTGGTATTCGTTTGATATTTTGATAAGATGTATGTTGTCTAGCCTCTAGTGGTGTTATGTGAACGTCGACTACATAACACTTCACCATTATTTGGGCCTAGAGGAAGGCATTGGAAAGTAATAAGTAGATGATGGGTTGCTAGAGTGACAGAAGCTTAAACCCTAGTTTATCCGTTGCTTCGTAAGGGGCTGATTTGGATCCATATGTTTCATGCTATGGTTAGGTTTACCTTAATACTTTTGTTGTAGTTGCGGATGCTTGCAATAGAGGTTAATCATAAGTGGGATGCTTGTTCTAGTAAGAACAGCACCCAAGCACCGGTCCACCCACATATCAAATTATCAAAGTATCGAACGCGAATCATATGAACGTGATGAAAACTAGCTTGACGATATTCCCATGTGTCCTCGGGAGCGCTTTTCCTATTATAAGAGTTTGTTCCGGCTTGTCCTTTGCTACAAAAGGATTGTGCCACCTTGCTGCACTTTATTTACTTTTGTTACTTGTTGCTCGTTACAATTTATCACGTCACAAAACTATCTGTTACCACTTGTTTGAGTACTTGCAGAGAATACCTTGCTGAAAACCGCTTATCATTTCCTTCTGCTCCTCGTTGGGTTCGACACTCTTACTTATCAAAAGGACTATGATAGATCCCCTATACTTGTGAGTCATCAAGACTCTTTTCTGGCGCCGTTGCCGGGGAGTGTAGCGCCTTTGGTAAGTGGAATTTGGTAAGGAAAAATTTATATAGTGTGCTGAAATTTACTGTCACTTGTTACTATGGAAAGTAATTCTCTGAGGGGCTTGTTCGGGGTATCTTCACCCTGTCCAGTAGAGCAAAGATTTGCTCCTCAACCTACTGAACCTATTAATGAAACTCCTTTTGAATTTCCTGTGGCTATGATGGAAAAACTGCTAGCTAATCCTTTTACAGGAGATGGAACAAAACATCCTAATGAGCACTTAATATATGTGGATGAAGTTTGTGGATTATTTAAGCTTGCAGGTATACCCGATGATGTTGCTAAGAAGAAGGTCTTCCCTTTATCTTTGAAGGGAGACACATTGATATGGTATAGGCTATGTGATGATATGAGATCGTGGGACTATAAAAGATTGAAGCTGGAATTTCATCAAAAGTATTACCCTATGCATCTTGTTCATCATGATCGAAATTATATATATAATTTCTGGCCTCGCGAAGGAGAAAGCATCGCTCAAGCTTGGGGGAGGCTTAAATCAATGTTATGTTCATGCCCCAATCATGAGCTCCAGAGAGAAATAATTATGCAAAGTTTATATGCTCGGCTTTCTGAAAACAATCGCAACATGCTCGATACTTCTTGTGCTGGCTCTTTTATGATGAAGACTATTGAATTCAGATGGAATTTATTGGATAGAATTAAACGCAACTCTGAAGATTGGGACCTCGACGAAGGTAAGGAGTCAGGTATGACACCTAAGTTTTATTGTGTTAAATCTTTTATGGATACCGATATTTTCCGTAAGTTTAGCACTAAATATGGACTTGATTCTGAGATAGTAGCTTCTTTCTATGAATCTTTTGCTACTTATGTTGATCTCCCTAAGGAGAAGTGGTTTAAATATCATCCTCCCATAGAAGTAAAAGTAGCTACACCTATTAAAGTTGAAGAAAAGACGGTCACTTATAATGATCCTATTGTTCCTACTTCTTATGTCGAGAAACCACCCTTCCCTATTAGAATAAAGGATCATGCTAAAGCTTCAACTGTTGTTCGCACTCCTACAGAGTCATCAATCTCTTTCATTACAAAGTGGTTGAAACAGTGGATGTGCGGTTCGATGAAACCAATGGTTCACAAAGAGAGCAACTACCAAATGTGCTAGATGAAGTTCCAGCTAGTGAATTAATCAAGCTTATAGGAACTGGAGAGATTGTACCTTCTGAAGCTCATCCTGAAGAAGAACTTATCATCTCAGCACCTGATCCACATGAAGACAATGCTCAGCCTGAAGACATTCCTCCCAACGACAACACAGATCAGCAAGAGCAAAGTCTTCGCCCTGTACATCCTCGTGTTGCCAATGAAGTGCAGATTGACAGAATAATTGACAGCATCAATGTACCTGGTCGACTCACTCGTTCAAGGGCAACTCAACTGGCAAATTTCTGTGGGCACTTCGCATTCGTCTCAATTTCAGAACCCAAGAAAGTTGAAGAAGCCTTTATGGAACCTGAATGGATTCAAGCAATGCAAGAAGAGCTTCAACAGTTTGAGCTGAACAATGTATGGGAACTGGTTAAGCGTCCTGATCCACGGAAGCATAATATAATAGGCACCAAATGGATATACCACAACAAGCAAGATGAGCATGGTCAAATCGTCAGAAACAAAGCTCGCCTAGTTACTCAAGGATATACTCAAGTGGAAGTCATTGACTTCCATGAAACATTTGCTCCTGTGGCTAGACTTGAAGCCATACGTATACTGCTGGCCTATGCAAATCATCACAACATAATTCTGTATCAAATGGATGTGAAGAGTGCCTTTCTCAATGGCAAGATTGAAGAAGAAGTGTATGTTGCACAACCACCTGGAATTGAAGATCCAAAACATACTGACATGGTATACAAGCTCAACAAGGCACTGTATGGCCTCAAACAAGCCCCTAGGGCCTGGTATGACACACTCAAATACTTCCTGAAGAGCAAAGGCTTCATACCTGGTTCCCTAGATCCCATTCTCTTCACGAAGACATATGATGGTTAACTGTTTGTGTGCCAAATATATGTGGATGACATTATCTTTGGCTGCGCCAATCAGAAGTACAGTGAAGAGTTTGGATATATGATGCAAGAGCAATATCAGATATCTATGATGGGGGAGCTGAAGTTCTTCCTCGGTCTTCAAATACGGCAACAACGCAACGGCATCTTCATATCTCAAGAGAAATATCTTAAAGAGTGCCTGAAGAAGTTCGGTATGCAAGACTGCAAAGGCTTCACAACACCAATGCCAGCCAAACATCATCTGGGTCCCGACGACAATGGTAAAGAGTTCCATCAAAAGGTATACCGCTCCATGATTGGTTCTTTGCTTTATTTATGTGCATCTAGGCCAGATATTATGCTTAGTGTTTGCATGTGTGCTCGATTCCAAGCGGCACCAAAGGAATCGCATCACTTAGCAGTGAAGCGAATTCTTCGATATTTGGCTCACACCCCAACTCTAGGATTATGGTATCCAAAGGGCTTAGAGTTTGATCTGGTTGGGTTCTCGGATGCTGATTATGCTGGTGACAAGGTTGATCGGAAGTCTACATCAGGCACATGTCACTTTCTGGGATGATCACTCGTATGTTGGTCTTCAAAGAAGCAGAACTATGTATCCCTCTCCACTGCTGAATCTGAATACATTGCTGCTGGATCTTGCTGCGCTCAGCTTCTGTGGATGAAGCAAACACTTAAGGACTATGGCATTCATCTGAAGCAAGTGCCACTCTACTGCGACAATGAAAGCGCCATCAAGATTGCCAACAACTCAGTTTAGCACTCGAAGACAAAGCACATTGAAATTCGTCATCACTTTCTCAGAGATCATGTAGTGAAGGAAGATATTGATATCATACACATCAACATTGAAGAGCAATTGGCAGATATCTTCACCAATCCCTTGGATGAGAAGAGATTTTGCAAGTTACGGTGTGAGCTAAATATCTTGGAATCCTCAAATGTCCTATGATCAGGCACACATCCTAACACTTATGCATATTGATGACTTAGATGTGTAACACACGAAGTAACGTATATCTTCAATCAATGAAGACATACATTCTAAGTGTGAATACATTAATGTGGAAATTGACTTCGGAGCGCCACGATAATTGTGCGCCGTGTCTGAGTCTAATACTTCCTATACGGTGGGTAACGCCACCACCAAACGTTCTATTTTGAAGTGTTTCACTCATGGCGTTACCTTGCAATGTCTTCACATTTGGTTTGGCTTCAATCTCAACATATCTTCTTGATTATCTTCACTACGTGGATTATATATAT
>NC_041382.1:696614541-696667961 GCF_002162155.2 Triticum dicoccoides | reverse complement strand
TGTCCTCCACAACATTCACTTATAGCTATGTCATCTTGTTTGAATCTTTTGAACTAAGTGAATGTGATCAGACCCTAACCTCTCTATGCTTTCTACCTCAAATTCTATCTCTCCAAGTCATATGCATTCTATTGAAACTGTCGAATGTCTTCTCTGCGTCCTTGTCAGCAGAAGACACAGAGACAAACTTTAAAACCGTTTTCAATGCTCATTCATCCACAAGAAATCCGGAGAAGTAGGAACGACCACCCGACAATCCAGGCGTGCGTGGGATGTGGAACTGCCCCCGAGATTCCGCATGATGGCCACGTGCTGTTCAGATGCGAATTGCCAGGGGCACCTGTGTAATAGCGCAATGCCGCCCCTGTAACTATAAATACACACTCACCGCGGTCATTATCTCCTTCTTCCTCCCTCGCACGAACCCTAGCGCCACCGCTAGCTCTAGACGACACCGGCGACGAAGCGCTTCACTGCCGCAACCTCTCCGACGCCGTTTTCACGCCGACCGTGGACACCGTCCTCTCCACCGTCGCGGTAGGTGTCTTCCGTCGCCAAGTTAGGTCACGGAGGATTGAACTGCTCGGCCTCATCTCCCACTCCGTCTAGCAGTTCCAAGTGTGGTAAATAATCTTCTTTTTACAGCCCCTTTTGATCCTATAGTTCTGTCACATTCTGCCATAAGAAGTTTCTATTCACACAAGTTAGATATCTCTCAGTCTGCATCTCATAACTTGCCTAGAATATTCACTTGTGCTTCATGAAGTAGTTAGATTCCTCACTTGTACTGATCTGTGGGTTCGTACAAATCTGGAACCCACTTCTTTTCTATGAGTGAATGTCTTCGCACGATGAGGTCAATGTCTTCTACACTGATTTATCTTCAAAATCTTCTGAGAATGCATATGACCTCTTCCCCTTCCCTCGCACCTTAATGCTGTCACAGGTACATGTCCGTGGAAGAATCCTTTGGTTCTCATAGTCTGCATTCATTTGCAGAGTTCTTACAGCATCACATCAATTCTCCTGAAGCCAGTTCCTGTTGGTCAAGCAAAAGACAGCCCTTGAAGCCTTTAAACGTCTTGAAGCCTTCCAAGTTAAGGTTTATGGCTTCAGAAACAGCAGCATGGAAGGGAGGCAGACAGCGTCGTGGTGGAACCTCCAAAGATCTGCCAGATGAACTGGCAGAAATGTACAAAACTGATCCTGAAGAGAATTATGGTCAGCGCAAGACCCGAATCCAATGGATTCGACGCTATTGGGCAGAGCAATGGTTCCAATACCGCTTTGTCACCCAGGAGTATGCTGAGAAAAGTGCCATCAAGAGACCGTGGGGAGACATCCTATACAAAAATCTCGTACCCAGGTCTAGAAATGAAGCCATTGCTCAAGGCTTCTACCCGTGCATGGTCAGAGGACCACAGCCAGCTGAAGCACATCCGTCATCACTACTCTGGTGTCGCGACGACAATCTGTTCAAGCGCAACTTCCAGTTTGCCCAGAACTCCGCGAAGCAAAACAAGAAGAAGTTGGGGTTAGACTTCAACCCTGGTCCCTCGCACCAAGGGCAGATGGCACACGCGATGCCGAACCCAATATCATCGGTCCGTATGCAAATCTTGAGGGCCTCATCACCCGCATCTTAGTCCAAGGGACTGCCATGAATGACCCTCTTGCTGACTCCGAGTCTGATGAAGCGCCTGCTGTACCGAAGCCAAAGCAGTCAAAGAAGCCAAAAGCTTCAAAGCCGACCCCTTCACCAAAGATCTCAAGGGCGAAGCCATTGGCAACTGCACCTCCTGAAGACAGTGTGCAGTCTGAAGACGTATCCCGCGTCTCCAAGCCCCAGAAGGCCAAGGTGCCTCAGCCACACACCGGAAAAGAGCTCACAACTGCTGCCATTCTGCGCAGTGAAACCATTGATCTGTCAAGCGATGAAGATCTTGGAGATGACGCTCTTGAGCAGCTCATCAAGCAAGGAAGAAGCTGAAATCTTCAACAATTTGCCTCTGTTTGACGTCGCTATCATTCACAACTTCATCGATGAATGGTTTGCCTCACCAAACATAAGCTTCAAAGATCTGCAGCTGCCCATAGGCCTCAGCGTCGCCTTCCAAGGTGCTATTGCTTCAGAACTTGCAATTGCTCAACGCATTGTTGAACTGAAGCAGAAAATTGATTTTGAAAAGGCTCAGTTCAAGAAGCACATGGCCAAGCTCAGCGTGCAAGAAGTGAAGAACTTCAAGATCATGTTGCACGAGCTAAAAGAAAACTTTCTGAAGAAGCGTGCCGAAGCTCAAGGTTCACGTGAGCGGATGAAGACTTTGGCTGATCACTGTGTGCAGGCCTACAATGAGGCCGAGAAGCGCAAGGCACTTGGGCGTCCTGGCATTGACCCCAGGATGGCTGCGAAGAAGAAGAAGCCTGCTGTGGCTGAACCAGAGGCACCAAGACAAGAAGCTGTTCCGATTGTCTTCCCCACTGCTGCGACTGGCTCGAAGCCAAAGAGCCGGTCAACCGCTTCAGAGCTCAAGAAGACACGGACTGCAGAGGCTGAAGCTAGGAAGAGGAAACACTCTGAAGCCTCTCCTTCTGACCCCACCAACAAGAAACGCAAGATTAAGAAAGCTCGGGCTGCTCCCACAGAGCCCTTGATGGTTGAACCCCTCTCTGTCATCTATCCTGACGCAGATCGTCAGCTGACAATTCATGAGCCTGCTCCCACAGAGGCTCCTGAAGCTAAAGTCATTCCAGCAGCCGACCCCATCGCCGCTGAAGACATTGGTCACCAAGACAATGTACAAGATGATGCAGCCCTTCCTCAGCTTGAGACAAGCGAACTCATCAGCATTGGTCGTCCTCTGACGCCAATCGCACAAGATGCATCATGGGCGGATCGCCCACAAGTGGAAGAGGAATCTGAGGTCCAGCCCACTCCAACTCCACAGGTGTCGTCTGCATTCCGCAGGCTTCGCAAAGGACCACGGCCTCAAGATTCGGCTAACGACATTCCGGCTGCATCAGCCGAAGACAATGAAGAAGCACCACCAGAACCCACTCCCCCGCTCCAACAAGAAGCAGTTCTCCAGGAGAATGTGCCTGAGTCTGACCCTCCAACTCGTCAAATGGAGGCTGAAAATGTAGAGGCTGCCACAACCAACACCGAAGCCAATGTGGAGCCCTCCCCACCCAAAGCTTCTGAAGACAGTGAAGCTACTGATCCAGCTACATCTATTCCTGAGTCTGCTGCAGGTCCTCAATTTGATTACCATGTTGAGCACAAGCCTCAGGTCCAGACGCCAATCCCAAGACTGCCAAGGTTTCCAGGTCCTGCATCAGCTCCTGGCTCCTTCAACATCACTAGCTTCAAGGCAGATAACACGTTCTTTAACAGCTCCAAGAACCCCTATTCAAGGGAAAGGATTGTATCAGATAGGTTCTGGAGCTATCCTCAGTGTAGTTACTATTCATGCATCCTATACAACCAAGGTCGCATCTTCCCGCACAAGCGCCTAGATGTTGAAGCCATTGCTGGTCTGCCCTGTTTAGAGGAAGCTTTGGATTTATTTAAGCAAGTGGGCCTGCTACAGTTTGTCACTGATGAAGAGCACTGGAATGAAGAGCTTCTGCTTCAATTCTATGCCACCCTTCATATTAAAGGATACAACAGAGATCCAAAGACTTGGGTCCTGGAGTGGATGACCGGCAATGTCCATCATGAAGCCAATGCATTTGATATCATTGAGCTCACCGGCCTGCCCACTCCTGGCGAATTCTTCGAGGAAGGCTGTCAACTACATGCTGAAGCTATTGAGAGCATATTCCAGAGACCTGAACCGAATATGAGTCAGATGCTCTCAATGACGAAGCCATTGCCCCATGATGCACCTTATCCAACAGAGTTCTTCATTGAAGACCTTGAGTACCTGCCCAGGACCATATATCACATCATCTGGCGGACTCTCTGGCCCATTAAGGGACACTCTCCACATGCGAAGATTGAGGGTGCAATGAAGACTCTGATATTCTATATCCTTCATGGCAAATGCTTCAATGCGCAGGATTTCTTCATACGCCAACTTGCAGCGTCAGGCTCAAACTTATTTGGTTTGAAGTTCTATGCTCCTTGGGTGATGAGGCTGATCAAACTGCACTCTGCGATTTCATATTAGCCCTCAGCCCGAAACCATCGGATCTTCTTGCCAGATGTGGATACCTCTGCTGAAGCTATATATCCTGAGCCTGCCAAGCAACCTTTAAGTCTTCAGAATGAGAACACCAGAGCTTCATGCAGAATGTTGAAGGTGTTGAAGCCATCTCCACGGTGTATCCGTTGGCTGGCACTACACGTGCACCATGCCCTGCATCTACTGAAGCCACAGACAACACAAATGCTCAAAGACCCAAGAAGCGCGCTCGTGCCCTCAATGACCGAGAGCTTCTTGTGGCCCTTCACCAAAAGCAGGATAGGCATCACGACTGGCTGAAGAGACAGATGAAAAGCCTCTTGGTGGATGTCAATCGCATCAGAAATCTTGCCACCAAGAATGCATTCGTTGCTCATGAAACTTGTTGCCGCACCTGGAAAGGACTCACAATGTTGTGCCCTGAAGCTGATCTTCATGAGGATGGCTTCCGAGAGAGATTCAAGTTTGCCTCCACACCTCCCAGAAGAGCTGTGCTGCGCGAAACTCCGTCACTTGAAGACTCAGAGTTCTCTTCATCTGCTGCCACCGTGAATGCCAGAATTATCAAAGAAGAAGACGATGCTACATCACCACCACCTCCTTCAGCGCGCGTCGACTCGGCACCAAGCTCTTCAGCACTGCCAAACAACTCCAACGACCCTGCCGCGCCTGGGAACGCGTAGAAAACTCTATGTCTTTAAACCTTTTTGGTCATCACTGACAAAAGGGGGAGAAGCATATGATGTTTATAGTCTTCAAGTGGGTCACTATGGGCGGGTGCTTTATATTTTGCTACATTTTGCTTCGTGCTTACAACTCCCGTTCTGCTAAATTTGCTTCTTTGGGTTGTAACACTTAGACTCGATGGTCGTCTGCTACTTGTTTGCCACTTTGTTTTGCGAAGATAAATTCCGCATGTGCGACGATAAATTCCGCACTTAGATCATTTTGCAGACGTCCATTTTTCATTATGCATGTCATTATCTTCATATACTTTTACATGCATAATGGATTGTCATCATAAGTTGAAGTGGATCTCCACAAGTACAACCTGCCATGTGCATTTGCATTCAAGAAGCAAATTACTTATATGCACATCTTCAGGGGGAGCCCTTGCAGCTTATGAAGACAATTCCTTTACAATTTCACAAATTATATTCCCCGTTGAAAACTTCAACTAGTTTGTCATCAATCACCAAAAAGGGGGAGATTGTAAGTGCATCTAGTGCCACCCCTAGTTGGTTTTGGAGTATTGACGACAAACCTAGTTGAGGGACTAATGTGCTTGTGAGAATTGCAGGATAACATAGGTAGAATTCCCTCATTGATTCGGTTTTACTACCAGAGATGACCCCTAAAAATGTACGAAGACATTGAAGACAATGGTGGTATATGAAGATATTCACATTGAAGACTATGACATGAGAAGACACCACGTGAAGCATATGGAACTCGAAGACTTAGATCTCTCGTAGTTCTTTTTCATTTGTGTTGAGTCATAGGAACCACCGTACTGTTAAGTGGGGTCCAAGAGAACTAGTCAGAATGACTGAAGTGATGCCTAATTCAAATCCTATGTCTTCGAGCGAAGACTATGAGAGCAAATCTTGTCCAGAGTCGGACAAGTCAGCTTTACTTGTAGCCCAACTAAAGTTGCCATGTGAGTTCGAAATCTGACCGTTGGAACACGTGTCAGTTCCTTAGTGACCCAGGGTCATTTCGGACAAATCAGGTCGGGTTGCCCAGTGGCTATAAATAGTCCACCCCCTACAACCATAAACGGTTGGCTGCTCAGATTTCAGTGCACGACTTTTGTCGTTTGAGAGCAACCCACCTCGAAGCCTTTGAGAGAAAATTCCTAGCGAGGAGAAAAGCCCTAACCACCCAGAGCCAGAGTAAATTGGGCATCACTTAAGTCTTCTTGTCTGAGTGATCTGAAGACTAATTACACTTGAGGACTGTGCATCCTCCAGACGGTTAGGCGTCGCATTCTGAGCATCCAAGATAAATTGTGGATTGCCGGTGAACAAAGTCTGTGAAGGTTTGGGAGTCTACCTTGAAGACTTACCAGAGTGATTGGGTGAGGTCTGTGTGACCTTAGCTCAAGGAGAATACGATGAGGACTGGGTGTCCTGAGCTGCGTGTTCAGGACTGGGTGTCCGGGACTGTGTGTCCTTTGGTTTAAATACCTAGCCGCTCCAACCAGACGTACAGTTGTCACAGCAACTGGAACTGGTCCAACAAATCATTGTCTTCAACGAGTCACTGGTTTCATCTTCACTTCCTTTTCTTTACTGTTACTCATTGTGAAGCCATCGCATGCTTGCTATATCTTTTGTCTTCACAACGTAACTGTATGATTTGATTGGCTTCATAACTTCTTCCTACCTGATCCTTATTACACTGCAGCTATTTGTCATTGTGCTTTCACTCTATTGAATACTTGACCATGGCTTGCCTAGTGTAATCTAACTTCCACTGCTTAGTGATAGGCATATCTCTACTGTTTGTCTTCAGAACTTCCACGTTTTGAAGACTTTCATAAAAATCGCCTATTCACCCCCCCTCTAGTCGATATAACGCACTTTCAATTGGTATCAGAGCAAGGTGCTCCCTTGTTCTGTGTGATTCGGTTTAACCACCTGGAGTTCTAGCTATGTCGACTGCAGGGATAATCAAAGTCTCCGCTGCGTGCCCCGTCTTCGATGGAACTGAATATCCCTACTGGACGAATAAGATGCGCATGCATCTTGAAGCCATTGACATCGACCTATGGTATGTCGTCGAGAACGGCGTTCCCAAGGCTGGAGAAGGTGTCACTGCTGCTGATATCAAGAAGTTCACTCAACTGGACTCTACTGCCAAGAATATCATCTGTGGTCATCTGACCAAAGGACAATATGGCCGTGTGGGTGCTTTGAAGACATCCAAGCTGGTCTGGGACTGGCTCTCCAAGGTCAATGAAGGCATCTCAACCCAGAGAGATCAGAGAATCAGTGTTCTTCGCAACCTCTTCAACCGCTTCAAGCGAAACGACAATGAGAATGTCCAGCACACATTTGATCGGCTCACTGACATCACAAATGAGCTTCAATCCCTCGGTGCTACTGAGATCACCAAACATGAAATCGTCAAGACGCTGCTGAGATCACTTGATAGTTCGTTTGACATTCTAGCCCTGATGATTCAAGAACGTCCTGATTTCAAGACACTTGATCCGTCTGACATACTTGAGAGGCTCAACACACATGAGTTTCAGCTTTCTGAGAAAAGAGATATCTACGGTCCAAACTATGGGCGAACTCGTGCCTTGAAGGCAAAGGCTGTTTTCTCATCTGAAGAAGAATCTGACAGCAGTTCTGATGATCCTGAAGACATTGGAAGGGAACTTGCAATGCTAGTGAAGAAGTTCCAAAAATTCACCAATAAGAAAGGCTTCAGAAAGTCTTCACGATCAAGCTCAAGGAATGATGAAGCTTCTGCTCATGACTACAAGAAGAAAACATGCCACAAATGCAAGAAAACTGGACACTTCATCTCTGAATGTCCATAGTGGGACAATGAGAACAGAAGGAAGAGGAAGAGCAAGGAATATGACTCTGACGACAAGAAGAAGAAGAAATACTCAAAGTCTTCTTCCAAGTCTTCGTCAAAGTCTTCATCAGACAAGAAGAGCTCATCTGGCAAGGCACGTGCGTTTGTTGGCAAGGAAATGGATTCAGAGGAGGAGTCCGCTTTTGAGGAGGCAGAGGTGGAGTCTGAGGAGGAGTCTGATTCTGGCATTGCAAGTCTGGCTACTGCATACGTCGCCAAGTCCATCTTCAACACTGAAGACAATGACTTCATCACCGACACCGATGCAAATGACAAGGACGACTCCACTCCTACCTACTGCTTCATGGCACGTGGTGCCAAGGTAAACAAACACACTACTCACTATCAAACATCCAGTGACGATGACTCTGATTGTGATTCAAAACCCAGCTACAAAACACTTG
Source organism: Triticum dicoccoides (assembly GCF_002162155.2). Taxonomy (NCBI): domain Eukaryota; kingdom Viridiplantae; phylum Streptophyta; class Magnoliopsida; order Poales; family Poaceae; genus Triticum; species Triticum dicoccoides. The sequence goes on along the minus strand of NC_041382.1, from coordinate 696,659,776 downwards.
CTAAAATTGCAACTGAACAACAGAAAGCCATGGAACATATTCAAAAACTGTTAGACAGAAGCGATGATCTGTTGGGTGCTGAAATGACTCGATCTGAATCCTTAATTGAAGACATAAAAAATCTTCACGTTAAGTATCAGGAACTTGAAGATCGTCATGATACTCTCTCAACAACTCATGAAAAGCTTTCCTACGATTATCTTCAAAGGAAGCAAGATCTTGAGAAATTGAGAGCGGCTCATGAAGATCTTCAAAAGGAAACCGAGTCACTTCGCGCCGAACAGATCAGTTCCGCTCAGGAAGGATTTGAACCACCATGTCTTAAATGCATTGAGCGTGATAATGCTACTTCTATTGCTGAATGTTCCACTGCTACTGCTGTTGCAATATCTTCAACTGTTGATGCGGTAACTAACCCCTCTACTGAGGATACCACTGCTATTGCTGATGAGAATGCTAGGTTGAAGACATTTCTTGAAACAGGGATGTACAAAAGTCTTAAAGGACATCAGACATTATGTGATGTCCTCAAGAAGCAGATTCTGAACCGAAACCCTAGGAAAGAGGGTGTTGGGTTCGTAAGGAAAGTAAATGCAGATGGCTCTTACTGGAAACCTGAGCAGTACCCCAAAACCACATGGGTTGCTGCAAAGGAATCCTCAGCAGATCCATCCAATCTATCTGGCTTCACTTGTGCTAACCCCATTATCATTGATGAATCCTTTGATGCAAACTATAAATTGTTTAAGAATCAGAATGGTGAAGTGTTTGCCAGGTACATTAGTACTAACTGCAGGAATGGACCGCCTATGAAGAAGATCTGGGCTCCTAAAACGTGCCTGGAAAATCTTCCTGTGAATGTCCTCATGACACCTCACATGAAGAAGACAAACCTCAGCCCAAAGGCTTCATACAGACAGAGGACTCATCTGAGTCGCACTAACGCAAATGTTTTGCAGGGAAACCATACTCAGGCATATGAATATGAAAACGGTTCATCAAACCGCCATGTTCATATGAACAAGAACTATTCTGCTTATTCTTATGTGTACTATTGTCCACCTGCTAGACTGTTTGCTAGGGCTCCAAAGCCAAAATTCTCAGATGCTGCACTTAGACTTATTGCTTCTAAGCCACCCTTGAAGATGTGGGTGGTTAAGAAAGCTTAACTCTCTTTTGCAGGGAAAGGTCTCCAGCAGAAAACCAAAATCTTCTGACGCTATTGCTGGGGACCTTAAAAATCTTGCAGGGCGCAAGATAAAATGCCCTAATTGCATCACTATGTATTTCGTTCCTGAATCGCATGCTACTCTCCCTATTAGTCCTAATCTGGATCTAAGTTTTCATAACCCACTGGTTCGTCAAATGTTTTTGCTTCACAATTCCCTTCGTGAAGCCTATCCCCCTAACCGCACTGTAGGGTATGACACAAGCGTCTTCAGAGTCTTCAGAATGGATTATTGACAGTGGGTGTAAAAATCACATGACCGGCAAAAGAAGCCTTTTTATGGACTCAACCTTACGTCCATCAGACAAGAGCCACATCACATTTGCTGACACTGGTAAAAGTAAGGTATTGGGTCTAGGTAGAGTTGCAATCTCAAAGGATCAACACATGGATAAAGTCATGCTTGTTGAATCCCTTGGCTTCAACTTAATGTCTGTCTCAATGCTTTGCGATTTGAACATGGTCGTAATATTTGGAAAATATCGTTGCCTGGTACTAATGGAATCTGACAAGTCTCTAGTGTTTGAAGGGTATCGAAAAGATGATTTGTATGTGGTAGATTTCTCAGCAGGGCCACAACTTGCAGTTTGTCTTCTGGCAAAGGCTTCAGAATGCTGGCTTTGGCATCGAAGGCTTGGGCATGCTGGCATGAGGAACCTCCACACCCTTGCAAAGAAGAAGCATGTCATAGGCATCAAAGGCGTCAAGTTCAAGAAAGATCACTTATGCGGTGCCTGTGAAGCAGGGAAGATGACGAGGGCAAAACATCCCTCGAAGACAATCATGACCACTACTCGACCCTTCGAACTGCTTCACATGGATCTTTTTGGTCCCACTCACTACTCAACTTTTTCCACTACTGCTTGCCTCTATGGCTTTGTTATTGTTGATGATTATTCCAGATATACTTGGGTGCACATAATCCTTTACAAGACTGAAGTGCAGGATGTCTTCAGACGCTTCGCCAATCGAGCTATGAACAATTATGGCGCCAAGATAAAGCACATCAGAAGTGACAATGGCACTAAGTTCAAAAACACTGGCCTTGATACATATCTTGATACCTTGGGCATCACACATGAATTATCAGCTCCGTACACGCCACAGCAGAATGGCGTCGTCGAACGCAAGAACAGAACACTCATTGAGATGGCCAGAACGATGCTAGATGAATACAAGACTCCAAGAAAATTCTGGACTGAAGCTATTGACACTGCATGCCATACAATCAACCGCGTTTATCTTCACAAGCTTCTGAACAAGACACCTTATGAACTCCTAACTGGCAAGAAGCCAAATGTCAGCTACTTCAGAGTATTTGGTGCAAGATGCTGGATCAAGGACCCGCACCACACCTCGAAGTTTGCACCAAAAGCACATGAGGGCTTCATGCTTGGATATGGAAAGGATTCGCACTCCTACAGAGTCTTCAATCTCTTTCACTACAAAGTGGTTGAAACAATGGATGTGCGGTTCGATGAAACCAATGGTTCACAAAGAGAGCAACTGCCAAATGTGCTAGATGAAGTTCCAGCTAGTGAATCAATCAAGCTTATAGGAACTGGAGAGATTGTACCTTCTGAAGCTCATCCTGAAGAAGAACTTATCATCTCAGCACCTGATCCACATGAAGACAATGCTCAGCCTGAAGACATTCCTCCCAACGACAACACAGATCAGCAAGAGCAAAGTCTTCGCCCTGTACATCCTCGTGTTGCCAATGAAGTGCAGATTGACAGAATAATTGACAGCATCAATGTACCTGGTCCACTCACTCGTTCAAGGGCAACTCAACTGGCAAATTTCTGTGGGCACTTCGCATTCGTCTCAATTTCAGAACCCAAGAAAGTTGAAGAAGCCTTTATGGAACCTGAATGGATTCAAGCAATGCAAGAAGAGCTTCAATAGTTTGAGCTGAACAATGTATGGGAACTGGTTAAGCGTCCTGATCCACGGAAGCATAATATAATAGGCACCAAATGGATATACCGCAACAAGCAAGATGAGCATGGTCAAATCGTCAGAAACAAAGCTCGCCTCGTTGCTCAAGGATATACTCAAGTGGAAGGCATTGACTTCGATGAAACATTTGCTCCTGTGGCTAGACTTGAAGCCATACGTATACTGCTGGCCTATGCAAATCATCACAACATAATTCTGTATCAAATGGATGTGAAGAGTGCCTTTCTCAATGGCAAGATTGAAGAAGACACCTTATGAACTCCTAACTGGCAAGAAGCCAAATGTCAGCTACTTCAGAGTATTTGGTGCAAGATGCTGGATCAAGGACCCACACCACACCTCAAAGTTTGCACCAAAAGCACATGAGGGCTTCATGCTTGGATATGGAAAGGATTCGCACTCCTACAGAGTCTTCAATCTCTTTCACTACAAAGTGGTTGAAACAGTGGATGTGCGGTTCGATGAAACCAATGGTTCACAAAGAGAGCAACTGCCAAATGTGCTAGATGAAGTTCCAGCTAGTGAATCAATCAAGCTTATAGGAACTGGAGAGATTGTACCTTCTGAAGCTCATCCTGAAGAAGAACTTATCATCTCAGCACCTGATCCACATGAAGACAATGCTCAGCCTGAAGACATTCCTCCCAACGACAACACAGATCAGCAAGAGCAAAGTCTTCGCCCTGTACATCCTCGTGTTGCCAATGAAGTGCAGATTGACAGAATAATTGACATCATCAATGTACCTGGTCCACTCACTCGTTCAAGGGCAACTCAACTGGCAAATTTCTGTGGGCACTTCGCATTCGTCTCAATTTCAGAACCCAAGAAAGTTGAAGAAGCCTTTATGGAACCTGAATGGATTCAAGCAATGCAAGAAGAGCTTCAATAGTTTGAGCTAAACAATGTATGGGAACTGGTTAAGCGTCCTGATCCACGGAAGCATAATATAATAGGCACCAAATGGATATACCGCAACAAGCAAGATGAGCATGGTCAAATCGTTAGAAACAAAGCTCGCCTCGTTGCTCAAGGATATACTCAAGTGGAAGGCATTGACTTCGATGAAACATTTGCTCCTGTGGCTAGACTTGAAGCCATACGTATACTGCTGGCCTATGCAAATCATCACAACATAATTCTGTATCAAATGGATGTGAAGAGTGCCTTTCTCAATGGCAAGATTGAAGAAGAAGTGTATGTTGCACAACCACCTGGAATTGAAGATCCAAAACATCCTGACATGGTATACAAGCTCAACAAGGCATTGTGTGGCCTCAAACAAGCCCCTAGGGCCTGGTATGACACACTCAAATACTTCCTGAAGAGCAAAGGCTTCATACCTGGTTCCCTAGATCCCACTCTCTTCACGAAGACATATGACGGTGAACTGTTTGTGTGCCAAATATATGTGGATGACATTATCTTCGGCTGCACCAATCAGAAGTACAGTGAAGAGTTTGGATATATGATGCAAGAGCAATATCAGATGTCTATGATGGGGGAGCTGAAGTTCTTCCTCGGTCTTCAAATACGGCAACCACGCAACGGCATCTTCATATCTCAAGAGAAATATCTTAAAGAGTGCCTGAAGAAGTTCGGTATGCAAGACTGCAAAGGCTTCACAACACCAATGCCAGCCAAACATCATCTGGGTCCCGACGACAATGGTAAAGAGTTCGATCAAAAGGTATACCGCTCCATGATTGGTTCTTTGCTTTATTTATGTGCATCTAGGCCAGATATTATGCTTAGTGTTTGCATGTGTGCTCGATTCCAAGCGGCACCAAAGGAATCGCATCACTTAGCAGTGAAGCGAATTCTTTGATATTTGGCTCACACCCCAACTCTAGGATTATGGTATCCAAAGGGCTCAGAGTTTGATCTGGTTGGGTTCTCGGATGCTGATTATGCTGGTGACAAGGTTGATCGGAAGTCTACATCAGGCACATGTCACTTTCTGGGATGATCACTCGTATGTTGGTCTTCAAAGAAGCAGAACTGTGTATCCCTCTCCACTTCTGAATCTGAATACATTGCTGCTGGATCTTGCTGCGCTCAGCTTCTATGGATGAAGCAAACACTTAAGGACTATGGCATTCATCTGAAGCAAGTGCCACTCTACTGCGACAACGAAAGCGCCATCAAGATTGCCAACAACCCAGTTCACCACTCGAAGACAAAGCACATTGAAATTCGTCATCACTTTCTCAGAGATCATGTTGTGAAGGAACATATTGATATCATACACGTCAACACTGAAGAGCAATTGGCAGATATCTTCACCAAGCCCTTGGATGAGAAGAGATTTTGTAAGTTACGGTGTGAGCTAAATATCTTGGAATCCTCAAATGTCCTGTGATCAGGCACACATCCTAACACTTATGCATACTGATGACTTAGATGTGTAACACACGAAGTAACGTATATCTTCAATCAATGAAGACATACATTCTAAGTGTGAATACATTAATGTGGAAATTGACTTCGGAGCACCACGATAATTGTGCGCCGTGTCTGAGTCTAATACTTCCTATACGGTGGGTAACGCCACCACCAAACGTTCTATTTTGAACTGTTTCACTCATGGCGTTACCTTGCAATGTCTTCACATTTGGTTTGGCTTCAATCTCAACATATCTTCTTGATTATCTTCACTACGTGGATTATATATATATATATATATATATATATATATATATATATATATATATATATATATATATATATATATATATATACTAGTGTTCTGTCCTCCACAGCATTCACTTATAGCTATGTCATCTTGTTTGAATCTTTTGAACTAAGTGAATGTGATCAGACCCTAACCTCTCTATGCTTTCTACCTCAAATTCTATCTCTCCAAGTCATATGCATTCTATTGAAACTGTTGAATGTCTTCTCTGCGTCCTTGTCAGCAGAAGACACAGAGACAAACTTTAAAACCGTTTTCAATGCTCATTCATCCACAAGAAATCCGGAGAAGTAGGAACGACCACCCGACAATCCAGGCGTGCGTGGGATGTGGAACTGCCCCCGAGATTCCGCATGATGGCCACGTGCTGTTCAGATGCGAATCGCTAGGGGCACCTGTGTAATAGCGCAATGCCGCCCCTATAACTATAAATACACACTCACCACGGTCATTATCTCCTTCTTCCTCCCTCGCACGAACCCTAGCGCCACCGCTAGCTCTAGACGACGCCGGCGACGAAGCGCTTCACTGCCGCAACCTCTCCGACGCCGTTTTCATGCCGACCGTGGACACCGCCCTCTCCGCCGTCGCCGTAGGTGTCTTCCGTCGCCAAGTTAGGGCACGGAGGATTGAACTGCTCGGCCTCATCTCCCACTCCGTCTAGCAGTTCCAAGTGTGGTAAATAATCTTCTTTTTACAGCCCCTTTTGATCCTATAGTTCTGTCACTTTATGCCATAAGAAGTTTCTATTCAAACAAGTTAGATATCTCTCAGTCTGCATCTCATAACTTGCCTAGAATATTTACTTGTGCTTCATGAAGTAGTTAGATTCCTCACTTGTACTGATCTGTGGGTTCGTACAAATCTGGAACCAACTTCTTTTCTATGAGTGAATGTCTTCGCACGATGAGGTCAATGTCTTCTACACAGATTTATCTTCAAATTCTTTTGAGAATGCATATGACCTCTTCCCCTTCCCTCGCACCTTAATGCTGTCACAGGTACATGTTCGTGGGAGAATCCTTTGGTTCTCATAGTCTGCATTCATTTGCAGAGTTCTTACAGCATCACATCAATTCTCCTGAAGCCGAGTTCCTGTTGGTCAAGCAAAAGACAGCCCTTGAAGCCTTTAAACGTCTTGAAGCCTTCCAAGTTAAGGTTTATGGCTTCAGAAACAGCAGCAAGGAAGGGAGGCAGACAGCGTCGTGGTGGAACCTCCAAAGATCTGCCAGATGAACTGGCAGAAATGTACAGAACTGATCCTGAAGAGAATTATGGTCAGCGCAAGACCCGAATCCAATGGATTCGACGCTATTGGGCAGAGCAATGGTTCCAATACCGCTTCGTCACCCAGGAGTATGCTGAGAAAAGTGCCATCAAGAGACCGTGGGGAGACATCCTATACAAAAATCTCGTACCCAGGTCCAGAAATGAAGCCATTGCTCAAGGCTTCTACCCGTGCATGGTCAGAGGACCACAGCCAGCTGAAGCACATCCGTCATCACTACTCTGGTGTCGCGACGACAATCTGTTCAAGCGCAACTTCCAGTTTGCCCAGAACTCCGCGAAGCAAAACAAGAAGAAGTTGGGGTTAGACTTCAACCCTGGTCCCTCCGCACCAAGGGCAGATGGCACACGCGACGCCGAACCCAATATCATCGGTCCGTATGCAAATCTTGAGGGCCTCATCACCCGCATCTTAGTCCAAGGGACTGCCGTGAATGACCCTCCTGCTGACTCCGAGTCTGATGAAGCGCCTGCTGTACCGAAGCCAAAGCAGTCAAAGAAGCCAAAAGCTTCAAAGCCGGCCCCTTCACCAAAGATCTCAAGGGCGAAGCCATTGGCAACTGCACCTCCTGAAGACAGTGTGCAGTCTGAAGACGTATCCCGCGTCTCCAAGCCCCAGAAGGCCAAGGTGCCTCAGCCACACATCGGAAAAGAGCTTACAGCTGCTGCCATTCTGCGCAGTGAAACCATTGATCTGTCAAGCGATGAAGATCTTGGAGATGACGCTCTTGAGCAGCACATCAAGAGCAAGGAAGAAGCTGAAATCTTCAACAATCTGCCTCTGTTTGACGTCGCCATCATTCACAACTTCATCGATGAATGGTTTGCCTCACCAAACATAAGCTTCGAAGATCTGCAGCTGCCCATAGGCCTCAGCGTCGCCTTCCAAGGCACTATTGCTTCAGAACTTGCAATTGCTCAACGCATTGTTGAACTGAAGCAGAAAATTGATTTTGAAAAGGCTCAGTTCAAGAAGCACATGGCCAAGCTCAGCGTGCAAGAAGTGAAGAACTTCAAGATCATGTTGCACGAGCTAAAAGAAAACTTTCTAAAGAAGCGTGCCGAAGCTCAAGGTTCACGTGAGCGGATGAAGACTTTGGCTGATTGCTGTGTGCAGACCTACAATGAGGCCGAGAAGCGCAAGGCACTTGGGCGTCCTGGCATCGACCCCAGGATGGCCGCGAAGAAGAAGAAGAAGCCTGCTGTGGCTGAACCAGAGGCACCAAGACAAGAAGCTGTTCCGATTGTCTTCCCCACTGCTGCGACTGGCTCGAAGCCAAGGAGCCGGTCAACCGCTTCAGAGCTCAAGAAGACACGGACTGCAGAGGCTGAAGCTAGGAAGAGGAAACACTCTGAAGCCTCTCCTTCTGACCCCACCAAGAAGAAACGCAAGATCAAGAAATCTCGGGCTGCTCCCACAGAGCCCTTGATGGTTGAACCCCTCTCTGTCATCTATCCTGACGCAGATCGTCAGCTGACAGTTCATGAGCCTGCTCTCACAGAGGCTCCTGAAGCTAAAGTCATTCCAGCAGCCGACCCCATCGCCGCTGAAGACATTGGTCACCAAGACAATGTACAAGATGATGCAGCCCTTCCTTAGCTTGAGACAAGCGAACTCATCAGCATTGGTCGTCCTCTGACGCCAATCGCACAAGATGCATCATGGGCGGATTGCCCACAAGTGGAAGAGGAATCTGAGGTCCAGCCCACTCCAACTCCATAGGCATCATCTGCATTCCGCAGGCATTGCAAAGGACCACGGCCTCAAGATTCGGCTGACGACATTCCGGCTGCATCAGCCGAAGACAATGAAGAAGCACCACCAGAACCCACTCCCTCGCTCCAACAAGAAGCAGTTCTCCAGGACAATGTGCCTGAGTCTGACCCTCCAACTCGTCAAATGGAGGCTGAAAATGTTGAGGCTGCCACAACCAACACCGTAGCCAATGTGGAGCCCTCCCCAACAAAAGCTTCTGAAGACAGTGAAGCTACTGATCCAGCTACGTCTGTTCCTGAGTCTGCTGCAGGTCCTCAATTTGATTACCATGTTGAGCACAGGCCTCAGGTCCAGACACCAATCCCAAGACTGCCAAGGTTTCCAGGTCCTGCATCAGCTCCTGGCTCCTTCAACATCACTAACTTCAAGGCAGATAACACGTTCTTTAACAGCTCCAAGAACCCCTATTCAAGGGAAAGGATTGTATCAGATAGGTTCTGGAGCTATCCTTAGCGCAGTTACTATTCATGCATCCTATACAACCAAGGCCGCATCTTCCCGCACAAGCGCCTTGATGTTGAAGCCATTGCTGGTCTGCCCTGTTTAGAGGAAGATTTGGATTGCTTTAAGCAAGTGGGTCTGCTACAGTTTGTCACTGATGAAGAGCACTGGAATGAAGAGCTTCTGCTTCAATTCTATGCCACCCTCCATATTAAAGGATACAACAGAGATCCAAAGACTTGGGTCCTGGAGTGGATGACCGGCAATGTCCATCATGAAGCCAATGCATTTGATATCATTGAGCTCACCGGCCTGCCCACTCCTGGCGAATTCTTCGAGGAAGGCTGTCAACTACATGCTGAAGCTATTGAGAGCATATTCCAGAGACCTAAACCGAATATGAGTCAGATGCTCTAGATGATGAAGCCATTGCCCCACGATGCACCTTATCCAACAGAGTTCTTCGTTGAAGACCTTGAGTACCTGCCCAGGACCATATATCACATCATCCGGTGGACTCTCTGGCCCATTAAGGGACACTCTCCACATGCCAAGATTGAGGGTGCAATGAAGACTCTGATATTCTATATTCTTCATGGCAAATGCTTCAATGCGCAGGATTTCTTCATACGCCAACTTGCAGCGTCAGGCTCAGACTTATTTGGTTTGAAGTTCTATGCTCCTTGGGTGATGAGGCTGATCAAACTGCACTCTACGATTTCATATCAGCCCTCAGCCCGAAACCATCGGATCTTCTTGCCAGATGTGGATACCTCTGCTGAAGCTATATATCCTGAGCCTGCCAAGCAACCTTTAAGTCTTCAGAATGCAGAACACCAGAGCTTCACGCAGAACGTTGAAGGTGTTGAAGCCATCTCCAGGGTGTATCCGTTGGCTGGCACTACACGTGCACCATGCCCTGCATCTACTGAAGCCACAAACAGCACAAATGCTCAAAGACCCAAGAAGCACTCTCGTGCCCTCAATGACCGAGAGCTTCTTGTGGCCCTACACCAAAAGCAGGATAGGCATCACGACTGGCTGAAGAGACAGATGAAAAGCCTCTTGGTCGATGTCAATCGCATCAGAAATCTTGCCACCAAGAATGCATTCATTGCTCATGAAACTTGTTGCCGCACCTGGAAAGGACTCACAATGTTGTGCCCTGAAGCTGATCTTCATGAGGATGGCTTCCGAGAGAGATTCAAGTTTGCCTCCACACCTCCCAGAAGAGCTGTGCTGCGTGAAACTCCGTCACTTGAAGACTCAGAGTTCTCTTCATCTGCTGCCACCGTGAATGCCAGAATTATCAAAGAAGAAGACAATGCTACATCACCACCACCTCCTTCAGCGCGCGTCGACTCGGCACCAAGCTCTTCAGCACTGCCAAACAACTCCAACGACCCTGCCGCGCCTGGGAACGCGTAGAAAACTCTATGTCTTTAAACCTTTTTGGTCATCACTGACAAAAGGGGGAGAAGCATATGATGTTTATAGTCTTCAAGTGGGTCACTATGGGCGGGTGCTTTATATTTTGCTACATTTTGCTTCGTGCTTACAACTCCCGTTCTGCTAAATTTGCTTCTTTGGGTTGTAACACTTAGACTCGATGGTCGTCTGCTACTTGTTTGCCACTTTGTTTTGCGAAGATAAATTCCGCATGTGCGACGATAAATTCCGCACTTAGATCATTCTGCAGACGTCCATTTTTCATTATGCATGTCATTATCTTCATATACTTTTACATGCATAATGGATTGTCATCATAAGTTGAAGTGGATCTCCACAAGTACAACCTGCCATGTGCATTTGCATTCAAGAAGCAAATTACTTATATGCACATCTTCAGGGGGAGCCCTTGCAGCTTATGAAGACAATTCCTTTACAATTTCACAAATTATATTCCCCGTTGAAAACTTCAACTAGTTTGTCATCAATCACCAAAAAGGGGGAGATTGTAAGTGCATCTAGTGCCACCCCTAGTTGGTTTTGGAGTATTGACGACAAACCTAGTTGAGGGACTAATGTGCTTGTGAGAATTGCAGGATAACATAGGTAGAATTCCCTCATTGATTCGGTTTTACTACCAGAGATGACCCCTAAAAATGTACGAAGACATTGAAGACAATGGTGGTATATGAAGATATTCACATTGAAGACTATGACATGAGAAGACACCACGTGAAGCATATGGAACTCGAAGACTTAGATCTCTCGTAGTTCTTTTTCATTTTTGTTGAGTCATAGGAACCACCATACTGTTAAGTGGGGTCCAAGAGAACCAGTCAGAATGACTGAAGTGATGCCTAATTCAAATCCAATGTCTTCGAGCGAAGACTATGAGAGCAAATCTTGTCCAGAGTCAGACAAGTTAGCTTTACTTGTAGCCCAAGTAAAGTTGCCGTGTGAGTTCGAAATCTGACCGTTGGAACACGTGTCAGTTCCTTAGTGACCCAGGGTCATTTCGGACAAATCAGGTCGGGTTGCCCAGTGGCTATAAATAGTCCACCCCCTACAACCATAAACGGTTGGCTGCTCAGATTTCAGTGCACGGCTTTTGTCGTTTGAGAGCCACCCACCTCGAAGCCTTTGAGAGAAAATTCCTAGCGAGGAGAATAGCCCTAACCACCCAGAGCCAGAGTAAATTGGGCATCACTTAAGTCTTCTTGTCTGAGTGATCTGAAGACTTATTACACTTGAGGACTGTGCATCCTCCAGATGGTTAGGCGTCGCGTTCTGAGCATCCAAGAGAAATTGTGGATTGCCGGTGAATGAAGTCTGTGAAGGTTTGGGAGTCTACCTTGAAGACTTACCAGAGTGATTGGGCGAGGTCTGTGTGACCTTAGCTCAAGGAGAATATGATGAGGACTGGGTGTCCTGAGCTGCGTGTTCAGGACTGGGTGTCCGGGACTGTGTGTCCTTTGGTTTAAATACCTAGCCGCTCCAACCAGACGTACAGTTGTCACAGCAACTGGAACTGGTCCAACAAATCATTGTCTTCAACGAGTCACTGGTTTCATCTTCACTTCCTTTTCTTTACTGTTACTCATTGTGAAGCCATTGCATGCTTGCTCTATCTTTTGTCTTCACAACATAACTGTATGATTTGATTGGCTTCATAACTTCTTCCTACCTGATCCTTATTACACTGCAGCTATTTGTCATTGTGCTTTCACTCTATTGAATACTTGACCATGGCTTGCCTAGTGTAATCTAACTTCCGCTGCTTAGTGATAGGCATATCTCTACTGTTTGTCTTCAGAACGTCCACGTTTTGAAGACTTTCATAAAAATCACCTATTCACCCCCCCTCTAGTCGATATAACGCACTTTAAATTGGTATCAGAGCAAGGTGCTCCGTTGTTCTATGTGATTCGGTTTAACCACCTGGAGTTTTAGCTATGTCGACTGCAGGGATAATCAAAGTCTCCGCTGCATGCCCCGTCTTCGATGGAACTGAATATCCCTACTGGAAGAATAAGATGCGCATGCATCTTGAAGCCATTGACGTCGACCTATGGTATGTCGTCGAGAACGGCGTTCCCAAGGCTGGAGAAGGTGTCACTACTGCTGATATCAAGAAGTTCACTCAACTGGGCTCTACTGCCAAGAATATCATCTGTGGTTATCTGACCAAAGGACAGTATGGCCGTGTGAGTGCTTTGAAGACATCCAAGCTGGTCTGGGACTGGCTCTCCAAGGTCAATGAAGGCATCTCAACCCAGAGAGATCAGAGAATCAGTGTTCTTCGCAACCTCTTCAACCGCTTCAAGCGAAACGACAATGAGAATGTCCAGCACACATTTGATCGGCTCACTGACATCACAAATGAGCTTCAAGCCCTCGGCGCTACTGAGGTCACCAAACATGAAATCGTCAAGACGCTGCTGAGATCACTTGATAGTTCGTTTGACATTCTAGCCCTGATGATTCAAGAACGTCCTGATTTCAAGACACTCGATCCGTCTGACATACTTGAGAGGCTCAACACACATGAGTTTCAGCTTTCTGAGAAAAGAGATATCTACGATCCAAACTATGGGCGAACTCGTGCCTTGAAGGCAAAGGTTGTTTCCTCATCTGAAGAAGAATTTGACAGCAGTTCTGATGATCCTGAAGATATTGGAAGGGAACTTGCAATGCTAGTGAAGAAGTTCCAAAAATTCACCAAGAAGAAAGGCTTCAGAAAGTCTTCACGATCAAGCTCAAGGAATGATGAAGCTTCTGCTCATGACTACAAGAAGAAAACATGCCACAAATGCAAGAAAACTGGACACTTCATCTCTGAATGTCCACAGTGGGACAATGAGAACAGAAGGAAGAAGAAGAGCAAGGAATATGACTCTGACGACAAGAAGAAGAAGAAATACTCAAAGTCTTCTTCCAAGTCTTCCTCAATGTCTTCATCACACAAGAAGAGCTCATCTGGCAAGGCACGTGCTTTTGTTGGCAAGGAAATGGATTCAAAGGAGGAGTCCGCTTCTGAGGAGGCAGAGGTGGAGTCTGAGGAGGAGTCTGATTCTGGCATTGCAAGTCTGGCTACTGCATACGTTGCCAAGTCCATCTTCAACACTGAAGACAATGACTTCATCACCGACACCGATGCAAATGACAAGGACGACTCCACTCCTACCTACTGCTTCATGGCACGTGGTGCCAAGGTAAACAAACGCACTACTCACTATCAAACATCCAGTGACGATGACTCTGATTGTGATTCAAAACCCAGCTACAAAACACTTGCTAAAATTGCAACTGAACAACAGAAAGCCATGGAACATATTCAAAAACTGTTAGACAGAAGCGATGATCTGTTGGGTGCTGAAATGACTCGATCTGAATCCTTAATTGAAGACATAAAAAATCTTCACGTTAAGTATCAGGAACTTGAAGATCGTCATGATACTCTCTCAACAACTCATGAAAAGCTTTCCTGTGATTATCTTCAAAGGAAGCAAGATCTTGAGAAATTGAGAGCGGCTCATGAAGATCTTCAAAAGGAAACTGAGTCACTTCGCGCCAACAGATCAGTTCCGCTCAGGAAGGATTTGAACCACCATGTCTTAAATGCATTGAGCGTGATAATGCTACTTCTATTGCTGAATGTTCCACTGCTACTGCTGTTGCAATATCTTCAACTGTTGATGTGGTAACTAACCCCTCTACTGAGGATACCACTGCTATTGCTGATGAGAATGCTAGGTTGAAGACATTTCTTGAAACAGGGATGTACAAAAGTCTTAAAGGACATCAGACATTATGTGATGTCCTCAAGAAGCAGATTCTGAACCGAAACCCTAGGAAAGAGGGTGTTGGGTTCGTAAGGAAAATAAATGCAGATGGCTCTTACTGGAAACCTGAGCAGTACCCCAAAACCACATGGGTTGCTGCAAAGGAATCCTCAGCAGATCCATCCAATCTATCTGGCTTCACTTGTGCTAACCCCATTATCATTGATGAATCCTTTGATGCAAACTATAAATTGTTTAAGAATCAGAATGGTGAAGTGTTTGCCAAGTACATTGGTACTAACTGCAGGAATGGACCGCCTATGAAGAAGATCTGGGCTCCTAAAACGTGCCTGGAAAATCTTCCTATGAATGTCCTCATGACACCTCACATGAAGAAGACAAACCTCAGCCCAAAGGCTTCATACAGACAGAGGACTCATCTGAGTCGCACTAACGCAAATGTTTTGCAGGGAAACCATACTCAGGCATATGAATATGAAAACGGTTCATCAAACCGCCATGTTCATATGAACAAGAACTATTCTGCTTATTCTTATGTGTACTATTGTCCACCTGCTAGACTGTTTGCTAGGGCTCCAAAGCCAAAATTCTCAGATGCTGCACTTAGACTTATTGCTTCTAAGCCACCCCTGAAGATGTGGGTGGTTAAGAAAGCTTAACTCTCTTTTGCAGGGAAAGGTCTCTAGCAAAAAACCAAAATCTTCTAACGCTATTGCTGGGGACCTTAAAAATCTTGCAGGGCGCAAGATAAAATGCCCTAATGGCATCACTATGTATTTCGTTCCTGAATCGCATGCTACTCTCCCTATTAGTCCTAATCTGGATCTAAGTTTTCATAACCCACTGGTTCGTCAAATGTTTTTGCTTCACAATTCCCTTCGTGAAGCCTATCCCCCTAACCGCACTGTAGGGTACGACACAAGCGTCTTCAGAGTCTTCAGAATGGATTATTGACAGTGGGTGTACAAATCACATGACCGGCAAAAGAAGCCTTTTTATGGACTCAACCTTACGTCCATCTGACAAGAGACACATCACATTTGCTGACACTGGTAAAAGTAAGGTATTGGGTCTAGGTAGAGTTGCAATCTCAAAGAATCAACACATGGATAAAGTCATGCTTGTTGAATCCCTTGGCTTCAACTTAATGTCTGTCTCAATGCTTTGCGATTTGAACATGGTCGTAATATTTGGAAAATATCGTTGCCTGGTACTAATGGAATCTGACAAGTCTCTAGTGTTTGAAGGGTATTGAAAAGATGATTTATATGTGGTAGATTTCTCAGCAGGGCCACAACTTGCAGTTTGTCTTCTGGCAAAGGCTTCAGAATGCTGGCTTTGGCATCGGAGGCTTGGGCATGCTGGCATGAGGAACCTCCACACCCTTGCAAAGAAGAAGCATGTCATAGGCATCGAAGGCGTCAAGTTCAAGAAAGATCACTTATGCGGTGCCTGTGAAGTAGGGAAGATGACGAGGGCAAAACATCCCTCAAAGACAATCATGACCACTACTCGACCCTTCGAACTGCTTCACATGGATCTTTTTGGTCCCACTCACTACTCAACTTTTTCCACTACTGCTTGCCTCTATGGCTTTGTTATTGTTGATGATTATTCCAGATATACTTGGGTGCACATAATCCTTTACAAGACTGAAGTGCAGGATGTCTTCAGACGCTTCGCCAATCGAGCTATGAACAATTATGGCGCCAAGATAAAGCACATCAGAAGTGACAATGGCACTAAGTTCAAAAACACTGGCCTTGATACATATCTTGATACCTTGGGCATCACACATGAATTCTCAACTCCGTACACGCCACAGCAGAATGGCGTCGTCGAACGCAAGAACAGAACACTCATTGAGATGGCCAGAACGATGCTAGATGAATACAAGACTCCAAGAAAATTCTGGACTGAAGCTATTGACACCGCATGCCATACAATCAACCGCATTTATCTTCACAAGCTTCTGAACAAGACACCTTATGAACTCCTAACTGGCAAGAAGCCAAATGTCAGCTACTTCAGAGTATTTGGTGCAAGATGCTGGATCAAGGACCCACACCACACCTCAAAGTTTGCACCAAAAGCACATGAGGGCTTCATGCTTGGATATGGAAAGGATTCGCACTCCTACAGAGTCTTCAATCTCTTTCACTACAAAGTGGTTGAAACAGTGGATGTGCGGTTCGATGAAACCAATGGTTCACAAAGAGAGCAACTGCCAAATGTGCTAGATGAAGTTCCAGCTAGTGAATCAATCAAGCTTATAGGAACTGGAGAGATTGTACCTTCTGAAGCTCATCCTGAAGAAGAACTTATCATCTCAGCACCTGATCCACATGAAGACAATGCTCAGCCTGAAGACATTCCTCCCAACGACAACACAGATCAGCAAGAGCAAAGTCTTCGCCCTGTACATCCTCGTGTTGCCAATGAAGTGCAGATTGACAGAATAATTGACAGCATCAATGTACCTGGTCCACTCACTCGTTCAAGGGCAACTCAACTGGCAAATTTCTGTGGGCACTTCGCATTCGTCTCAATTTCAGAACCCAAGAAAGTTGAAGAAGCCTTTATGGAACCTGAATGGATTCAAGCAATGCAAGAAGAGCTTCAAGAGTTTGAGCTGAACAATGTATGGGAACTGGTTAAGCGTCCTGATCCACGGAAGCATAATATAATAGGCACCAAATGGATATACCGCAACAAGCAAGATGAGCATGGTCAAATCGTCAGAAACAAAGCTCGCCTCGTTGCTCAAGGATATACTCAAGTGGAAGGCATTGACTTCGATGAAACATTTGCTCCTGTGGCTAGACTTGAAGCCATACGTATACTGCTGGCCTATGCAAATCATCACAACATAATTCTGTATCAAATGGATGTGAAGAGTGCCTTTCTCAATGGCAAGATTGAATAAGAAGTGTATGTTGCACAACCACCTGGAATTGAATATCCAAAACATCCTGACATGGTATACAAGCTCAACAAGGCATTGTATGGCCTCAAACAAGCCCCTAGGGCCTGGTATGACACACTCAAATACTTCCTGAAGAGCAAAGGCTTCATACCTGGTTCCCTAGATCCCACTCTCTTCACGAAGACATATGACGGTGAACTGTTTGTGTGCCAAATATATGTGGATGACATTATCTTCGGCTGCACCAATCAGAAGTACAGTGAAGAGTTTGGATATATGATGCAAGAGCAATATCAGATGTCTATGATGGGGGAGCTAAAGTTCTTCCTCGGTCTTCAAATACGGCAACAACGCAACGACATCTTCATATCTCAAGAGAAATATCTTAAAGAGTGCCTGAAGAAGTTCGGTATGCAAGACTGCAAAGGCTTCACAACACCAATGCCAGCCAAACATAATCTGGGTCCCGACGACAATGGTAAAGAGTTGGATCAAAAGGTATACCGCTCCATGATTGGTTCTTTGCTTTATTTATGTGCATCTAGGCCAGATATTATGATTAGTGTTTGCATGTGTGCTCGATTCCAAGCGGCACCAAAGGAATCGCATCACTTAGCAGTGAAGCGAATTCTTTGATATTTGGCTCACACCCCAACTCTAGGATTATGGTATCCAAAGGGCTCAGAGTTTGATCTGGTTGGGTTCTCGGATGCTGATTATGCTGGTGACAAGGTTGATCGGAAGTCTACATCAGGCACATGTCACTTTCTGGGACGATCACTCGTATGTTGGTCTTCAAAGAAGCAGAACTGTGTATCCCTCTCCACTGCTGAATCTGAATACATTGCTGCTGGATCTTGCTGCGCTCAGCTTCTGTGGATGAAGCAAACACTTAAGGACTATGGCATTCATCTGAAGCAAGTGCCACTCTACTGCGACAACGAAAGTGCCATCAAGATTGCGAACAACCCAGTTCAGCACTCGAAGACAAAGCACATTGAAATTCGTCATCACTTTCTCAGAGATCATGTTGTGAAGGAACATATTGATATCATACACGTCAACACTGAAGAGCAATTGGCAGATATCTTCACCAAGCCCTTGGATGAGAAGAGATTTTGTAAGTTACGGTGTGAGCTAAATATCTTGGAATCCTCAAATGTCCTGTGATCAGGCACACATCCTAACCTTATGCATACTGATGACTTAGATGTGTAACACACGAAGTAACGTATATCTTCAATCAGTGAAGACATACATTCTAAGTGGGAATACATTAATGTGGAAATTGACTTCGGAGCGCCACGATAATTGTGCGCCGTGTCTGAGTCTAATACTTCCTATACGGTGGGTAACACCACCACCAAACGTTCTATTTTGAAGTGTTTCACTCATGGCGTTACCTTGCAATGTCTTCACATTTGGTTTGGCTTCAATCTCAACATATCTTCTTGATTATCTTCACTACGTGGATTATATAGATATATATATACTAGTGTTCTGTCCTCCACAGCATTCACTTATAGCTATGTCATCTTGTTTGAATCTTTTGAACTAAGTGAATGTGATCAGACCCTAACCTCTCTATGCTTTCTACCTCAAATTCTATCTCTCCAAGTCATATGCATTCTATTGAAACTGTCGAATGTCTTCTCTGCGTCCTTGTCAGCAGAAGACATAGAGACAAACTTTAAAACCGTTTTCAATGCTCATTCATCCACAAGAAATCCGGAGAAGTAGGAACGACCACCCGACAATCCAGGCGTGCGTGGGATGTGGAACTGCCCCCGAGATTCCGCATGATGGCCACGTGCTGTTCAGATGCGAATCACCAGGGGCACCTGTGTAATAGCGCAATGTCGCCCCTGTAACTATAAATACACACTCACCGCGGTCATTATCTCTCGCACGAACCCTAGCGCCACCGCTAGCTCTAGACGACGCCGGCGACGAAGCGCTTCACTGCCGCAACCTCTCCGACGCCGTTTTCATGCCGACTGTGGACACCGTCCTCTCCGCCGTCGCCGTAGGTGTCTTCCGTCGCCAAGTTAGGGCATGGAGGATTGAACTGCTCGGCCTCATCTCCCACTCCGTCTAGCAGTTCCAAGTGTGGTAAATAATCTTCTTTTTACAGCCCCTTTTGATCCTATAGTTCTGTCACTTTATGCCATAAGAAGTTTCTATTCACACAAGTTAGATATCTCTCAGTCTGCATCTCATAACTTGCCTAGAATATTCACTTGTGCTTCATGAAGTAGTTAGATTCCTCACTTGTACTGATCTGTGGGTTCGTACAAATCTGGAACCAACTTCTTTTCTATGAGTGAATGTCTTCGCATGATGACGTCAATGTCTTCTACACTGATTTATCTTCAAAATCTTTTGAGAATGCATATGACCTCTTCCCCTTCCCTCGCACCTTAATGCTGTCACAGGTACATGTCCGTGGGAGAATCCTTTGGTTCTCATAGTCTGCATTCATTTGCAGAGTTCTTACAGCATCACATCAATTCTCCTGAAGCCAGTTCCTGTTGGTCAAGCAAAAGACAACCCTTGAAGCCTTTAAACGTCTTGAAGCCTTCCAAGTTAAGGTTTATGGCTTCAGAAATAGCAGCAAGGAAGGGAGGCAGACAGCGTCGTGGTGGAACCTCCAAAGATCTGCCAGATGAACTGGCAGAAATGTACAAAACTGATCCTGAAGAGAATTATGGTCAGCGCAAGACCCGAATCCAATGGATTCGACGCTATTGGGCAGAGCAATGGTTCCAATACCGCTTCGTCACCCAGGAGTATGCTGAGAAAAGTGCCATCAAGAGACCGTGGGGAGACATCCTATACAAAAATCTCGTACCCAGGTCCAGAAATGAAGCCATTGCTCAAGGCTTCTACCCGTGCATGGTTAGAGGACCACAGCCAGCAGAAGCACATCCGTCATCACTACTCTGGTGTCGCGACGACAATCTGTTCAAGCGCAACTTCCAGTTTGCCCAGAACTCCGCGAAGCAAAACAAGAAGAAGTTGGGGTTAGACTTCAACCCTGGTCCCTCCGCACCAAGGGCAGATGGCACACGCGACGCCGAACCCAATATCATCGGTCCGTATGCAAATCTTGAGGGCCTCATCACCCGCATCTTAGTCCAAGGGACTGCCGTGAATGACCCTCCTGCTGACTCCGAGTCTGATGAAGTGCCTGCTGTACCGAAGCCAAAGCAGTCAAAGAAGCCAAAAGGTTCAAAGCCGGCCCCTTCACCAAAGATCTCAAGGGCGAAGCCATTGGCAACTGCACCTCCTGAAGACAGTGTGCAGTCTGAAGATGTATCCCGCGTCTCCAAGCCCCAGAAGGCCAAGGTGCCTCAGCCACACATCGGAAAAGAGCTCACAGCTGCTGCCATTCTGCGCAGTGAAACCATTGATCTATCAAGCGATGAAGATCTTGGAGATGACGCTCTTGAGCAGCTCATCAAGAGCAAGGAAGAAGCTGAAATCTTCAACAATCTGCCTCTGTTTGACGTCGCCATCATTCACAACTTCATCGATGAATGGTTTGCCTCAGCAAACATAAGCTTCGAAGATCTGCAGCTGCCCATAGGCCTCAGCGTCGCCTTCCAAGGCGCTATTGCTTCAGAACTTGCAATTGCTCAACGCATTGTTGAACTGAAGCAGGAAATTGATTTTGAAAAGGCTCAGTTCAAGAAGCACATGGCCAAGCTCAGCGTGCAAGAAGTGAAGAACTTCAAGATCATGTTGCACGAGCTAAAAGAAAACTTTCTGAAGAAGCGTGCCGAAGCTCAAGGTTCACGTGAGCGGATGAAGACTTTGGCTGATTGCTGTGTGCAGGCCTACAATGAGGCCGAGAAGCGCAAGGCACTTGGGCGTCCTGGCATCGACCCCAGGATGGCCGCGAAGAAGAAGAAGAAGCCTGCTGTGGCTGAACCAAAGGCACCAAGACAAGAAGCTGTTCCGATTGTCTTCCCCATTGCTGCGACTGGCTCGAAGCCAAAGAGCCGGTCAACCGCTTCAGAGCTCAAGAAGACACGGACTGCAGAGGCTGAAGCTAGGAAGAGGAAACACTCTGAAGCCTCTCCTTCTGACCCCACCAAGAAGAAACGCAAGATCAAGAAAGCTCGGGCTGCTCCCACAGAGCCCTTGATGGTTGAACCCCTCTCTGTCATCTATCCTGACGCAGATCGTCAGCTGACAGTTCATGAGCCTGCTCCCACAGAGGCTCCTGAAGCTAAAGTCATTCCAGCAGCCGACCCCATCGCCGCTGAAGACATTGGTCACCAAGACAATGTACAAGATGATGCAGCCCTTCCTCAGCTTGAGACAAGCGAACTCATCAGCCTTGGTCATCCTCTGACGCCAATCGCACAAGATGCATCATGGGCGGATCACCCACAAGTGGAAGAGGAATCTAAGGTCCAGCCTACTCCAACTCCACAGGCGTCGTCTGCATTCCGCAGGCTTCGCAAAGGACCACGCCCTCAAGATTCGGCTGACGACATTCCGGCTGCATCTGTCGAAGACAATGAAGAAGCACCACCAGAACCCACTCCCCCGCTCCAACAAGAAGCAGTTCTCCAGAAGAATGTGCCTGAGTCTGAACCTCCAACTTGTCAAATGGAGGCTGAAAATGTTGAGGCTGCCACAACCAACACCGAAGCCAATGTGGAGCCCTCCCCACCCAAAGCTTCTGAAGACAGTGAAGCTACTGATCCAGCTACGTCTGTTCCTGAGTCTGCTGCAGGTCCTCAATTTGATTACCATGTTGAGCACAGGCCTCAGGTCCAGACACCAATCCCAAGACTGCCAAGGTTTCCAGGTCCTGCATCAACTCCTGGCTCCTTCAACATCACTAGCTTCAAGGCAGATAACACGTTCTTTAACAACTCCAAGAACCCCTATTCAAGGGAAAGGATTGTATCAGATAGGTTTTGGAGCTATCCTCAGTGCAGTTACTATTCATGCATCCTATACAACCAAGGTCGCATCTTCCCGCACAAGCGCCTTGATGTTGAAGCCATTGCTGGTCTGCCCTGTTTAGAGGAAGCTTTGGATTGCTTTAAGCAAGTGGGTCTGCTACAGTTTGTCACTGATGAAGAGCACTGGAATGAAGAGCTTCTGCTTCAATTCTATGCCACCCTCCATATTAAAGGATACAACAGAGATCCAAAGACTTGGGTCCTGGAGTGGATGACCGGCAATGTCCATCATGAAGCCAATGCATTTGATATCATTGAGCTCACCGGCCTACCCACTCCTGGCGAATTCTTCGAGGAAGGCTGTCAACTACATGCTGAAGCTATTGAGAGCATATTCCAGAGACCTGAACCGAATATGAGTCAGATGCTCTCAATGATGAAGCCATTGCCCCACGATGCACCTTATCCAATAGAGTTCTTCGTTGAAGACCTTGAGTACCTGCCCAGGACCATATATCACATCATCCGGCGGACTCTCTGGCCCATTAAGGGACACTCTCCACATGCCAAGATTGGGGGTGCAATGATGACTCTGATATTCTATATCCTTCATGGCAAATGCTTCAATGCGCATGATTTCTTCATACGCCAACTTGCAGCGTCAGGCTCAGACTTATTTGGTTTGAAGTTCTATGCTCCTTGGGTGATGAGGCTGATCAAACTGCACTCTGCGATTTCATATCAGCCCTCAGCCCGAAACCATCGGATCTTCTTGCCAGATGTGGATACCTCTGCTGAAGCTATATATCCTGAGCCTGCCAAGCAACCTTTAAGTCTTCAGAATGCAGAACACCAGAGCTTCACGCAGAACGTTGAAGGTGTTGAAGCCATCTCTAGGGTGTATCCGTTGGCTGGCACTACACGTGCACCATGCCCTGCATCTACTGAAGCCACAGACAGCACAAATGCTCAAAGACCCAAGAAGCGCGCTCGTGCCCTCAATGACCGAGAGCTTCTTGTGGCCCTTCACCAAAAGCAGGATAGGCATCACGACTGGCTGAAGAGACAGATGAAAAGCCTCTTGGTGGATGTCAATCGCATCAGAAATCTTGCCACCAAGAATGCATTCGTTGCTCATGAAACTTGTCGCCGCACCTGGAAAGGACTCACAATGTTGTGCCCTGAAGCTGATCTTCATGAGGATGGTTTCGAGAGAGATTCAAGTTTGCCTCCACACCTCCCAGAAGAGCTGTGCTGCGCGGAACTCCGTCACTTGAAGACTCAGAGTTCTCTTCATCTGCTGCCACCGTGAACGCCAGAATTATCGAAGAAGAAGACGACGCTACATCACCACCACCTCCTTCAGCGCGCGTCGACTCTGCACCAAGCTCTTCAGCACCGCCAAACAACTTCGACGACCCTGCTGCGCCTGGGAACACGTAGAAAACTCTATGTCTTCAAACCTTTTTGGTCATCACTGACAAAAGGGGGAGAAGCATATGATGTTTATAGTCTTCAAGCGGGTCACTATGGGCGGGTGCTTTATATTTTGCTACATTTTGCTTCGTGCTTACAACTCCCGTTCTGCTACATTTGCTTCTTTGGGTTGTAACACTTAGACTCGATGGTCGTCTGCTACTTGTTTGCCACTTTGTTTTGCGAAGATAAATTCCGCATGTGCGATGATAAATTCCGCACTTAGATCATTCTGCAGACGTCCATTTTTCATTATGCATGTCGTTATCTTCATATACTTTTACATGCATAATGGATTGTCATCATAAGTTGAAGTGGATCTCCACAAGTACAACCTGCCATGTGCATTTGCATTCAAGAAGCAAATTGCTTATATGCACATCTTCAGGGGGAGCCCTTGCAGCTTATGAAGACAATTCCTTTACAATTTCACAAATTATATTCCCCGTTGAAAACTTCAACTAGTTTGTCATCAATCACCAAAAAGGGGGAGATTGTAAGTGCATCTAGTGCCACCCCTAGTTGGTTTTGGAGTATTGACGACAAACCTAGTTGAGGGACTAATGTGCTTGTGAGAATTGCAGGATAACACGGGTAGAAGTCCCTCATTGATTCGGTTTTACTACCAGAGATGACCCCTAAAAATGTACGAAGACATTGAAGACAATGGTGGTATATGAAGATATTCACATTGAAGACTATGACATGAGAAGACACCATGTGAAGCATATGGAACTCGAAGACTTAGATCTCTCATAGTTCTTTTTCATTTGTGTTGAGTCATAGGAACCACCGTACTGTTAAGTGGGGTCCAAGAGAACTAGTCAGAATGACTGAAGTGATGCCTAATTCAAATCCTATGTCTTCGAGCGAAGACTATGAGAGCAAATCTTGTCCAGAGTCGGACAAGTCAGCTTTACTTGTAGCCCAAGTAAAGTTGCCGTGTGAGTTCGAAATCTGACCGTTGGAACACGTGTCAGTTCCTTACTGACCCAGGGTCATTTCGGACAAATCAGGTCGGGTTGCCCAGTGGCTATAAATAGTCCACCCCCTACAACCATAAACGGTTGGCTGCTCAGATTTCAGTGCACGGCTTTTGTCGTTTGAGAGCAACCCACCTCGAAGCCTTTGAGAGAAAATTCCTAGCGAGGAGAAAAGCCCTAACCACCTAGAGCCAGAGTAAATTGGGCATCTCTTAAGTCTTCTTGTCTGAGTGATCTGAAGACTTATTACACTTGAGGACTGTGCATCCTCCAGACGGTTAGGCGTCGCGTTCTGAGCATCCAAGAGAAATTGTGGATTGCCGGTGAATGAAGTCTGTGAAGGTTTGGGAGTCTACCTTGAAGACTTACCAGAGTGATTGGGCGAGGTCTGTGTGACCTTAGCTCAAGGAGAATACGATGAGGACTGGGTGTCCTGAGCTGCGTGTTCAGGACTGGGTGTCCTTTGGTTTAAATACCTAGCCGCTCCAACCAGACATACAGTTGTCACAGCAACTGGAACTGGTCCAACAAATCATTGTCTTCAACGAGTCACTGGTTTCATCTTCACTTCCTTTTCTTTACTGTTACTCATTGTGAAGCCATTGCATGCTTGCTCTATCTTTTGTCTTCACAACGTAACTGTATGATTTGATTGGCTTCATAACTTCTTCCTACCTGATCCTTATTACACTGCAGCTATTTGTCATTGTGCTTTCACTCTATTGAATACTTGACCATGGCTTGCCTAGTGTAATCTAACTTCCGCTGCTTAGTGATAGGCATATCTCTACTGTTTGTCTTCAGAACTTCCACGTTTTGAAGACTTCCATAAAAATCGCCTATTCACCCCCTCCCTCTAGTCGATATAACGCACTTTCAATGTTGAAGTCTTGTGTGGGAAAACTAAATATCCTGATGATTTGCTTGTTCTTACTTCCCCACAAGATAGCTTTTGCCCTATTATATTTGGTAGACCCTTCTTAAACACTGTTAATGCTAAGATAGATTGTGAAAAGAATGTTGTTACTGTTGGCTTGGATGATATGGTTCATGAGTTTAATTTCTCTAAATTTAGTAAACAACATCGTGAGGAAGAATTACCCAGTAAGGATGAAATTATTGGTCTTGCTTCTATTGCTGTACCTCCTAGTGATCCTTTAGAACACTATTTGCTAGACCATGAAAATGATATGTTCATGAATGAAAGAAGGGAAATAGATGAAGTATTCTTTAAACATGAACCTATTCTGCAACGCAACTTGCGTGTTGAAATTTTAGGAGATCCTCCTCCACCCAAGGGTGATCCCGTGTTTGAGCTTAAATCGTTGCCTGATAATCTTAAATATGCTTATCTTGATGAAAAGAAGATATATCCTGTTATTATTAGTGCTAACCTTTCAGAGCATGAAGAAGAAAGATTATTGAAAACTCTGAAGAAGCATCGTGCTGCTATTGGATATACTCTTGATGATCTTAAGGGCATTAGTCCCACTCTATGTCAATATAAAATAAATTTGGAAGCAGATGCCAAACCAGTTCGTGATCCTCAACGACGTCTGAATCCTAAAATGAAAGAAGTGGTAAGAAAAGAAATACTCAAGCTTCTGGAGGCAGGTATAATTTATCCCGTTGCTCATAGTGAGTGGGTAAGTCCTTTCCGTTGTGTCCCTAAGAAGGGAGGTATAACTGTTGTTCCTAATGATAAAGATGAATTGATTCCACAAAGAATTATCACAGGTTATAGGATGGTAATTGATTTCCGCAAATTAAATAAAGCTACTAAGAAAGATCATTACCCCTTACCTTTTGTTGATCAAATGCTAGAAAGATTATGCAAACACACACATTATTGCTTTCTAGATGGTTATTCTGGTTTCTCTCAAATACCTATGTTGGCTAAAGATCAATCAAAGACTACTTTTACTTGCCCTTTTGGTACTTTTGCTTATAGACGTATGCCTTTTGGTTTATGTAATGCACCTGCTACCTTTCAAAGATGCATGATGGCTATATTCTCCGACTTTTGTGAAAAGATTTTGAGGTTTTCATGGATGACTTTTCGGTGTATGGTTCCTCTTTTGACGATTGCTTGAGCAATCTTGATCGAGTTTTGCAGAGATGTGAAGAAACTATCTTGTCTTGAATTGGGAAAAGTGCCACTTTATGGTTAATGAAGGTATTGTCTTGGGGCACAAAGTTTCTGAAAGAGGTATTGAAGTTGATAAAGCCAAGGTTGATGCTATTGAAAAGATGCCATGTCCCAAGGACATCAAAGGTATAAGAAGTTTCCTTGGTCACGTCGGATTGAGGTTCATTAAGGACTTCTCAAAAATTTCTCGGCCTCTGACTAATTTATTGCAAAAAGATATGCCATTTGTCTTTGATGATGATTGTGTAGAAGCATTTGAAATACTTAAGAAAGCATTAGTCTCTGCACCTATTGTTCAGCCACCTGATTGGAATTTACCCTTTGAAATTATGTGTGATGCTAGTGATTATGCTGTAGGTGCTGTTCTAGGGCAAAGAGTTGATAAGAAATTAAATGTTATTCATTATGCTAGTAAGACTCTAGACAATGCTCAAAGAAATTATGCTACTACTGAAAAAGAGCTTTTAGCAGTTGTATTTGCTTGTGATAAGTTCAGACCTTATATTGTTGATTCTAAAGTAACTATTCACACTGATCATGCTGCTATTAAATACCTTATGGAAAAGAAAGATGCTAAACCTAGACTTATTAGATGGGTTCTCTTGCTACAATAATTTGATTTGCATATTGTTGATAGAAAGGGAGCTGAGAACCCCGTTGCAGACCACTTATCTAGGTTAGAAAATATTCTTGATGACCCACTACCTATTAATGATGACTTTCCTGATGAACAATTAAATGTTATAAGTACTACTCGTAGTACTCCATGGTATGCTAATTATGCTAATTATATCGTTGCTAAGTTTATACCACCTAGCTTCACATACCAGCAAAAGAAAAAAAATTCTTCTATGACTTGAGACATTACTTTTGGGATGACCCACATCTTTATATAGAAGGAGTAGATGGTGTTATTAGACATTGTGTACCTGAGCATGAACAGGAATAGATCCTACGCAAGTGTCATTCCGAGTCTTATGGAGGACACCACACTGGAGATAGAACTGCACATAAGGTATTGCAATCTGGTTTTTATTGGCCTACTCTCTTCAAGGATGCCCGTAAGTTTGTCTTGTCATGTGATGAATGTCAAAAAATTGGTAATATTAGTAGACGTCAAGAATTGCCTATGAATTATTCTCTTGTTATTGAACCGTTTGATGTTTGGGGATTTGATTATATGGGACCTTTTCCTGCCTCTAATGGATACACACATATTCTAGTTGCTGTTGATTACATTACTAAGTGGGTAGAGGCTATTCCAACTAGTAGTGCTGATCATAACACTTCTATTAAAATGCTTAAGGAAGTTATTTTTCCGAGGTTTGGAGTCCCTAGATATTTAATGACTGATGGTGGTTCACACTTTATTCATGGTGCTTTCCGTAAAATGCTTGCTAAATATGATGTTAATCATAGAATTGCATCTCCTTATCACCCACAGTCTAGTGGTCAAGTAGAGTTGAGCAATAGAGAGCTCAAATTAATTTTGCAAAAGACTATTAATAGGTCTAGAAAGAATTGGTCTAAGAAACTTGATGATGCATTATGGGCTTATAGAACTGCATATAAAAATCCTATGGGTATGTCTCCGTATAAAATGGTTTATGGAAAAGCACGTCACTTACCTCTAGAACTAGAACATAAGGCATATTGGGCTATTAAAGAGCTTAGCTATGATTTTAAACTTGCCGGTGAGAAGTGGTTATTTGATATTAGCTCACTTGATGAATGGAGAGCCCAAGCTTATGAAAATGCCAAGTTGTTTAAAGAAAAAGTTAAAAGATGGCATGAAAAAAGGATACAAAAGCGTGAGTTTAATGTAGGTGATTATGTATTGCTATACAACTCTCGTTTAAGATTTTTTGCAGGAAAACTTCTCTCTAAATGGGAAGGCCCCTACGTCATTGAAGAGGTCTATCGTTCCAGTGACATAAAAATCAACAACTTCGAGGGTACAAATCCAAAGGTGGTGAATGGTCAAAGAATTAAACATTATATCTCAGGTAATCCCATAAATGTTGAAACCAATATTATTGAAACCATAACCCCGGAGGAATACATAAGGGACACTTTCCGGAACGTTTCAGACTCCGAAAAGGAATAGGTATGTGGTACGGTAAGTAAACCGACTCCAAAACAATTTTTAAGGCAATATTTCTCCGTTTTGGAATATTTAGAAAAATAGAAAAATAAGTAGCAGTCCGGGAAGGACACGAGGGCCCCACGAGGGTGGTGGGCGTGCCCCCTACCTCGTGAGCGCCTTGTGTGCCTTCCGGACTCCGTTTTCTTACACGTTACGTATTTTGGTCGGTAAAAATTCATTATATATTCTCTCGAAGGTTTTTACTCCCGTATCACACAAAAATCTCCTGTTCTTGTTTTGAGCTGTTTTTCTGATAGATCTAGGTTATCATGACAGCCCCAAGCGCCTTCAGGGACAAGTTCTTCGAGAAGGTCATCAACCCTTACCTCACGGAGGTGTTGCGATACCCTCAAACCATTGAGATGCGTGATGGGTTTCTGCACATCCGCGATGAAGAGGGACCAAAGGGGACCGGAAGCATGGAGACGAGGCTTGAAGCAGTGGAGCAACAAGTTTTCAAGTGCCAAAGGATGGTGGAGCGTGGAATCAACTCTAGCCACACGATGCTCGCGGAGTTCACCAACAACTACAAGCCGGATGTCAAGAATAGCGAGGAGGCCATCTTCAAGCTACATGAGAAGATCGAGCACCTCCAAGCCCAAGTCTATGACCTTCAAAACCAAAACTGTGAATATGAATATAGATTCAAAAGAATGAGTTTGGCTGCAGATTTGAGGATTCTGGAGACTCGATCATCTTCCTATGATGGTGAACCTATGCCTTGGAAGATGGATGACAAGCCCACATCATCAACAACACCTCCACCGTCTCCTCCAACAAAGAAGAATTGAGTATCTGGGTATGGGCACTCCCCTTGGCAACTGCCAAGCTTGGGGGAGGTGCCCCGGTATCGTATCACAATCACAACTCCTATCTTTACCGTTTTTCTTAGTTCGATCCTATTAGTAGTATCTTGATCTAGTAGAATAAAGTTTATGGCATGATCTAGTTTTGAGTTTTGCTTTATGATCTCTCTATGTAATCGAGTCCGTGAGTTATATATAATAAGGATTAGTGTTGAGTCAAGGGCTTGATTATTTTGCCATGATCTTGGGTGAATAAAAGAACAGAGAAAAGAATAAAAAGAAACAAAAAAGTTAATATTGATCTTATTGAGAGTAATGACTTCACATAAAAAGAGTATGATGATTAAAAGTTGTTGGGAATTGGCAGACATAGCTTTGGTCATTGTTGCAATTAATAGGAAGTAATAAGGAAAGAGAGGTTTTCACATATAGATATATTATCATTGACATCTTTTATGATTGTAAGCACTCATCAAAATATGACATGCTAAAGAGTTGATATTGGACAAGGAAGACAACATAATGAGTTATGTCTTTCTTATATCTGAGATAAAGTATGTTGTCATGGTTCCTCTAACTTGTTGAGCTTGCCTTTCCCCCTCATGCTAGCCAAATTCTCAGCACCAAGTAGAAATACTACTTGTGCTTCCAAATATCCCTAAACCAGTTTTGCCATGAGAGTCCACCATATCTACCTATGGATTGAGTAAGATCCTTCAAGTAAGTTGTCATCGGTGCAAAGCAATAAAAATTGCTCTAAATATGTATGATTGATTGGTGTGGGAGAAATAAGCCTTATACGATCTTGTGATGTGGAAGTAATAAAAGCGACGGACTGCATAATAAAGGTTCATATCACAAGTGGCTATATAAAGTGCCGTTCTTTCGCATTGAGATTTTATATATCCAACCATAAAAGCGCATGGCAACTCTGCTTCCCTCTACGAAGGGCCTATCCTTTATTATTATCTTCTACCTTATGCAAGAGTCATGGTGATCTTCACCTTTTCTTTTTCATTTTATCCTTTGGCAAGCTCAGCATGTGGGAAAGAACATGATATATATATCTAATTGGATGTAGGGGAGCATGAACCATTGTTGTTTACATTACCCTTGAGGTAAAAGGTTGTGGGGCAAAACTATAAGCCCCTATCTTTCTCTGTGTCCGATTAAAACTCCGTAACCACAAGTATCGCGTGAGTGTTAGCAATTATGAGGGACTAAATGATAGTTGAGTATGTGGACTTGCTTTTTAGTTCTGACATAGACTCTTTCCGATGTTATGATAAATTGCAATTGCTTCAATGACTGAGATTATAGGTTATCGGAGCCCAATAATGTTTATGATTTATACTTTTGCATTGTGAATAGTTCATCACTTGAACATAATTAATCATATGACAAAACCTATATATGTTGCTGTTATAAGAATAATCATGATGCCTTCATGTCCATATTTTATTTTTATCGACGCCTCTACCTCTAAACATGAGGACATATTTATTGTTATCGGCTTTTCGCTTGAGGACAAGCGAGGTCTAAGCTTGGGGGAGTTGATACGTCCATTTTGCATCATGCTTTTATATCGATATTTATCGCATTATGGACTGTTATTTCACTTTATATCACAATACTTATGGCTATTCTCTCTTATTTTACAAGGTTTACATAAAGAGGGAGAATGCCGACAGCTGGAATTCTGGTCTGGATAAGGAGAAAATATTAGAGACCTATTCTATGCAACTCCAAAAGTCCCGAAACTCCACGGAACGTCTTAGAAGAAATAAAGAAAAATCCACGCAAAAGATGAAGGCCAGGGGGCCCACACCCTGCTCACGAGGGTGGGGGCACGCCCCCCTAGGGCGTGTCCCCCTATCTCGTGGGCCCCCTGGTGGCTCTCCGATGCCCATCTTCTCCTATATGAGGTCTTTCGATGAGAAAAAAAATAGGAAGGAAATTTTCGGGACGAGACGCCGCCGCCACGAGGCGGAACCTTGGCGGATCCAATCTAGAGCTCCGGCAGAGCTGATCCGTCGGGGATACTTCCCTCCCGGAGGGGGAAATCATCACCATCGTCATCACCAACGCTCCTCTCATCGGGAGAGGGCAATCTTCATCAACATATTCACTAGCACCATCTCATCTCCAAACCCTAGTTCATCTCTTGTATCCAATTCTTGTCTCAAAGTCCGGGATTGGTGCTAGTAGGTTGCTAGTAATGTTGATTACTCCTTGTAGTTGATGCTAGTTGGTTTAATTGGTGGAAGATTATATGTTAAGATCCTATATGCATATTATTACCCCTCTGATTATGAACATGAATATGCTTTGTGAGTAATTACGTTCGTTCCTGAGGACAAGGGAGAAGTCTTGCTATGAGTAGTCATGTGAATTTGGTATTCGTTTGATATTTTGATAAGATGTATGTTGTCTAGCCTCTAGTGGTGTTATGTGAACGTCGACTACATAACACTTCACCATTATTGGGGCCTAGAGGAAGGCATTGGGAAGTAATAAGTAGATGATGGGTTGCTAGAGTGACAGAAGCTTAAACCCTAGTTTATGCGTTGCTTCGTAAGGGGCTGATTTGGATCCATATGTTTCATGCTATGGTTAGGTTTACCTTAATACTTTTGTTGTAGTCGCGGATGCTTGCAATAGAGGTTAATCATAAGTGGGATGCTTGTTCAAGTAATAACAACACCCAAGCACCGGTCCACCCACATATCAAATTATCAAAGTATCGAACGCGAATCATATGAACGTGATGAAAACTAGCTTGATGATATCCCCATGTGTCCTTGGGAGCACTTTTCCTATTATAAGAGTTTGTTCCGGCTTGTCCTTTGCTACAAAAGGATTGGGCCACCTTGCTGCACTTTATTTACTTTTGTTACTTGTTGCTCGTTACAATTTATCCCGCCACAAAACTATCTGTTACCATTTGTTTCAGTACTTGCAGAGAATACCTTGCTAAAAACCGCTTATCATTTCCTTCTGCTCCTCGTTGGGTTCAACACTCTTACTTATCGAAAGGACTACGATAGATCCCCTATACTTGTGGGTCATCAAGCATAAAACTCATGATCTTTAATTTTAATTTTAATAGTTGGTTCCCACTCATCATAAAGTTTTCTAGGGATAGAAACTTCCAATTCAAGTTTTTCTTCATAAGATTGCATCAAGGCATCAACGATATGTTTAGTAAACGCTTTATTTTGACTATAAGCGTGAGGAGATTTTAGCACGGATTGCAACAAGGAAATACAATCAATCAAAGAGCAATTTTCATAGTTAAATTCCTTGAAATCCATAATAGTGGGTTTAGCAACATCTAGGGTTTTAATTTCTTCAATCCCACTTTTATCAAATTTAGCATCAAGATCAAAATATTCAGAATTATTGGAATACCTTCTAGGTAAAGGTGGATCATATTCAGTCCCATCATTATCAAGATTCATATTGCAAAACAAAGATTTAATAGGGGACACATCAATAACTTTTAGATCTTCATCATTATTTTCATAGGAACTAGAAGAACACGCTTTTATAAAG
This sequence comes from Triticum dicoccoides, assembly GCF_002162155.2. NCBI lineage: Eukaryota > Viridiplantae > Streptophyta > Magnoliopsida > Poales > Poaceae > Triticum > Triticum dicoccoides. The sequence continues at coordinate 696,626,171 of NC_041382.1, read as the reverse complement.
GCATCTTTCTTAGCACGCATCCTAGCAGTTCTTTCTTTGCACTCGTCAATGGAAATTCTCATGGCTTTGAGAGACTCATTTATATCATGCTTAGGTGGAATAGATCTAAGTATCAAAGAAACAACATCAAGAGCAATTCTATCAACATTCCTAGCCAAATCATCAATCTTAAGCAATTTTTCTTCAATCATAGCATTAAAATTCTTTTGCGAAGTAATAAATTCTTTAATATTAGATTCATAATCAGAGGGCATCTTATTATAATTTCCATAAGAATTTTTGTAGGAATTACCATAATTATTAGAGGGATTACTAGGATAAGGCCTAGGATTGAAATTTCCTCTATACGAGTTGTTACCAAAATTGTTCCTACCAACAAAATTCACATCCATAGATTCATTATTATTCTCAATCAAAGTAGACAAGGGCACATCATTAGGATCAGAAGAAACACTCTTATTAGCAAATAGTTTCATAAGTTCATTCATCCTTCCACTCAAAACATTAATTTCTTCTATCGCATGCACCTTTTTAGTAGATCTTTCAGTATGCCATTGAGAATAATTAACCATAATATTATCTAGGAGTTTCGTAGCTTCTCCTAAAGTGATTTCCATGAAAGTGCCTCCCGCGACCGAATCTAAAAGATTTCTAGAAGCAAAATTCAATCCGGCATATATAATCATCCACAAATTTAAACCATGAGTAGGGCAATTATGTATCATTAGTTTCATTATCTCCCAAGCTTGTGCAACATGTTCATGATCAAGTTGCTTAAAATTCATAATATCATTTCTAAGAGAGATGATCTTAGCGGGAGGAAAATACTTAGAGATAAAAGCATCTTTGCACTTGTTCCACGAATCAATACTATTTTTAGGCAAAGATGAAAACCAAGCTTTAGCACGATCTCTAAGCGAAAAAGGAAATAGCTTCAATTTAACAATATAATTATCGATATCTTTCTTCTTTTGCATGTCACACAAATCAACGAAGATATTAAGATGGGTAGCGGCATCTTCACTAGGAAGGCCGGAGAACGGATCTTTCATGACAAGATTCAGCAAAGCAATATTAATTTCACAAGATTCAGCATCGCTAAGAGGAGCAATTGGAGTGCTAAGGAAATCATTATTGTTGGTATTGGTGAAGTCACACAATTTAGTATTATCTTGAGCCATCGCGACAAACAAGCAATCCAAGACACGAGCAAACAAAAGGCAAATGGGCAAAAGAGGGAGGATTGAGAGAGAGGCCAAATAAAACGACAAGGGTGAATTGGGGGGAGAGGAAAAGAAGAGGCAAATGGCAAATAATGTAATGCGGGAGATAGGGATTGTGATGGGTACTTGGTATGTTGACTTTTGCGCAGACTCCCCGACAACGGCGCCAGAAATTCTTCTTGCTACCTCTTGAGCACTGCGTTGGATTTCCCCGAAGAGGAGAGAATGATGCAGCAAAGTAGCGTAAGTATTTCCCTCAGTTTTTAAGAACCAAGGTATCAATCCAGTAGGAGGCCACGCACAAGTCCCTCGTGCCTACACAAAAACAATAGCTCAACGCAACCAACGCGCATAGGGTTTGTCAATCCCTTCACGGTCACTTACGAAAGTGAGATCTGATAGAGATGATAAATAATATTTTTGGTATTTTTGGTATAGAGATGCAAAGTAAAAAGTAAAAGCAAAGTAAAAGGAAAGCAATAATAAAGTGATGGAGATTGATATAATGAGAAAGAGACCCGGGGGCCATAGGTTTCACTAGTGGCTTCTCTCAAGAGCATAAGTATTCTACGGTGGGTGAACAAATTACTGTTGAGCAATTGATAGAATTGAGCATAGTTATGAGAATATCTAGGTATGATCATGTATATAGGCATCACGTCCGAGACAAGTAGACCGACTCTGCATCTACTACTATTACTCCACTCATCGACCGCTATCCAGCATGCATCTAGAGTATTAAGTTAAAAACAGAGCAACACCTTAAGCAAGATGACATGATGTAGAGGGATAGTTTCATGCAATATGATAAAAACCCCATCTTGTTATCCTCGATGGCAATGATACAATACGTGCCTTTCTGCCCCTTCTGTCACTGGGAAAGGACACTGCAAGATCGAACCCAAAGCTAAGCACTTCTCCCATGGCAAGTACAACCAATCTAGTAGGCCAAACCAAACTGATAATTCGAAGAGACTTGCAAAGATAACCAATCATACATAAAAGAATTCAGAGAAGATTCAAATATTATTCATAGATATACTTGATCATAAACCCACAATTCATCGATCTCAACAAACACACCGCAAAAACAAGATTACATCGAATAGATCTCCACGAGAGAGGGGGAGAACATTGTATTGAGATCCAGAAAGAGAGAAGAAGCCATCTAGCTACTAACTATGGACCCGAAGGTCTGAAGTAAACTACTCACACTTCATCAGAGAGGCTTGGATGATGATGTAGAAGCCCTCCGTGATCGATGCCCCCTCCGGCGGAGCTCCAGAACAGGCCCCAAGATCGGATCTCGTGGATACAAAAAGTTGCGGCGGTGGAATTAGGTTTTTGGCTCCGTATCTGATCGTTTGGGGGTACGTGGGTATATATAGGAGGAAGAAGTACGTCGGTGGAGCAACAGGGGGCCCACGAGGGTGGGGGCGCGCCTGGGGGGGGTGGGGGGTAGGGCGCGCCCCCTACCTCGTGGCCTCCTATTACGTGCCTTGACGTAGGGTCCAAGTCTCCTAAGTTGTATTCGATGAGAAAATCACGTTCCCGAAGGTTTCATTCCGTTTGGACTCTGTTTGATATTCCGTTTCTTCGAAACCCTAAAACAGGCAAAAAACATCAATTCTGGGCTGGGCCTCCGGTTAATAGGTTAGTCCCCAAAATAATATAAAGCCCAATAATGTTCAAAACAGTAGATAATATAGCATGGAGCAATCAAAAATTATAGATACGTTGGAGGCGTATCACCACCCAATGGCTCCACCCAACGCGGGAGAGCTCGGGGGTCATGAAGGTGCTCTCCGCCGCCGATTTGGTTGCCGGAGGAGGCGAGCTGGCCCGCCTCTCTGTCATCGCCGGCGACGAGCCGCCAGCCTAACCCCTACTTAGCCACCACTAATGGCCTCCCCGTGGGGGCCCAGGATCCTAATTAACCAAGATTTAGGTTTAGTTTAGCGCTAACTAACTGTGTTATCAGCCTAGACACTGACATGTGGGCCCCATCTCACTAACTACTCTAGATTAGCACTAATTAACCTAGGTTAGATAGTTAGTCACTGACATACGGGCCCCACTGGTCAGGTTTGCCTGGACGGGCCCTGTTGACTCGCTGATGTCACAATGACGTAATGCTGATGCAATAAAGCATTTTCTGGATTTAGCTTATTTTATATAACCAGGAAATTCTAGAAAATGTTATAAACTTCAGAAAATCATAGAAAATCAACCATAACTCAGAATGAAATAAATTATATATGAAAAATGATCAGAAAAATCCAATCTATCCATTGGTACGTGTTTCGTGCATGATAAAGCAACTTAACCTTGCTGTTTAAATCAAAACATGACAATGGCATTTTAAATGCTTGATATGGAGTTTGCATATGAACTCTTGGTTCATATGGACTTCATTTAAATTGTTGCTAGCTGCATTAGCTCAAATCACAGCATATTGCCATGTCACATTCATGCATCATATTGTTGCATTGTATTGATTGTGTTTCTTCTTTGTTTGTCGGTGCTTGTCCCCTCTCAGTAGGCGTAGTTCCGACGATGAGTTCGATGACACCGATGAAGAGATATAAATATCCAGAAGTGCCAGGCAAGCAAAACCCCCTTGTTCATTCTGATACAATCCCATTCTCTCACTCCTGCTCTCTTTTATTGCATTAGGAAAACAATGATTCAACTGTTACATGTTGCGGTAGTTGAACCCTTTTCATCTGCATGACTTGTCATTGCCACAGTAAATAGATGAAATCCACTAGCATGAGTAGGAGTTGTTTGAGCCCTGATGTGCCTACTCATTCATTCTTGTTTTCATGTCTGCTACTGCTTAGAGTTGAGTCAGGTCTGATTCATCGGGGATGAATTGGAATGTGGTGAACATGTCCTACTGTTGAGAGCAAAGTATGTGAACACGATTTGGTAAAGGTAGCGGTGAGAGGCCATGTAGGAGTACATGGTGGGTTGTCTCATTGAAACCATCCTTAGGAACTGAGTTCTGTGTTTGTGATCCATGAACAATTACTACCACACATTGGGTTCCGGTAACTCGACCCCTCTCGGCTTATTAATCGCCTCGATCTCTGTCCAGGAGTTGCAACTAGTTTCTGGTGTTTGTAGGATATGTGTCGGGGGCCGTGCATAGCGCTGACCCTAGGGGTGGGCTATGATGCGGTAGAGACACGAGGCACGGTGTACCGAGACGCCCATTTGGTGCCTCGGGAACCCTGCTCTCATCGTTTGGGGCCATAAGCGAAACCCCGGCCGGATCTCCTTGCGGATGGAACCCGAATAGGTGATAAACCTGGACTAGATACTTGTGTGGCTAGTCAGGTCGTGGCCGACTCCCTCGCCAGGCTTCCGCTTGAAGGTTGCCGAGATACACATCGTGTACATGGTGGTAAGTGGCGAGAGCGTGTGTGAAGAAGTACACCCCTGCAGGGTTATAAATGATCTATTCGAATAGCTGCGTCCACGTTAAAGGACTTCTGGGTTGCCTATACAGTTCATAGACAAGTGAAAGTGGATACTCTAAAATGCGCAAGATAAGCGTGAGTGCTATGAATGGCGTTCTCGTAGGGAGACGGGAGCGGATCCATAGTGGTGTTTTGATATGGTGAATATGTGCACTCGTGTGCGCCACCTCAAAAGAGTTACTTGCAGTCATAGCTTAGGATAGCCACCGAGTCAAAGCTGGCTTGCTGCAGTTAAACTCTACCACCCCCTTTGTTGATAATGATGCGTATGTAGTTAGTTCTGATGTAAGTCTTGTTGGGTACATTTGTACTCACGTTTGCTTAATTTATGTTTTTGCAGAGAGACTTTAGTCTCGCTAGTAGTTCCGCGTGGACTTCGACGTTTATCTTGTTACCTCAGCTACGATCTTATGCCCTCGGCAGGGTCTTGTAGATAGTCAGGCTTCTCAGACTTTTCTTTTGTAGTTGTCTGTACTCAGACAAGTTAAGCTTCTGCTTGTGCTTGTTGCTTGTATGACTTGAATGCTAGGTCATCAGACCCATGTTTGTAATATTTGGCTCTTTGGAGCCTAATGAGTAAATACTTGAGTTATAGAGTTATGTTGTGATGCCATGTTGTATTTGCACATATCGAGCATATTGTGTGTATGATTTGAAATGCTTGGTATGTGTGGGATCCGACAACCTAGTTGTTTATCCTTGATAGCCTCTCTTACCAGGAAATGTCTCCTAGTGCTTCCACTGAGCCCTGGTAGCTTGCTACTGCTCTGGAACACTTAGGCTGGCTGACATGTGTCCTTCTTTGTTCATGTGTCTATCCCTTCGAGAAAATGTCACGCGTTGTTCCTTTAAGTCCTTGTAGCTTGCTACGACTTGGGTTCATACATTGATGACCGACATGTTCGTTGCTGGGTCATGTATGCCTGTCCCTGTAAGTTAGTGCCACTTTGGGTTCACGACTTGTCATGTCGGCCCGGGTTCTCTGTCATATGGATGCTAGCGACACTATCATATACGTGAGCCAAAAGGCGCAAACGGTCCTGGGCCAGGTAAGGTGGCACCCGTGGGAATACCGTGTGTGAGGCCGCAAAGTGATATGATGTGTTACATGCTAGATTGGTGTGACTTAGGATCGGGGTCCTGACAGTCGTTGTGTGGAGTAATAGTATTAGATGCAGAATCGTTTCGGTCTACTTGACATGAACGTGATGCCTATATTTCATAATCATTGCCTTAGATATTGTCATAACTTTGCGCTTTTTTATCAATTGCTCGATATTAATTTGTTCACCCACCGTATTATTTGCTATCTTGAGAGAAGCCTCTAGTGAAATCTATGGCCCCCGGGTCTATTTTCTATCATATAAGTTTTCGATCTACTATTTTACAATCTTGTACTTTCCGATCTATAAACCAAAAAACCCAAAAATATTTACTTTATCGTTTGTTTAGTTTCATTTATCTCTATCAGATCTCACTTTTGCAAGTAACCGTGAAGGAATTGACAACCCCTTTATCGCGTTGGGTGCAAGTTGTTTGATTGTTTGTGCAGGTATTGGTGATTTGTGCGTTGTCTCCTACTGGATTGGTACCTTGGCTCCCTAACTGAGGGAAATACTTATCTCTACTTTGCTGCATCACCCTTTCCTCTTCAAGGGAAAAACAAACGCAAGCTCAAGAAGTAGCAGTAATTTTTTGGCAAACAAAAGAGAAGACACCTGATTTTGTAGATAATGACTCCCCGATAACGGTGCTAGAAGTTCTTCTACTACCGCAGGAGTTATTGGATTTCCCCGAAGAGGAAGGGTGATGTAGCACGGTAGTAGATAGTATTTCCCTCAGTTAGGAGCCAAGGTTTATCGAGCCAGTAGGAGTCACTATGCTAACAAATTTAGCAGTACCTGCACACAAACAAATAATTTGCTTGCACCCAATAAAGGCAAGGGGGTCGTCACTTCCCTTTTTCTTGCTAGTTACAAGATTAAAAGCAAATAGTGATAGGGCAAAGCGGAAAAATAATGAAAGAAAGTCAAGAGCAATTGTAGGAGTTTTTGTATTGATGGAAGATGGACCCGGGGCCATATATATGTTCTCTAGAGGCATCTCTCTTGAAAGCATGTAGAGGCATGGTAGACAAATTTCTGCTGGGCAATTGACAAAATAGTGCAAATTATAACTATGGTCATTCATGGCATAATCTCACATACGCATTACGTCCATGATAAGTAGATCGTCAATCCAACTGCATCCACTACTATTATTCCACCCAAGACCGCTATTCAACATGCATTTCAAAGTATTAAGTTCATAATAAATAGAGTAACGCAATAAGAAAGATGACATAATGTTGACATGAAGATCAATCAATATGACCAAACCCCGTTGTTTTATACTTAGTGGCAACAATACAATATGTGCCTTTGTCCCCATTATCACTGGACAAGATCACCACAAGATTGAAGCCACTACTATGCACCACTCACTCTGAAGATCTACTCATTTATCTTGGCCAAAGAAAACTCATAGATCGGAAAGCATACATAGCTATAAAAATTACACAAAGAAGAGACTTCGAGATAATCAATACAAATCATTGAACAATATAATTATAAATCCATAATTCATCGAAACCCAACAAACATGACACACAAATTACATCGAATAGATCTTAGAGGAGACCGTTGTATTGAAGGTCAAGAGAGAGAGAGGGAGAGACATCTAGCTACTACAATGGACCATAGGTCCTGAAAGAACTCCTCATAAATCATCGCAGAGGCAACAAGGTTGATGAAGATGGCCTCCCCAATGATTCCCCTTCCGGCAGAGTGCCAAAACAGGGCTCCAAATGGGATCTCGTCGGAAAAGAGGCTTGCGGCGGCGATATTTTTTTTGGGTTTCGCTCCAAGGGTTTCAGAATATGTGGGTATTTATAGGGCAAGAATTAGGGCAAACAGAGCTACGAGGGGCCCACAAGCCAAGGTGGCGTGCCAATCCTCCAGGGTGCGTTCGCTGCCTTGTGGGGCCCTCGCGGGTCTTTCGGTACTTCACTGAAGCTTCTAGGGTCTCTTATGTTTCAGAAAAAATCGTCAAAAGTTTCATCGTGTTTGGAGTTCTGTAGGTATCGATTTTCTGAAAACCAAAAACATGCAAAAAAAAACAAGAACTCGCACTGGCACTAAATTAATAGGTTAGTCCACAAAAATAATTTAAAATGACATAGAAAACATACAAAAGTGATAATCTAGTACTCCCTCCATTCTTTTATATAAGGTGTATTTTTTCAAAAAAGTCAAATGAGTGCATGTTTGACCAAGTTTTTAGAAAGATATATGAATATCCACAATGCCAAATCTATATCATTTGGTTCATCATGAAAAGTAGTTTCATATTTTATCTATTATGTATTGCAGATGTTGTTATTTATTCTATAATATTGGCCAAACATCCAAATGGTTAAATTGCATGAAAATTGATACACCTTATGTTCTGGAATGGAGGGGGTAGCATTTAACAATCAAAAATTATAGATACGTTTGAGACATATCATGACGCAATGCTCTAAAATGAAGGAGTGGAAGTGCTTCTCGTCGAGGAAGAGGAGCGACCTCTTATAAGTGAAGTGAGTTGCAACAGACCCGTCGCTGGTAGGGAATGGAATTAGGAGCCCACTAGGGAGAGGAAAAGAAACAACTTGCACAACTATTCAGATTATGTCTCCCACGCAAGAGGCAAAACATTTCAACTTCTTTTGTAGCGTGACAAAAATTAAGGCAGGGCTCACACGTTGCACAGGTCCTAGTGCGACTCGGCCATGAAACATGAAACACATGCGATGTGTCACGTGGCATGGCAAGACACGTGACGAAGGAGGAATGTGCATCAAGCTCTTGGTGGGATGTGAAACGACTCTCCTTATAAGTTCGTCTCACACATCCTCCACTAGCGGGTGGGACTAAACTTTCCATATCACATTGTCATGCATGAATGCACCACATGGCCCTGTGAGATTAACTAAGAGTTATTGGCAATATTTTGAAATACTAAATGGGCCAGGCCCAATAATTCCAACAAGAACTCCCACTGAATTGTGTTGTCGATAAGAGTTTCTAACTGGTGCCCAATTAGGGTAACTCGTGCTCATGCACAAGTGTATGGGCCTGCCCACCTGGGTTTTTCTAAATGGTTAAATGGTGGGCCTGTGATCGTTGACTACTGAGCTGTCCAACAACGACCGTTGAACATTGTGAGTTTACAGTTGACTTTTCAAAAAAAGGAAAAACTTCACAATTTTTCTAAAAAAGGTTCATAAAATTTGGAAAATCACAAAATTTGATAAAAGCTCATGAATTTGAAAAAGTTGAAGACTTGGAAAAGTTCGTGATTTGGAAAAAGCTTCACAAAAATGGAAAAAAGTCCAATAATTTGAAAAAAAAAGTTCACAAATTTTTTTAACTGGTTCATAGTTTGAAAAAGTTCATCTAATTTGAGAAAAAATTAACGGGTTTGAAATGGAAAGTTCACAAAACATTGTGAAAACTCTATAAATTTGAAAAAAGCTCACGAAATTGGGTAAAGTTCACAAATTTGATAAAAATGTAAAAAAAGAAAAAGGAAAAGGGAATAAAGAAAAAGGAAAGGAAACAAAATGAAAAAACAGGTAAGAAAATCCTACAAGGACCGGCCCATTTAGATGCCAATGTTGTGTAGGGGATGTGCGTCGGTTAGTAAAATGCACTCTAAATGATGCTTAAGGTGCCAAATAGGAGTTGGGGTCGTCAACCTCCTTGATCAGTTGAATGCTCCTCACGCGGGTCCAAAACTCGACCAACTCATCAATATGCTAGATAGACAATCGACTTGATAATTCCAGCTACTCAATCCGAGCGTTTGGTCCATGGCCTACTTGATTATCCCTTCTTCTTTTTTCACAAGTCGTATATGAGAGGGGTGATGTGCCTAGGGCGCTGTCCGCAAAGCCATCAAGAGTCCCAAAGTCTGGCCTTCATCCCATTTTCTACTTTAATCGTCGTTGCGGTGTGAAGTAGCTCCATATCACCATTGGTTCATAGGTTCCCAAGACCAACCTAGGTTTTCTATGCAGGCTTCCGCACAAGCCAAGGCCAACAAAGTCTAAGGAAGCAAATGTGTCAAGGTACAGAATTCCAAGACCACCTAGCTCGGTCGGACGACAAACCGTTTTCGTTAACTTTGCATTTGCCACAAGAGACCATGGTTGCAAGAGACTTTGTCATTTGCCACAAAAAGAGTCACCATAAACTCCGATAATATCATCACCATTGTACTTGCACCGATCGAATACAGATATTATTTCCCGCTAAATCGCGAGTATCACTTATCGTATGATACTATTACTCCCATGACTGCTATTTCTGGCTCTCCAACGGCTTTGCGCGGAGCATGTCGGCCTCAGGTACGCGTGAGCGATCCACAGTCAGAACCTCGACGTCTAGTGAAATATCGATCTCCTGCTCTCGGTCGCATTAACGAATCCGGGAACTGAAAGTAGCACACCAGATCATTGGAGGTGTGGAATAACCGTGTGCAGTGCAGGTCGAAGGGCCTCCACACCACACGCACAAGTGCAAGCAGCGGCTAGTCCAAGCCGACCCAGGCTTTTCCCTCTGGCTCCCCTGCCTCCCTGCAAGCAAACAAACACGCGAGCATATAGTGTTCCACGACCGATGACAGTACGTGGGATTCCCAGGGCGGTGCAATTTGACTGGCTCCTACTCTCACTTTGATCAACTGCCCCATCAACCCCGATGGCCCCGCCAACTCGTGCGTGAAGCCGTGAACCACGCTTGTCTTGTTGCGTCGCTCGCCATGCGGCCGGCATCTCGCTGACGCCGGCCGTCTCCGGCTGTGCCTCGCGCGGCTCTCGAGGCAGGCGCGTTCTCGCGGGGCCACGCGACGACTAACGGGCGCTAGCTCCATCTGCGTGCCCCATGGGTAGACCTGGCCATGGGCAGCCCGGCCCGGCCCGACGCTGCTTCTGGGCCGGGCTCGGGCCTAGATTTTGAGCCCGGTGGCCTGGCCGGGCCGGGCCCGGGCCCGTCATTTTTGCCGTTTTCTGAAGGGGCCCGGCCCGAGGCCCGAGGACCGTCGGGCTTTTGCATGTTCGGGCCGGGCTTGGGCCTAAAAACTAGGTCCGATGGCCGGGCCGGGCCGGGCTCGGGCCCAGGTGTTTTGGCTCGGGCTTGGCTAGGCCCGGCCCGGCCCGAGGTTTGGCCAGGTATACCCATGGGCTATGGTCCTTACTTGTGGGGAGTGTAGGCATGTAGGAGAACAGAGGAAGAAGCAAACTGAACGTGGATAGAGCACGCAACGTCGTGATGCATGGGAACCAGCGGGTTGCGGACCCACAAATTGTGTTTTATCATTCAATACAGGTCTGTATCCATCCCTCAGCCGGTGCGGATGTCCAAAATCTCATAAATCAAAACCAAACAAAGAGAAGCTTTGAGGAAGCCCGGACATCCACATAACGAATCAAAAGCCGTCACGTACCCTCTCCTCTCCATCCGAATAATGGAAGGCCGCTGGTTGTTGTGTTCAGCTTAAGATTAGTTTAACGTTTTGGCGAAGGCTTTCAAATCTTCTGGCAGAAGCCACTTTTTTCTTTTTTTTTCTTCTTCAAATGCTTGGTGAAAGAAACCTACTAAGTCATGCATTAGTATTTGGTGAAATACTTCCGCCAACACTTGGGGAAAGCTTCCGTCAACACTTGAACACTCGGATTAGTAGCTTCCGCCACTTGATGAAAGGCTCCCGCCAAAACGTGCCACTTGTTCCTTTAAGTTTGGTAACTAATCACGCATTAGTATTGTAATGAGTCATGCATGATTTGGCGGAATGCCATTTTTAAGTTGATAAAAAGGACAACTGAGGTATATAGGCGGAT
>NC_041382.1:696588680-696614175 GCF_002162155.2 Triticum dicoccoides | reverse complement strand
GGGGGGGGTCAGAATTGGTGATGCCCTTACTAGGGCTATCCGCACAATTTTTTGACATACACCGAGTTACCAAAAAAACCATGTCATGTACTGAGTTTGGTTATATGCATCACATCATTGGGGATTTTTCTACACTGTGTTTGGTTATCCGTGTTTCGGGATAGGTTGAGATTATGCAATTCATTGTGTTTGTTTGCACACATTCGTCCAATTTGGCCCGATTAAGTTTACAATTACACACGAGCCATGTTACAGTATATTAGATAGGTTCTATTCGTCTACATGAGTTAAAATGAAAAACATACAATACAAAAGTTTTATGCAACAATCAGATGAAGCTAGTGGTCAAAGTAAATTTCAAGCGGTCCACCGCGTGAGATGGATTTGCTGAATTTCATCTAAACTAACATGGACACATCACATGACCACAATACAATAGAGAGGGATCTACTTGTCTACGAGCGTCGAAATAGAAAACTTACGACATGAAATTCGTGTGAAACAACAAGATGAAGCTAGCGGTCAAAGAAAATTCAAACGGTCGGCTCTGTGCGAAGAAATTACAATCATCTAAGAAACTCCAAACATGAACACGAAATTGAACACTCAACGAAACTACTAACTGGTTACCTAAATGTAATCACGACATCGATGTGCATCTTTTTCGTATTCCGCTTATCTCGAATCAAAGCACCTTGTGTAGATTAGAAGGGACAAGGTGAGGAAATTAAGGAGGGTGAGTAGAAAAGACCACATGCAAAGCCATGAACACGAAATTGAATATTTACAATTAACCAAACACTACTAAAAAAATGCTTATAGACAGTAGCATAGTAGTAGCGTTTTTTATAACAAAGCGCTGCTACTACTTATCAGTAGCACTTTTTATAAAAAGCGCTACTACTATGCACTTACCAGTAGCGTTGTTTTAGTAAAAAACGCTACTACTACAATTGCCAGGCCGCTGCCGGCAGGCCAGACATAGTAGTAGCGCTTTTATGTATGAAGCGCTACTGCTATCGGACGTAGCAGTAGCGCTTTCTACATATAAGGGCTACTACTACGGGCTCTTTATCCAGCCCAACGGCCTGCGCTCGACCTCTCTCTCACTCCCCCGCCCTCACACACTCACTCGCCTCTCTCCGCCGTCGTTGCCTCCGCCCTCCCCCGCGCACCGCCCTCCCCGCGCTGGAGCTCTCCCGCCGGCCACCCTCCCCCACGCCGGCCTCCTCCATCGCCGGCCACCCTCGTCCGCGCCGGCTCTGCTCTCCCGCCAGCCTCCTCCCCGCGCCGGCATCCTCCCCCGCCGGCCTCCTCCACCACCGTGAGGTACTCCTCCTCCCCCATTTAGTTCATTAGGTCAGGTAACTTAGGTGAATTTAGTTAATTAACTTAGGTGAATTTAGTTAATTAACTTAGATGTTTTTTAGTTAGGGAAGTAAGTGAGGGAGTCCTGGACTAAGGGGTCCTCGGGTGTCCGACCTATTGGATATGGGCCGGACTGATAGGCCGTGAAGATACGAAGACCGAAGACTCTACCCGTGTCCGGATGGGACTCTCCTTGGCATGGAAGGCAAGCTTGGCGACCAAATATGAATATTCCTTTCTCTATAACCGACCTTGTGTAACCCTAGACCCCTCCTGTGTCTATATAAACCGAAGGGCTAGGTCCGTAGATAGATCCTCATAATCATAGTCAGGCTAGACTTTTAGGGTTTAGCCATTATGATCTCGTGGTAGATCAACTCTTGTAATACTCGTATTCATCAAGATCAATCAAGCAGGAAGTAGGGTATTACCTCCATAGAGAGGGCCCGAACCTGGGTAAACATTGTGTCCCCCGTCTCCTGTTACCATCGATCCTAGACGCACAGTTCGAGACCCCCTACCCGAGATCCGCCGGTTTTGACACCGACATTGGTGCTTTGATTGAGAGTTCCACTGTGCCGTCGAAAGATAGGATCGATGGCTCGCCTTATTCTAAAGGATAACGTCACCTCCGGAGGAACACTGGCCCCAAGCCAAACCCTCCGGCTGGGCGGCTTCATTATGATCGCTCGTTCAGCCACTAAGCCGACGATGGCTTCTCGGGTCATCAAAAATCCCCTTCATGTTGAATCTAAGTACTTCAAGCAGATGGATCCGACGGAGCTGTCATATTTACGAGCTCCTAGATGGCATCGCCGCCTTGGGGGTCACCACAGACTATGATCGGATTGGGCTTAAACCCGACTAGAGAGAAATTAAAACTCCGCCGATCACCCATCAAATAGTGGGAGTAGAGGAGCAAGACGACAACTCTTCCTCTATATTAAGGACGAACTACGTTTGGATCTTCGAACTTGAAGAGCCGGATACCTACCTGCAGAAAGACATGTCATGTCCTCCAAACATAGAATCGGATGACAAGCCCAAAAAATCAGCTGACATCCCGGAGCCCGAACTACTAAATCTGGAGATTCTTCAAACTCCGAATCCTAATTTGGGTCAGGGTTCGGACTTCAATCCACCCACCCACCTAGACATAAGCGCTCTCAGGGGCATACAGAAGCAGTATAAGGAAACGACACACTACTTATGGGCTAGATTCCTCTTTATCAAAGATAAGGTTGAAGATTGCGACAACGAAGACGCGATTACAGCATTCCGCAGCAATTGCACGGATGAAGGAATCCTCAACGCCATGGACCGTCGTTGTATATCACGCTTCGCAGACTTGGCAACCATAGTATACAAGTACTGCGTAATGGAAAGTGCCTGGAAAACTCACGCAGCCTGCCAGGAACCGCCGGTTTCCACCCAATTCCTCGTTCAGGTGAAAAGGACGCACCCTAGTGGCACGCCTGGCCCAATGACAAAGAAACACAAGCCCATTACGAGAGGCGAAATAGTTCTGGAGGGATGGCCTGATGGACCATGCAAGCTACACACAACACCGGACACTATATCAACTCACAGCCTTAGAGCATGTTGGATACTCCGGCAGGTGGCCAAGAGCGGCGAGGATATCCTCACCAAAAATAACCCAGAGCAATATCCTCCAGAAGACGATGAGTCCAGAGTACTAACGGTCTTCGAGACTTTCGCTTCAAACAATAAGCATAAAAGGGCACTCCGCGACCTTGCCAAAGTCTGCCAAATCGCAGCAACAAACCCTTGGAACGACACGGCCATAACTTTGAATGTCAATGACGAACCAAAATTCAGGACAATCCGGGCACCAGCCGCCTTGGTCCTTAGTACGATCGTGGACGACTTTCGGCTCACCAAGGTTCTCATGGACGGCGGCAGCGGACTAAACCTCATTTACGAGGACACACTCAGTAAAATGGAAATAGACAGGCGCCGCATCAAGCAAAGTAGCACGACCTTTCGAGGAATTATTCCTAGTCGGGAGGCGCGATGCGCGGGAAAAATCACCCTCGACGTTGTATTCCGCACACCGAAAAACTATCGGACCGAAGAACTAACCTTCCAAGTGGCCCATTTCAACAGCGGATATCACGCCCTATTGGGGCGAGATGCATTCACACGCTTCCAGGCTATACCTCACTATGGGTATATGAAGCTCAAGATGCCGGGGCCCAACGGCATAATCACTCTCGCTAGTGATCCGGACATAGCACTCTGTGCCGAAAACAAAACAGCATCGCTGGCCCTTGGGGCATTATCTGAAGCCCTCGCGGCCGAAGAGCTAACCGCATTACGCTCCATGGTGGATAAGGACGACGTAATCTTGGACAAACGACCCAAATCCACCTCCTTCAAACCAGCAGAAGAAATAGTCAAATTCCAAGTCCATCCAACGGACCCCAAGAAGACAGCAACCATTGGGGCACAACTTGACCCAACGGTCGACACAACGCTATGAGATTTTCTGCGCGAAAATTGGGATATATTCACCTGGCACCCTTCTGATATGCCAGGAATCCCACACAGATTGGCCGAACACAACCTCAACATATTGAAGGGATATAAACCGGTCAAACAAACACTGCGGTGTTTTTCTGAACCCAAACGTCAATCGATGGGGGAAGAGCTAGCCAAGCTAATCGAGGCCGGATTCATTAGAGAAATAAAACACCCGGACTGGCTGGCAAACTTGGTGATGGTGCCAAAGAAGGATAAATCCTGGCGCATGTGCGTCGATTTCAAAGACCTCAATAAGGCCTGCCCTAAGGATCCCTTCCCCCTCCCCCGCATCGACCAGATTATCGATGCCACCGCAGGACAGGATTCACTATGCTTCCTCGACACATATTCCGGATACCATCAAATCAAAATGAAGGAGTCCAATCAAGACGCAATGGCATTCATTACCCCATACGGGCCATTTTGCTTCAACACCATGCCCTTCGAGCTCAAAAACGCTGGGCCATCTACCAACACATGATTCAAACATGTCTGGAGAAGCAAATCGGCAAGACAATTGAAGCATACATGGACGACATCGTCATTAAAACTAGGCATGTCGACTCACTAATAGATGATTTACGTCTCACATTCGACAACCTCCGTACATATGACATCAAGCTCAATCCGGAAAAGTGTGTTTTCGGTGTTCCTGCTGGAAAGCTGCTGGGCTTCATCGTTTCCAATAGAGGAATTGAAGCAAATCCATCCAAAATCCGAGCCTTGTCACAATTGGCCACACCAACGGACCTTAAACAGGTCCAAAAACTTGTTGGGTGTGTGGCAGCTTTAAGCCGCTTTATCTCCAGATTGGGGGAAAAGGCATTGCCATTGTATCGCCTCCTCTGGCGCACCGATCACTTCGAGTGGACGGATGCGGCAACAGCTGGACTGGAAGAAATGAAAACCCTTCTCGCGAGCAACCCAATCCTGGCTGCACCGAACGTTGGCGAACCCATGTTATTATACATATCGGCAACACACCAGGTGGTGAGCGTCGTGCTCGTCGTGGAACGAGACCAGGACGGACACAAATTCCCACTTCAAAAGCCGGTATATTACGTATCCACCGTCCTCACACCATGCAAGTCCCGATACCCTCATTATCAAAAGATAGCATACGCGGTCTTCATGGCATCCCGGAAGCTACGACACTACTTCCAAGAATGTTCTATCTTGGTGGCTTCCGAAGTACCACTCAATGATATAATAAACAACCGCGATGCTACGGGCCGGATAGCCAAATGGGCCATTGAGCTCCTTCCATTCGACAGAACATACAAACCGCGTCAAGCCATCAAATCCCAAGTACTGGCGGATTTCATCATCGAATGGACAGAGGCCGAACTCCCTAAAGAGTATGGCACATATTCCAACTAGGTTATGTATTTCGATGGTTCCAAAATGCTGGCAAGATTAGGAGTGGGCGTCGTTTTAACGTCCCCCACTGGAGACGTAGTCCAGTACGTACTCCAAATATTATACACAGACTCCAATACGCAGCCGAATACCAGGCCCTATTACATGGTCTCCGGATGGCTGTCTCTATGGGCATACAACGCCTGGAGGTGCGCGGAGATTCAAACCTTGCAATATCTCAAATAAATGGAGATTTTGATGCCAAAGATCCAAAAATGGCGGCTTACCGCAATGCTGTCCTAAAAATGTCGGCTCGATTTGAGGGGCTTGAGTTTCATCACGTGGCTTGAGAAAGTAATCAAGCGGCGGACATCCTCGCTCGCATTGGTGAAGGAAATATGCCCTAGAGGCAATAATAAAGTTATTATTTATTTCCTTATATCATGATAAATGTTTATTATTCATGCTAGAATTGTATTAACCGGAAACATAATACTTGTGTGAATACATAGACAAACAAAGTGTCACTAGTATGCCTCTACTTGACTAGCTCGTTAATCGAAGATGGTTATGTTTCCTAACCATAAACAAAAGAGTTGTTATTTGATTAACGGGATCACATCATTAGGAGAATGATGTGATTGACATGACCCATTCCATTAGCTTAGCACCCGATCGTTTAGTATGTTGCTATTGCTTTCTTCATGACTTATACATGTTCCTATGACTATGAGATTATGCAACTCCCGTTTACCGGAGGAACACTTTGGGTACTACCAAACGTCACAACGTAACTGGGTGATTATAAAGGAGTACTACAGGTGTCTCCAAAGGTACATGTTGGGTTGGCGTATTTCGAGATTAGGTTTTGTCACTCCGATTGTCGGAGAGGTATCTCTGGGCCCTCTCGGTAATGCACATCACATAAGCCTTGCAAGCATTGCAACTAATGAGTTAGTTGTGAGATGATGTATTACGGAACGAGTAAAGAGACTTGCCGATAACGAGATTGAACTAGGTATTAAGATACCGACGATCGAATCTCGGGCAAGTAACATACCGATGACAAAGGGAACAACGTATGTTGTTATGCGGTCTGACCGATAAAGATCTTCGTAGAATATGTAGGAGCCAATATGGGCATCCAGGTCCCGCTATTGGTTATTGACCGGAGACGTGTCTCGGTCATGTCTACATTGTTCTCGAACCCGTAGGGTCCGCACGCTTAAGGTTACGATGACAGTTATATTATGAGTTTATGCATTTTGATGTACTGAAGGTTGTTCAGAGTCCCGGATGTGATCACGGACATGACGAGGAGTCTCGAAATGGTCGAGACATAAAGATTGATATATTGGAAGCCTATGTTTGGATATCTGGAGTGTTCCGGGTGAAATCGGGATTTTATCGAAGTACCGGGAGGTTACCGGAACCCCCCGGGAGCTATATGGGCCTTAGTGGGCTTTAGTGGAAAAGAGAAGAGGCAGCCCAAGATGGGCTGCGCGCCTCCCCCCTCCCCTAGTCCTATTAGGACAAGGAGAGGTGGCCGGCCCCCCGTCTCTCTTTTCCCCCTCCGCGAATCCTATTCCAACTAGGATTGGGGGGGGGGGAGGGAATCCTACTCCCAGAGGGAGTAGGACTCTCCTGGCGCACCCTCCTTGGCCGGCCAGCCTCCCCCCTTAGTCCTTTATATACGGAGGCAGGGGCACCCCAGAGACACACAAGTTGATCCACGTGATCTATTCCTTAGCCGTGTGCGGCGCCCCCAGCCACCGTAGTCCTCGATAATATTGTAGCGGTGCTTAGGCGAAGCCCTGCAGCAGTAGCACGTCAAGATCGTCACCACGCCGTCGTGCTGATGGAACTCTTCCCCGACACTTTTCTGGATCGGAGTCCGGGGATCGTCATCGAGCTGAACGTCTGCTAGAACTCGGAGGTGCCGTAGTTTCGGTGCTTGATCGGTCGGATCGTGAAGACGTGCGACTACATCAACCAAACGCTTTCGTTGTCGATCTACTAGGTATGTAGATCACACTCTCCCCTCTCGTTGCTATGCATCACATGATCTTGTGTGTGCGTAGGAAAATTTTGAAATTACTACGAAACCCAACAGTGGCATCCGAGCCTAGGTTTTATATGTTGATGTTATATGCACGAGTAGAACACAAGTGAGTTGTGGGCGATATAAGCCATACTGCCTACCAGCATGTCATACTTTGGTTCGGTGGTATTGTTGGATGAAGCGGCCCAGACCAACATTACGCGTACGCTTACGCGAGACCGGTTCTCCCGACGTGCTTTGCACAGAGGTGGCTTGTGGGTGATAGTTTCTCCAACTTTAGTTGAACCGAGTATGGCTACGCCAGGTCCTTGCGAAGGTTAAAACAGAGTCAAATTGACAAACTATCATTGTGGTTTTGATGCGTAGGTGAGATTGGTTCTTGCTTAAGCCCGTAGCAGCCACGTAAAACTTGCAACAACAAAGTAGAGGACGTCTAACTTGTTTTTGCAGGGCATGTTGTGATGTGATATGGTCAAGGCATGATGCTGAATTTTATGGTATGAGATGATCATGTTTTGTAACCGAGTCATCGGCAACCAGCAGGAGCCATATGGTTGTCGCTTTATTGTATGCAATGCAATCGCGATGTAATGCTTTACTTTATCACTAAACGGTAGCGATAGTCGTGGAAGCATAAGCTTGGCGAGACGACAACGATGCTACGATGGAGATCAAGGTGGCACGCCGGTGACGATGGTGATCACGACGGTGCTTTGGAGATGAAGATCACTAGCACAAGATGATGATGGCCATATCATATCACTTATATTGATTGCATATGATGTTTATCTTTTATGCATCTTATCTTGCTTTGATTGACGGTAGCATTATAAGATGATCTCTCACTAAATTATCAAGTAGTGTTCTCCCTGAGTATGCACCGTTGCGAAAGTTCTTCGTGCTGAGACACCACGTGATGATCGGGTGTGATAGGCTCTACGTTCAAATACAACGGGTGCAAAACAGTTGCACACGCGGAATACTCAGGTTATACTTGACGAGCCAAGCATATACAGATATGGCCTCGTAACACGGAGACCGAAAGGTCGAGCGTGAATCATATAGTAGATATGATCAACATAGTGATGTTCACCAATGAAACTACTCCATCTCACGTGATGATCGGACATGGTTTAGTTGATTTGGATCACGTGATCACTTAGAGGATTAGAGGGATGTCTATCTAAGTGAGAGTTCTTAAGTAATATGATTAATTGAACTTAAATTTATCATGAACTTAGTCCTGGTAGTATTTTGCAAATTATGTTGTAGATCAATAGCTCGCGTTGTTGCTTCCCTGTGTTTATTTTTGATATGTTCCTAGAGAAAATTGTGTTGAAAGATGTTAGTAGCAATGATGCGGATTGGATCCGTGATCTGAGGTTTATCCTCATTGCTGCATAGAAGAATTATGTCCTTGATGCACCGCTAGGTGACGGACCTATTGCAGGAGCAGATGCACACGTTATGAATGTTTGGCTAGCTCAATATGATGACTACTTGATAGTTTAGTGCACCATGCTTAATGGCTTAGAATCGGGACTTCAAAGATGTTTTGAACATCATGGAGCATATGAGATGTTCCAGGAGTTGAAGTTAATATTTCAAGCAAATACCCGAGTTGGGAGATATGAAGTCTCCAACAAGTTCTATAGCTAAAAGATGGAGGAGAATCGCTCAACTAGTGAGCATATGCTCAGATTGTCTGAGTACTACAATCGCTTGAATCAAGTGGGAGTTAATCTTCCAGATAAGATAGTGATTGACAGAATTCTCTAGTCACCATCACCAAGTTAGTAGAACTTCATGATGAACTATGATATGCAAGGGATAACGGAAACGATTCCCAAGCTCTTCGTAATGCGGAAATTGACGAAGGTAGAAATCGAGAAAAACATCAAGTGTTGATGGTAGACAAGACCACTAGTTTCAAGAAAAAGGGCAGAGGGAAGAAGGGGAACTTCAAGAAGAACAACAAGCAAGTTGCTGCTCAAGTGAAGAAGCCCAAGTCTGGTCCTAAGCCTGAGACTAAGTGTTTCTATTGCAAAGGGACTGGTCGCTGGAAGCGGAACTACCCCAAGTGATTGGCAGATAAGAAGGATGGCAAAGTGAACATAAGTATATTTGATATACATGTTATTGATGTGTACTTTACTAGTGTTTATAGCAACCCCTCAGTATTTGATACTAGTTCAGTTGCTAAGATTAGTAACTCGAAACGGGAGTTGCAGAATAAACAAAGACTAGTTAAGGGTGAAGTGACGATGTGTGTTGGAAGTGGTTCCAAGATTGATATGATCATCATCGCACACTCCCTATACTTTCGGGATTAGTGTTGAACCTGAATAAGTGTTATTTGGTGTTTGCGTTAATCATGAATATGATTTGATCATGTTTATTGTAATACTGTTATTCATTTAAGTAAGAGAATAAATTGTTGTTCTGTTTACATGAATAAAACCTTATATGGTTACACACCCAATGAAAATAGTTCGTTGGATCTCGATCGTAGTGATACACATAATCATAATATTGAAACCAAAAGATGCAAAGTTAATAATGATAGTGCAACTTATTTGTAGCACTGCCGTTTAGGTCATATTGGTGTAAAGCGCATGAAGAAACTCCATGCTGATGGGCTTTTGGAATCACTTGATTATGAATCACTTGATGCTTGCGAACCATGCCTCATGGGCAAGATGACTAAGACTCCGTTCTCCGGAGCGAGCAACTGACTTATTGGAAATAATACATACTGATGTATGCGGTCCGATGAGTGTTAAGGCTCACGGCAAGTATCGTTATTTTCTGAACTTCACAGATGATTTGAGCAGATATGGGTATATCTACTTGATGAAACATAAGTCTGAAACATTTGAAAAGTTCAAAGAATTTCAGAGTGAAGTGGAAAATCATCGTGACAAGAAAATAAAGTTTCTACGATCTACTAGGTATGTAGATCACACTCTCCCCTCTCGTTGCTATGCATCATATGATCTTGCGTGTGCGTAGGAAAATTTTGAAATTACTACGAAACCCAACAATTGGCGCTAAGCGCGACCCCATCCCACCTAATATCTTTCTGGAAAGGCTCTTTAAGCCGTCCGTGGTGTAGCAAGGGGAGAGCGGTAACACCACTCCAGATCCGAACACAACCCCAGCCTCCGACCACAACGATATTATCGGGGGCTCAACCACCGAAATAACACCGTCGACCCATCTAATCATGGCAGTCATTACCCCATGGACCGAACCCTTCTTGGCCTACCTTAATAGGAAAGAACTCCCGGAGGACCAGAATGAGGCTCGCTACATTGTTCGGCGCTCGAAGGCCTCCAAGGTTCATGAAGGAGAGCTCTACAAGAAAAGCTCTACCGGAGTTCTTCAAAGATGTATCTCCGAGGAAGAAGGGCAGCAACTCTTGGCTGAAATTCATGCCGGACTCGGCGGTCACCACGCTGCTGCTCGGGCCCTTGTTATCAAGGCCTTCCGTACAGGTTTTTACTGGTCGACGACCCGAGCAGATGCACAAGACCTTGTCCAACATTGCATCGGATGCCATCTATTCGCCAACCAAAGCCACATGCCGCCCACCGCTCTACAAACGATCCCCATCACTTGGCCTTTCGCGGTCTAGGGGCTTGATATGGTTGGACCCCTTAAAGGAAGAAGCCATAAGAAAAAGTATCTGCTGGTCATGATGGATAAATTCACTAAGTGGATAGAGGCCAAACCAGTCAAAACGGCCGAGGCGGGGCCAGTAATAGACTTCATATCCACACAGCATCATCACCGATAATGGCTCCAATTTCACAGCCGATGAGGTGAAAACTTGGTGTGCTAATCTGTGCATTAAGCTTGATTACGCCTCTGTCTATCACCCGCAAACAAACGGTCAAGTCGAATGGGCTAATGATCTTATTATGAGCGGCATCAAACCTAAACTGGTGCGGTCTTTGAAAGAATCAGACAAGCACTGGGTGAGGAGCTTGACTCCGTACTCTGGGGGCTGCGGACCACGCCCAACCACACTACTGGATATACACCTTTCTTCAAGGTGTAAGGTGCGGAAGCTGTGTTGCCCTGCGATATTATCCATGACTCACCTCGAGTGCGCATGTACGAAGACAGAGAGAGAGAGAGAGAGAGAGAGAGAGAGAGGCCGAGCTTGATCGGCAGGACAACCTAGATACCCTGGAGGAGGAGCGCGATGTTGCAAAAGTCCGTTCCGCATTTTATCAACAACAGGCCCGCATATACCAAAGCAGAGAAGTACATGCCAAGACTTACAATGTCGGCGAACTCGTCCTACGCTTGCCGGAGAAGAAAAAGGACAAACTCAAGCCCAAGTGGGAGGGTCCCTTCATATTGACGAGGTTCTCACGGGAGGAGCGTACCGCCTACGTGCTACATCAGACAATCACGTAGAGCCGAAACCCTGAAACGCGGCCATACTCCGAAGATTCTATGCCTAGCGCCGAACTATGTGTTTGTCTCCCTCTCCCTGTTGTCTCCTTTATTTTTTCCCCTCTTTTCATTTTTTCTTTTTCCTAGAACTTAAACTCTTTCGCACGGCTAAACCGTGCACCTGTGATGTACACATCCTTGAGCATGTACGTCCACTATACCCGGGGGCTTCCCGGACAGAAGCTTATTTTCCGAGCATCAAGCTCATCACATATGTGTTTCTTCTCATATGTACCTTTTTTCGCCATTATATGCATCGATATGACTTAAGTTTTGGCCAAGCTGGGTTGCCTGGCTCCTGTGCTTATACCCTACGTTCCCGTTAGTTCGGCTATGGCATAAAGGGAGCACCTCTGCGATTGTTACCGCTGGGTCATCCGGATGTGTACCTTAGACTGGGTGAAGCCGAAAGCAAGCGTCCTTAAGAGCATACTCGGCCGGCGGACTAAAGATGCTTTATATTCCTTCCATTATGAACCCCAGATGACTACCTATACTTTAATGTTATCAATCACAGTTCGGCCATGCATTTTAATGCATGCACATCCAGGGAAAGGAACCCCTAACGGAACTATTCTCTTTGGAAGATGTTTCTGACAATCATAATGTAATATAACATAACTAGCAACTATGACCCCTACGCCTGGTTCCCACGCATACCCCGGTCTATTTTACTGCTAAGGTATTCGGAAACACTCTGCACCTTCGGGTCCAGAGGTTGAAGAGAAAAGGTCTGCCATGATAATTGTTTTTATAATTCAGCTAGAGTCACATATGTCAAGGAAAGTACATAGTCACCAGGACTCAAAAATTTCCTCCTCTATGCCGTCCAGCAGGCGGTCTAACTTACAATCCTGTTGGGAATACTTGGCGGCTACTTCTACTTGGTTATATACCAAATTAACGGGGACTTCTTTTCCATCTGACCCTAGAGGTCCGACCCGAGCCATATGATTCAGATCAAGCTTGGTATACCGTGTTTTCACCATGGCTCAGGCTTCCCGTGCACCTTTCTGACAGGCCGATATCTTCCATAGTCGAAAGCACCGCCGCGCTCCCTTGAATAGCTATATCAGCTCCTCCATCTTTCCCGGAGGGGAGGCGGATCGCCATAGGGCCTTGGCAACCCTTCGCATCGCCTGCCGAGCTTGCTCGTGCACCTGCGACAACTCTTGTAGCAGATCGCTTGAAGATCCGGACATCTCCTTTTCGGGACGACTGGTCAGCATACCTGCAGATATAACTCTATCAACCCCTTCTGCCTCCGAATTATTCGAAGGTAAGTTCGACCACATACTGAATATGCCGCCTCGCAACCTTTTATTCTCCTTTACGGAGTCCGCCAGCTGGGCCCGTACATCTTTCAATTCCTTGCCCAGTTGGGTGTTCGAATCCCGGAGCTTGTTTTTCTCCACCACGACTTTTGTTAACACACGGTCGCCCGCGGCTAGCAGTTTTTTGGATTCGCGTTGTCCGCTTCGAGCAGCTTCTAGTTGTTCTTGCAGTTGACCTAATGATCCAATTAAGAGGTAAGCAATTGTGTTAACATTATTGGTATACCATTATGTTTTCTCGATGGAGGGAAACATTACCAGGAGATGCATTCTTGGATTTCTCTAGTTCGGCATTGGCAGCAGTTAGCCGGCTCCAACACTTTTCTAGTTCTTGAGATAACAGGTTGTTCTTCTCCGTAAGCACCTGGTTATACATTGATCTTTAAATCAGTTGTATCAACTACTTTAAGTCTCGGGGGCTACTGGTGTATGATTATTAAATCTATGCTTACCCGCGTATCTTTCAAATGCTGGTTTGTGGCTCTGACAAGCCCATCCCGAGCAGCTCGGACGTACGCATCGGCCGAATTAAAGGCACCAAATGCCTCTTTTGAAAAACCGGGGTTACGAAGAACGACCCTCCAATGATGATGATTCATAGCGCTCTCCACTTCAGAGTTCGTGATGAACATGTCGTCCGAATCCTCTGTGGAAGGACAGTTCGGCGCCACTCCCGTGTCAGTCCCCGTCCTTTGGGCAGGGTCCGGAACCTGACTAGTGGAACAAGGGGCATCTGAAAGGTGCCACTATCATACTAGAAGCGGTGACTTCACAAGATCTTTGGATATGTCACTCTTTCTTCGCCATGGTTGGTTCTCACAATGATATCAACTTGCTTGAGCGTTCTCTAGTGTTTGTAAGGCTTGCAGAAGGCCACTCCCTAGAGGTCAACTTTGAGATCAATGCCCACCATTACAACAAGGGATACTATCTGGTTGATGGTATCAATCCTCAATGGTCAACTCTGTGAACACAATATCCAATCCGGAAAGAGAGAAGAGCCAGAGATTTGCCCAACAACAAGAGACTGTGAGGAAGGATGTGGAGCGTGTTTTTGGTGTGCTTCAATCTCGATGGAGTATCATTCGACAGCCTGCACTGACATGGAGCACTGAGAAGCTTTTGGAGGTGATGACTGCTTATGTGATCATGCACAACATGATCGTAGAGGATGAGCGTGATAACATCATCTACGACAAAGAGTTTGAATATCAGGGTGAAGATGTTATGCCTAAGCACCAAGAACCGGCAACTTTTGAAGAGTTCATCCAATTCCATCGTGAAATGTGTGAGTTTACTCACATGCAACTCCAAAATGACTTGGTTCAGCACATGCGGATTCACAATGGCAACCAGTACATGTATCAATTCATTTTCTTTACATGTATTCATGACAATTTCGATTGGGTTATAAAACCATCTTGTTGTGTTTTCACTCGGTTGTGAAACTAGTTGCAATGTTTGATATATTTGATTGCAAATCTATTTGTAATGTTTAGTGTAAAGACTGTCTACTTTTGGCCTACGGCCGGTTGTGGCGGACTAGATGCGCATGGTTAATGCATTCAGAGAAACGACCGGACATGGTTTCTTCGCCCGACCTAAACAGACAAAATTCACATAATAAACATCCGTTTAGAGTCGTACTTTGGAGTTGGCCTAATAAGAGTACTTGCTTCTTCCGCCAACTTCATACGGCAACGTCGTTGTCTCATGAAAGCTAGAGCTGCGCGCCATGCTGCGAATCTTTGACCCACGTACAATTCGCACGACCGTCTTTTCCTAGGAAATCGTAAAATATATAAGCGCACGAGTGTCAGTAATATTCTCAGCAGCCGCGCGCAGAAGAATCAGTGCATTCACAATAGTAGTTCACTGCATGTCAGCGTCACCGATGATCGCTAGATTTCTTTACCCATGATCGCTAGTTGAATATATCAGGGCAACATTTGTACAAACTCGTGGAAAGCTACAGCAAACAACATCACTCAAATTTACAAGAGTTTTTCTATTTCCAACTGATTCAGGAGGAATCCGTACTAGGCACTGTCTAACCAAGTAGGTCCCACTTTGAATCGGTGTAAATTTGTACTCTCTTCATTTCAAAATAGATGACATGACAATACCAGCCGCAACTGATTTCCTCCCGGAAGGAAAACGACCGGCCGAGGCTTATAACTTAAACCGACCAATAGTGTAAATAAGGATACAAATTGTAAACATTACAGGCCTAATATGGTGAACCAACCATATGGAACAAGCCTACCCGTCGTTTTCCAACCAAGCAATGTTCTAAGGCAGCGACTATCTCTCGCGTTCAGCGAGATGGAAGGAATCTCTCGCTTAAGCATGGTAGTAATCGGACCGGCCCATTTTACGCGCACCTAAAAGAGATAATACAGAAGAAAAAGCAGAGCGACGGGGATAGCATGCGTCTCCTAACAGATTCCAAGGCGCGACGAACTTGATAGGAAAAGAGCTGGTATTCCATCGGGTTTTCTGGGTATTTTTGTTTTTCTTCTGTTTTATTCGCTTTTCTTTGGGGGTTTTCCCTCCTTTTGTTTATTTTCTTTTTATTTTGTTTCTTTTAGTTTTTATTCTCCATTTTTTCTTGTTTTTCATTTGTTTCCTTGATTTTTATTTTTTACTTTTATTTCCTTTTTATATGATTTATTTTGTTTATTTTTTCGTTTTCTTTGTTTTTTTGGTTTTCATTCTACTTTTTGTATATGTCAACTACATTTACCTAATACACCTTTAACAAATTTGCTTCTAAAACTTTGATTAATTAATGAAATGCTTTTTCTCGTCGTAAAAAATACATTTTCATATACATGATAAAAATTCAAGCACTTTTTTAATACACGGTCAACATTTTTATGTACACATTTAACATTTATAAAATGCTTGATTAACATTTTCCAAATACCTTTTCAACTTTTCTTCAACTGCTAACATTTGTGTATACATGATCAACATTTTTAAAATACTTGTTCAACACTTTTCAAATCATTGTTCAACATTTCTCAAATGCTTGACTAACATTTTTCAAATACTTGTTTAATATTTTTCTTCAAAAACTTGATTAACACATTTATATACCTGGTCAATATTTTTTCAAATACTTTTTCAACATTTTTCAAATACTTTTTCAACATTTTTCAAATACTTGTTCAACATTGTTTTCAAATGCTTGATTTAACATTTTATATACATGATCAGTATTTTTTTCAAATACTTGTTCAACATTTTTTAATGTTTTGTAGAGTGTTTTTGTAATATATATATATATATATATATATTAACAATATTTTAAAGTATATACACAAGTACAAAATAAAGCAAAAACAAAATTAGAAAACGTAAAAAATAGAAAAGAGGTTGTGGCCTCCCGCGTGCGTCAGCCGGCCCAACTCGCTGCCCCCTTCAGCGGGTGGGATGCCAGACTCGTTGAAGGCGAGATATAGGGGCGCCCGTTTTATGGAGGGAAAACAACAATCAAATGTGTCCATATACCTTTGAAAACTCCGTGTTCAGATCAGCGAGGTACATTTTTTATGACTCTCTGTTCAGAATGGCGAGGCACAATTTCCCCTCCCTTTTACCTCGCAATATAACTATATAACTTCCTAAATTTGTCGCTTTTTTGTGTGAAAATGATCCAGATCTATTATCAAAGTCCATCGAAAGTACAAAGCATCTCAAACATAATAAAAATTACATTGAAATTCCAAGACCCCCAAACAACCACTGTTGTTGTCAGAATGAGCCGTCGACGCTCCACTATCATCGCTCCCCTACCAGAGCCAGCTTGACCTTGCCGATGGCAGCCGGGAAGTTTTCGTGCACGTGCCCCTAAAAACGAGCGCCATGGAGTCGCAGTCATCGCCGTTGAACCCTTGCATAGATCTGAAGCACCTGACACCAAATCTCGCCACATGACGAGTGCCCTAACCTCGCAGCCACAAGGAGACGGCAAGAAAACTACGTCGGAGCACTGTCGACTACGTCCATACGAACGAACTTGAGGTGGATTGGAACCCGCAAGACAAACTCAAGGAAGTAGCGCCGCCGTCAACCCGAGCACCGCACCTACGAGGACTCAAAAACCCTAACCTGAACTACTAATCGGAGCGGAGTCACCATGATTCCCCTCCCCGCCACCAACTATCAGGCGGCAGGCAGAGGGGATGCGAATCCACGGGCTTATCGGGAAAGTTTGGAGGGAAGAGTTTGCCCTAGCCACCTAGGGTTAGGGGAGAAAAAGGAGGGGAAGTCTCGTAATAGGTCTTCCTAAAAGTTGTCACTTGTGCAATTATACAATGAATCTATGGTGATTGCAACTAGATATCCTTAGAGGTTGTGGTAAAAATATGGAACGTTTAGCAAAAGTTTGTCATGGAGACTGGTTACAAACCGGACCATCTTCGAGGAAGAAACTAGGTTTTGAGAGAGAACGAGACAGGTTTGCACGTGGATCGATCACATCTCTGGCGGTTGGCTTTGTTTTTTCCAAACTTAATACACACCATTAAATGCATTTTCTGAGATCATGTCAAAATTTGGCACTTTTATGTCTGTTTGCAATATTTAAGTCATTAAATGCATTTCTAGGCATTCGAAATAGTCCAGGTTTGCATGTGAAGCAACAGATCCTTCCTTGATTCATTTAAACTTTTTCGCACCCAACATACACCATTACGAGTGTCATGTTAAAATTTGGAATATTTTTTGGTTTGTTATCTATATTTAAGACATTAAGTGCATTTGCATATGATAAATTGCCAGTAATCTATTTAAAGCCCTAAAAATAGCGAATTAACAGTAAAAGTGTCAAAATCTTACATGGAACTTCCAGTGATGTACTTTTTGTTGGGGAACGTAGTAATTTCAAAAATTTCCTACGCACACGCAAGATCATGGTGATGCATAGCAACGAGAGAGGAGAGTATCGTCCACGTACCCTCATAGACCGTAAGCGGAAGTGTTATGAGAACGCGGTTGATGTAGTCATACGCCTTCATGATCCGACCGATCCAAGTACCGAACGTACGACACTTCCGAGTTCAGCACACGTTCAGCTCGGTGACGTCCCACGAACTCCGATCCAGCAGAGCTTCACAGGAGAGTTCCGTCAGCACGACGGCGTGATGACGGTGATGATGTTGCTACCGACGCAGGGCTTCGCCTAAGCACCGCTATGATATGATCGAGCTGGATTATGGTGGAGGGGGGCACCGCACACGGCTTGAAACAATCAACTTGTGTGTCTATGGGGTGCCCCCTGGCCACGTATATAAAGGAGTGGAGGAGGGGGAGAGGCCGACCCTCCTAGGCACGCCCCAAGGGAAGTCCTACTCCCACCGGGAGTAGGATTCCCCCCTTCCATGTAGTAGGAGTAGGAGAGAAGGAAAGGGAAAAGAGAAGAGAAGGAGGGGGAGCCGCCCCTTCCCCTAGAAGCCTTGGGGGAGCGCGCAGCCTCCCCTCTCTCTTTCCCCTAAAGCCCAATAAGGCACACATACTCCCCGACGAATTCCCGTAACTCTCCGGTACTCCGAAAAATACCCGAATCACTCGAAACCTTTCCGATGTTCGAATATAGTCGTCCAATATATCGATCTTTACGTATCGACCATTTTGAGATTCCTCGTCATGTCCTCGATCTCATCCGGGACTCCGAACTACCTTTGGTACATCAAAACACATAAACTCATATTACCGATCGTCACCGAACGTTAAGCGTGCGGACCCTACGGGTTTGAGAACTATGTAGACATTACCGAGACTCGTCTCCGTTCAATAACCAATAGCGGAACCTAGATGCTCATATTGGCTCCTACATATTCTACGAAGATCTTTATCGGTCAAACCGCATAACAACATACGATGTTCCCTTTGTCATCGGTATGTTACTTGCCCGATATTCGATCGTTGGTATCCTTATACCTAGTTCAATCTCGTTACTAACAAGTCTCTTTACTCGTTCCGTAATGCATCATCCCGCAACTAACTCATTAGTCACAATGCTTGCAAGGCTTATAGTGATGTGCATTACCGAGAGGGCCCAGAGATACCTCTCCGACAATCGGAGTGACAAATCCTAATCTTGATCTATGCCAACTCAACAAGTACCATCGGAGACACCTGTAGAGCACCTTTATAATCACCCAGTTACGTTGTAACATTTGGTAGCACACAAATTGTTCCTCCGGTATTCGGGAGTTGCATAATCTCATAGTCATAAGAACATGTATAAGTCATGAAGGAAGCAATATCAACAAACTAAACGATCAAATGCTAAGCTAACGGAATGGGTCAAGTCAATCACATCATTCTCTAATGATGTGATCCCGTTAATCAAATGACAACTCATGTCTATGGTTAGGAAACTTAACCATCTTTGATTCAACGAGCTAGTCAAGTAGAGGCATACTAGTGACACTTTGTTTGTCTATGTATTCATACATGTACTAAGTTTTCGGTTAATACAATTCTAGCATGAATAATAAACATTTATCATGATATAAGGAAATAAATAATAACTTTATTATTGCCTCTAGGGCATATTTCCTTCACTTTTAGTATAAGATTTTTTGGACCATAAGCCTAAACCTAAAACACTCGAAACGTGACATTACAAAAAATAACTACCACTGGCATGCACGAGAAAGTACCCACCACATCTAATTGGGTTACCGGTGGAGGACAACCCAAACTTACCAGTGGCGGTCGAAACACAAGCCTTCCGCTGGTACTTGAGTAACCAGTGGCGGCCAGCAATACGTTCCCACCACTAGTACATTTTGGCCCATGGGCATGACTTTGAGCTTTCCACTAGTAAGTGGCAAGATTATGAGTGATAAGCGCTAGAGTGTGCTGATACGTCTCCAACGTATCTATAATTTTTGCTTGTTCCATACTATTATATTATCAATCTTGAATGTTTTATATTCATTTTATAGAAACTTTATATCATTTTTTGGGACTAACCTATTGACATAGTGCCTAGTGTCATTTGTTGTTTTTTGCTTGTTTTTTACTTTGCGGAATATCCCTACCAAACGGAGTCCAAATGCAGCGAACTTTTTTGGAGATTTTTTTTCGACCAAAATACAACTTGGGAGCCAAGGAAGCACCTGGGGGGAGGCCCATGGGGCCCACGGGCCACCAGGGCGCGCCAGAGGCCCCTAGTGCGCACTGATGGGTTGTGGGGCCCACGGGGGTCTCCCCCATCGCCTCTCAGCTCTATAAATACCCAAATATTCCAGAAACCCTGGGGGGAGTCGACGAACACAATTCCAGCCGCCGCAAGTTCCAAAACCACGAGATCCAATCTAGATCCCTATTCCGGCACTCCGCCGGAGGGGAACACGATCACAGAGGGGTTCATCATCCTCATTGGTGCCTCTCTGATGATGCGTGAGTAGTTCACCATAGACCTACGGATCCATAGGCAGTAGCTATATGGCTTCTTCTCTCGTTTTGATTCTCAATACAATGGTCTCTTGAAGATCTATTTGATGTAATGACTTTTTGTGGTGTGTTTGTTGGGATCCAATGAAGTTCGAGTTTATGATCAGATCTATATCCATGGATATTATTTGACTCTTCTTTGATCCCTTATATGCATGATTATTTATAGCCTCATATTTCTTCTCTGAATCTTTGGTTTAGTTAGGCCAACTAGATTGATTTTTCTTGCAATGGGAAGATGTGCTTTGTGATGGGTCCGATCTTGCGGTGTCCCCACCCAGTGACAGAAGGGGTAGCGAGGCACGCATGTATCGTTGCTGAAAGTGCTAGTTATCGACTAGAGGGGGGTGAATAGGCGATTTTTATGAAAGTCTTCAAAACACGGTGGCTTTGAAGACAAACAGTAGAAATGAACCTATTGATATGCAGCGGAAGGTAGACTACACTAGACAAGCCATAGTTAAGTAAGCAATGAAGTGAAAGCACGAAGACTATCAACAGCTAGGTGGTATGGATGAGGATGGAAGATAGTATGAAGCCAAACAAAACAGTCTTCACACAATGAAGTCAATCAGATCATGCAAGCAGGCAATGACTTCACGAAGACAAACTATAAGTAAAGAGAGGTAAAGGATAGAACCAGTTGCTTGGTGAGGACAAGGATTTGTTGGACCAGTTCCATTTGTTGTGATAACTGTACATCTGGTTAGGGAGGCTGAGATTCAACTTAGAAGACCACGTCTTCACCTTATTCCCCTTGAGCTAAGGACACACAGTCCTCGCCCAATCACTCTGGTAAGTCTTCAAGGTAGACTTCCTAACCTTCACAGACTTTGTTCACGGGCAATCGACAATGACTCTTGGATGCTCAGAACGCGACGCCTAACCGGCTGGAGGATTCACAGTCCTCAAGTGACAAGTCTTCAGATCGCGCAGACAGAAAGACTTCAGTGATGCCTAACACTCTTTGGCTCTAGGTGTTTAGGGCTTTGTCCTCGCAAGGATTTCTCTCTCAAATGCTTCGGAGGTGGGTTGCTCTCAAACGACAAAAGCCGTGCACTAACTCTGAGCAGCCACCAATTTATGGTGTAGGGGGTGGGCTATTTATAGCCAGGAGGCAACCCGACCTGATTTGTCCGAAATGACCCTGGGTCACTAAGGAACTGACACGTGTCCAACGATCAGATTTCAAACACACACGACAGCTTGACTTGGGCTACAAGTAAAGCTGACTCATCCAGCTCTGGATAAGATTTGCTTTCATTGTCTTCGCTCGAAGACATAGGATTTAGTTGAGCATCACTTTAGTCATTCTGACTTTGTTCACTTGGACCCCACTTAACAGTGCGGTGGTTCCTATGACTCAACAAAGAAGAAAAGGAAACTACGAAACAACTATGTCTTCGCACTCCATAGTCTTCACGTGAATGTCTTCTTGAGTGCTACCTCTTGAGCACGCGTTGGTTTTCCCCGAAGAGGAAGGGATGATGCAGGAAAGTAGCGTAAGTATTTCCCTCAGTTTTTGAACCAAGGTATCAATCCAGTAGGAGGCTACGCGCGAGTCCCTCGTACCTGCACAAAACAAATAAATCCTCGCAACCAACGCAAATAGGTGTTGTCAATCCCGATAAGGCCACTTACAAGAGTGAGATCTGATAAGATAATATTTTTGGTATTTTTATGATAAAGATGCAAAGTAAAATAAAGGCAAAGTAAATAGCAAAGGAAATAACTAAGTAGTAGGAGATTAGTATGATGAAGATAGACCCGGGGGCCATAGGTTTCACTAGTGGCTTCTCTCGAGAGCATAAGTATTCTACGGTGGGTGAACAAATTACTGTTGAGCAATTGATAGAATTGAGCATAGTTATGAGAATATCTAGGTATGATCATGTATATAGGCATCACGTCCGAGACAAGTAGACCGACTCCTGCCTGCATCTACTACTATTACTCCACTCATCGACCGCTATCCAGCATGCATCTAGAGTATTAAGTTAAAATAGAGTAACGCCTTAAGCAAGATGACATGATGTAGAGGGATGGACTCATGCAATATGAAGAAAACCCCATCTTGTTATCCTCGATGGCAACAATACAATACGTGCCTTGCTGCCCCTACTGTCACTGGGAAAGGACACCGCAAGATTGAACCCAAAGCTAAGCACTTCTCCCATTGCAAGAAAGATCAATCTAGTAGGCCAAACCAAACTGATAATTCGAAGAGACTTGCAAAGATAACCAATCATACATAAAAGAATTCAGAGAAGATTCAAATATTATTCATAGATAGACTTGATCATAAACCCACAATTCATCGGTCTCAACAAACACACCGCAAAAAGAAGATTACATCGAATAGTTCTCCACGAGAGAGGGGGAGAACATTGTATTGAGATCCAAAAAGAGAGAAAAAGCCATCTAGCTACTAACTATGGACCCGTAGGTCTGAAGTAAACTACTCACACTTCATCGGAGGGGCTATGGTGTTGATGTAGAAGCCCTCCGTGATCGATGCCCCCTCCGGCGGAGCTCCGGAACAGGCCCCAAGATGGGATCTCGTGGATACAGAAAGTTACGACGGTGGAATTAGGGTTTTAGCTCCGTATCTGATCGTTTGGGGGTACTTAGGTATATATAGGAGGAAGGAGTACATCGGTGGAGCAATAGGGGGCCCACGAGGGTGGAGGGCGTGCCCCTACCTCGTGGCCTCCTCTTTTCTTTCTTGACATAGGGTCCAAGTCTCCCGGGTCTTGTTCGTTGAGAAAATCATGTTCCCGAAGGTTTCATTCCGTTTGGACTCCGTTTGATATTCCTTTTCTTTGAAACCCTAAAATAGTCAAAAACAGCAATTCTGGGTTGGGCCTCCGGCTAATAGGTTAGTCCCAAAAATAATATAAAAGTGGATAATAAAGCCCAATAATGTCCAAAACAGTAGATAATATAGCATGGAGTAATAAAAAATTATAGATACGTTGGAGACGTATCATTGAGTCATAATCTTCGTTGTGAATATTTTCATAGACCACCATTGTCTTCAATGTCTTCACACATTTTTAGGGGTCATCTCTGGTAGGTAAACTGAATGAATGAGGGACTACTACCTGTGTTATCCTGCAATTCTCACAAACACATTAGTCCCTCAACCAAGTTTGTCGTTAATACTCCAAAACCAACTAGGGGTGGCACTAGATGCACTTACTATCTCCCCCTTTTGGTGATTGATGACAAACTGGTCGACCTTTTCAACGGGGATAAAAATATGTGAAAGTTTAAGGATTAGAGCATTGTCTTCATAAGTGGCAAAAGGCTCCCCCTTAAGATGTGCACATAAGTAGTTTGCTTTTGAATGCAAATGCACATGCCAGGTTTTACTTTGTGGAGATCCTCTTCAACTTATGAAGACAATTCATCATGCATATAAAGATATAATGAAGATAATGACATGCATAATGAAAAATGGACGTCTACGGAATGACTTCATGCGGAATTTATCATCACATCACAAAGTAGCAGAAAAAGTAGCAAATGACCATCAAGTTTAAGTGTTACAACCAAAAGAACCAAATGTATCAAAAGAAGAGAGTTGTAATCACTTGGCAAAATATAGCAACCACCCATAAAGGACCCGCTTGAAGACTATCAACTCATATGCTTCTCCCCCTTTTGTCACTAAGGACCAAAAAGGTTTGAAGACATAGAGTATCTACTCGTTCCCATCAGGAGTAGATGCAGGAGCAGGGTCGACGTTGGATTTCGGTGGTGCAGAGGGGCATGGTGCAGTGTCTATCCGCGGTGAAGCCATGGTTGGTGAAGTGGCATCGTCTTCTGTAATGCCCATGATGCGGCTATATCTCCCATGTGTCGAAGCACGACTTAGAGGCATAACCGCATTATAAGCAATGTCGCAAGTGGGGTAATCTTCACACAACCCATGTAATGAATAAGGAAAAGAGGTACATAGTTGGCTTACACTTGCCACATCACACAATAGCATAAATATCATTACATTCATCCAGATACAATCAAGGTCCGACTAGGGAACCAAAATAAAGACAACCCCAAATGCAACAAAGTCCCCGATCGCCCCAACTAGGCACCACTACTGATCGTCTGGAAAAGAAACATAGTATCGTCCTGAGTCCTCATCGAACTCCCACTTGAGCTCAGTCGAATCTCCTAGAGCGGTATCATCGGTCCCTGCATCTGGTTTTGAAGTAATCTGTGAGTCACAGGGACTCAGCAATCTCACACCCTCGCGATCAAGACTACTTAAGCTTATAGGTAGGGAAAAGGTATGAGGTGGAGCTGCAGCAAGCACTAGCATATATGGTGGCTAACATACGCAAATGAGAGTGAGAAGAGAGAGGCAAGGCACGATCGATAAACTATGATCAAGAAGTGATCCTAGAACAACCAACGTTAAAGCATAACACGATACCGTGTTCTCTTCCCGGACTCCGCCGAAAAGAGACCATCACGGCCACACACTCCGTTGATTCATTTTAATTAAGTTAAGTTTAAGGTTTTCTACAACCAGACATTAACAAATTCATATCTTCCCATAACCGCGGGCACCGCTTTTGAAAGATCAAATCCCTGCAGGGGTGTCCCAACTTAGCCCATCACCAGCTCTCACGGTCAATGAAGGATATTCCTTCTCCCAAGACGATCCGATCAGACTCGGAATCCCGGTTATAAGACATCTCGACAATGGTAAAACTAAACCACCAAAGCCGCCCGAATGTGCCGACAAATCCCGATAGGAGCTGCACATATCTCGTTCTCAGGGCACATCGGATGAGCCAGACGTCAGGTTGGCATAGACCCTGGTTGCCCAGGGGGCGCCGGACATCGCTCAGGTTGGACCAACACTTAGAGAAGCACT
>NC_041382.1:696558026-696588354 GCF_002162155.2 Triticum dicoccoides | reverse complement strand
CTTGAGTCCGCGAAACCCAAGGGAAAAAGGCTAGGTGGCAAATGGTAAAACCAAGGTTGGGTATTGCTGGAGGAGTTTTATTCAAGGCGAACTGTCAAGGGGTTCCCATTATAACCCAACCATGTAAGGAATGCAAAATCAAGGAACATAACACCGGTATGACGAAACTAGGGCGGCAAGAGTGGAACAAAACACCAGGCATAAGGACGAACCTTCCACCCTTTATCAAGTATGTATATGCATTAAAGTAGACAAGATATAATAATGATATCCCAACAATAAACATGTTCCAACAAGGAACAAACTCCAATCTTCACCTGCAACTAGCAACGCTATAAGAGGGGCTGAGCAAAGCGGTAACATAGCCAAACAACGGTTTGCTAGGACAAGGTGGATTAGAGGTTTGACATGGCAATATGGGAGGCATCATAAAGCATGGTGGTAGGTATCATAGCATAGGCATAGCAATAGAGCAAGCAACCAGCAAGCAAAGATAGAAGTGATTTCGAGGGTATGGTCATCTTGCCTGCAAAATTCTCCGAGTTTACGTTAGCTTGATCCTCGTAAGCATACTCAACGGATTCCTCGATAACGTATTCGTCTCCTGGCTCTACCCAAAGCAAGAACACAAGCAAAGGGAGACACAATCAACCACGGTGCAATGCACAAGAAACATGATGCAAAACATGACATGACATGCGGGATGTGATATACGATGCATATGCATGTTTCGGAAAGGAAGGATTGAACCTGGCCTCAAATTGGAAAAACAAGAGTGCCACTGGAAAGATGAGTTGATTTCGGTCGAAATCGATATAAAGATCACCGGAATCGGATGCACGGTTTGCAAATGACAAGCAAAACAAATATGGCACCGATCTACGATTAACATCACGAGGCCATCTAAATGCATCAATAACAACAAGCTACTACACTCTAACATAGCAACAAAATACATGGCAGGGATCCACTCAAGATGCTTGACAAAAGATAAACACTGAGCTACGACTAATTCACTCAATAGCAGGTTCAAACAAGCATGGCAAAAGTGCAAAAGATATCAGGTTACAGACTTAGTGAAAATAACATGTCAAGAATTTAACACCAGGGAGCAATGTTTAGAGCAAGATAACAATATGCTACAGGAACATATCATGGCAAAGCAAGGCATGGCATGAAGCTACTCAAAGCATACAACAAAAATCCCTTACTGACCATAAGCCAAAAGGGATCAGAAAATACAATGGCAACCATGTGAACATAGGAACTTTCGTTAACAGATTCAAACTTAGTAGAAAACTGGAGCATGGCAAAACAGATATTAAGTAGGCATGTTTACGAGCTCGATGCACTCACCACAAGGCATTGCATGACAAACTAAGCATACACCCAGCAAGTAGACATGTCATAGAAGCTAAACATGGCAAGAACAACCTAATAGCATGCACGGATCAACTACAACAACCTCGGCAAAATTGCTTAACATGTAAACAATCTGCCAGGAAAATTTTATAGCAAAAGTAGAGTAAGATTGAGTCAAGCTAGGGTGCTCCATAATTGCAAACAAAGACATGGATGGATAGAGCACAACAATAACTACAAAACATCCTTACTTATCATGCTCAAAAGAGGCATGGATCACTCTATAGCAACATGAAGACATGGCATAAAAATATTAACAGGG
This sequence comes from Triticum dicoccoides, assembly GCF_002162155.2. Lineage (NCBI taxonomy): Eukaryota > Viridiplantae > Streptophyta > Magnoliopsida > Poales > Poaceae > Triticum > Triticum dicoccoides. Next base: position 696,586,670 of record NC_041382.1, on the reverse strand, counting down.
CAAAGACTTAGAAGATTTCTAAGTCCCTAAAATCAGCAACATTATGAGAGCTACTTTGCATGCTTGTGCTAGTCACCACAGAGATCACAAAAATACATGGCATACACCCCTGTAAAGATGGCATGGCATACTTCAAAACACATGTAGGGCTCAAGTTCATAGGAGGCACACATTAATCATGGCAAAAATGACAAATGTCCAATTACTGATAAGATTCTGAAACTAACATTGCATAGCCCTCTTGCAACAGCATTTAGGGCATCAAGATGAACTCAAATGAACATGGTGCAATGGAATGAAATGAAGTACTCGTCGAGACGAACAATTTGATATGCTACACGCCCAAAACGGAGCCACAGGTGCAGAGTTATGATGCGAAGAAAAACGCTAAAATTATCTGGGACTTGGGGAAAAAGTCAACCTCTCCAGATCTAGGGTTCCTCGCGGGCGCGCGAACCGAGGAGCTCCGGTGAGGGGAAGGCGAGGGGGAGCCGGAGAAGGCGGATCCGGTCAGATCCGACATGCGTCGGCAACGAGGAGGCGTCGGACGGCGGGGCGGCGGCTCCCGCGGCGAGGCGACGAGCGGCAAAAGCGGCGCGGCGTCGGAGGTCGACGGCGGGGCGGCGACCAGGCGAGCAGGTCGAGGCAGCGGCGGCAGGGCGCGCGGTGGAGGCGGCGGGGCCGGCAAGTGGCGCAGTGCGGCGGAGCAGGCGGCGCGCGATGCCATCGGAGTCGGGCGGCGGTGCCGGGCCGGGAGGGCCGCGATTGGGCCCCGGTGGGCCCGCGCGGTGGTGCGCGGCGAAGTGGGGCGGCCCCGCTGACGTGGCGCGCTCCGGTTGGGTGCGGGCGACGGCGGCGCTTACGTGGCGGGATGCTATTGGCCGGGGCGACGTGGCTGGAGGCGGTGGACACGTCCGGTGCGGCGTGGACGCGTCCGGCGGCGCGAGGGGAAGGATTTTAGGGTTTTGTCCGCGAATTTCGGGGGAGAGGACATATATATATGTAGAGGGAGCTAGGAGACTCCAAATTGAGCATGGTTTTCGGCCACGCGATCGTGATCGAACGACCTAGATGATGGAGGGGGTTTAGGTGGGTTTTGGGCCACTTTGGAGAGATGTTGGGCTGCAACACACACGAGGCCTTCTCGGTTCCTCGGTTAACCGTTGGAGTATCAAACGAAGTCCAAATGGCACGAAACTTGATAGGCGGTCTACCGATATTGAACCAAGGCCGCTTGGCAAGTCTCGGTCCAATCCGAGAATGTTTAACACCCACACACGAAAAGAGGTAAAAGGGGACACCGGAGGACATAGGAGCGCCGGAATGCAAAACGGACAATGGGGAAAATGCTCGGATGCATGAGATGAACACGTATGCAAATGCGATGCACATGATGACATGATATGAGATGCATGACAAAGACAAAAGCAACACGAAGACAAAAACCCGACAACGAGGAAATATCATAACTTAGTGCCGAAAATGGCAAGAGTTAGAATACAAATATGGCAGGCTACACACGGGGTGTTACAACACTCCACCACTACGAAAGGATCTCGTCCTGAGATCTAGGACTGGAAAAACTCCGGATATTCGGAATGGAGGTGGTCCTCGCGTTCCCAGGTGGCTTCACGGTCGGAATGATGTGACCACTTCACTTTCAGGAATTTGATAGACTTGTTGCGAGTCTTGCGCTCACTTTCTTCAAGAATAGCAACGGGGTGCTCATGATAAGACATGTCTTCTTGGAGATCAATCTCTTCGAAGTTGACGGTGCGGTCAGGAGTCTTGAAACACTTGCGGAGTTGAGACACGTGAAACACGTCATGCATGTTTGCAAAGTTGGATGGAAGCTCAAGTTTATAGGCGAGATCGCCTCTTTTGCCAATGATCTTGAAAGGACCCATGTGTCTAGGGGCAAGCTTCCCTTTGATACCGAAGCGACGAGTACCTTTCATTGGAGAGACATGGAGGTAGACATGGTCTCCGATCTCAAAAGCCAAGTCACGATGTTTGCTATCATAGTAACTCTTCTGGCGCGATTGCGCGGCTTTGAGATTTTCACGAATGACTTTGCACATTTATTCAGCCTATGTGATCAAGTCATTGCCAAGAAGTTGGCGTTCACTAGTCTCTGACCAGTTAAGCGGAGTACGACACTTTCTGCCATAGAGAATCTCGAATGGGGCCTTGCCCAAACTCGCTTGGAAGCTGTTGTTGTAGGAGAACTCAGCATATGGAAGATAATCTTCCCACTTCATACCGAAAGAAATGACACATGCCCTGAGCATATCTTCAAGAATTTGATTGACTCGCTCGACTTGGCCACTGGTTTGAGGATGAAAAGCTGTGTTGAAGGGAATGTTGGTGCCCATGGCCTTCTGAAAAGAATCCCAGAACTTAGAGGTAAAGATGCTACCACGATCTGAAGATATCAACTGCGGAATGCCGTGCAGAGAGACAATCCTGGAGGTATATAGCTCTACCAACTGAGCTGCTGTGATAGATTCTTTGATAGGCAGAAAATGAGCCACTTTGGTGAGCTTGTCGATGACAACGAAGATAGCATCATTGCCACGCTTGGACTTTGGAAATCCAGTCACCAAGTCCATCTCAATATGATCAAACTTCCATTCTGGAGTGGCAAGAGGTTGGAGGAGACCAGCTGGTCGTTGGTGTTCTGCTTTCACTCTACTGCAGACATCACATTCATTCACGAACTGAGCAATCTCGCGCTTCATTCGAGTCCACCAATACGACTGCTTGAGGTCCTGGTACATCTTTATACTTCCAGGGTGAATAGAGAGGAGTGAATTGTGAGCCTCGTTCATAATGACTTTACGAAGGTCACATTTAGGAACAACAATGCGATCCTCGAAGAATAGAGTATCCTTGTCATCAAGACGATAGCACTTGTACTTGGGTTGACTCTTGGCAATCCCAATATTCACCTTCTTCACCATAGCATCAAGAAGTTGAGCCTCATGAACCTGATCTTCCAAAGTAGGAGAGACTTGGAGGTTGGCAAGGAATCCTTGAGTAATAACTTGGAGGTTGAGTTTGCGGAAAGCTTCACAAAGCTCTGGTTGGTAGGGCTTGATGATCAAACTGTTGCAGTAAGCCTTCCTGCTCAATGCGTCAGCAATTACATTGGCCTTGCCTGGAGTATATTCTATACTCGGATTATACTCTTGAATCATTTCAACCCAACGAGTCTGCCTGAGGTTGAGGTTTGGCTGAGTGAAGATGTACTTGAGACTCTTATGATCAGTGAAGATGTCCACTTTTCTTCCCAATAAGAGATGTCTCGATGTTAAAAGAGCATGGACAACTGCCGCCAACTCGAGGTTATGAGTGGGGTAGTTCTTTTCGTTGGGCTTCAACTGGCGAGAGGTATAGGCCACAACTTTCTTCTCTTGCATCAACACTGCACCGAGACCTTGAAGGGAAGCATCACAGAAGACCTCGAACGGTTTGGATTCATCAGGAGGAGTCAGAACTGGAGCAGTGACCAACTTCTCTTTGAGGGTGTTGAAAGCGATGTCACATTCAGGCGACCAGACATACTTCACATGCTTCTGGAGAAGGTTGGAAAGAGGCTTCACGATCTTAGAGAAGTTCTCAACGAACCTTCTACAATAGCTTGCGAGCCCAAGGAAGCTGCGGAGTTGCTTCACGTTCTGAGGCGGTTCCCAATTCACACAATTGCAGACACCTTCTCAGGATTAACAGCTATGCCCTTGGCGGAGATGATATGCCCAAGGTAGAGAACGTCATCAAGCCAAAACTCGCACTTTGAAAACTTCGCATAGAACTGATGTTCTCTGAGTTTATCCAGCACCAATCTCAAGTGCTTGGCATGATCCTCCTTGTTCTTGGAAAAGACCAAAATGTCATCGAGGTAGACCAAGACGAAGTCATTTGTGTAGGCGTTGAAGATGAAGTTCATCATGCGAGAGAATGTTGGAGGAGCGTTGACAAGGCCGAAAGACATGACAGTGTATTCATATGAACCATAGCTTGTTCTGAACGCCATCTTGGGGAAATCTTCTTCACGAATGCGAATCTAATGATAGCCCATATGGAGGTCAATCTTGGAGAATACTTGAGCACCTTTGAGTTGTTCGAAAAGCTCATTGATGTTGGGAAGTGGGTACTTGTTCTTTATGGTCTTCCTGTTCAATGGACGGTAGTCGACACAAAGTCGGTCCGTTCCATCCTTCTTCTTGACAAAAAGAACACCACAACCCCATGGAGAAGAACTTGGTCAGATGAGACCCATACGCTCTTGAATATCGAGTTATTTCTTCAGATCCTTCAACTCTTCAGGTCCAAGCTTGTAAGGATGTTTGCAAACAGGTTCCGTGCCAGGTTCAAGATTGATGACGAATTCAACTGGCCGGTGCGGAGGCATTCCCGGAAGCTCTTCTGGAAAGACGTCTTGATATTAACAAACGATTGGAATCTAAGAGATGGCATCCAGCTCGCCCTTCTCATTGAGAGAAAACAGTCGAATGGTATCATCACGAGCGGCAAAAACGATTACATCCTCAGATGAATGTGTCAATTGAATCTACCTGGCAGCACAATCATGCTGAGCCTTGTGCTTAGAAAGCCAGTCCATTCCGAGAATAAGATCAATATCCGAGTTACCAAGGACCACTGGATAAGACAGAAACTTATAGTCGCCCAACGTGATAGTAACATCCGGGACCATAGAGCTTGCGTTCATAAATTTACCCGGAGAAACAACTGATAACTGTCTAGGTAAATCTTGGAAAGGAAACTCATGCTTATATGCAAATGGTCTTGAAATGAAACAATGCGATGCACCAGTGTCAAAAAGAACTGTTGCAAGAATATCGTTAACAGGAAGGTTACCCATGATCACATCTGACGAGTCCTCTGCCTGAGCTGCGTTCATCAAGTTGACCTTTGCAGACTTGGGTTATGCTTGACCACTGCGGTACTAGAAGATCTCACAGGAGGAGGAGGAGGAAGACGCCTCTGATTGAAGCATTTGTTGACATAGTGACCCTTCTGCTGACACTTGTTGCACGTGACCTATGAAAGTGGACGGTGATACGGAGCACTTGATCTTGGAGCATGAGACGAAGTCTTGTTCTGAAAGCCTGGGTTGGGTGGGTGGGAAGATCCATTGCCACCTTTGCTCTTCTGCTGATAAGGCTGACGGAACGGAGGAGGAGGAGGCAACCAATACTTTTGCTGCTTAGTTACCACTTGAGTTGAGGAAGAAGGAGTTGCATCCCTGACTCGTTTCTTGGAAGCATCGCACTTGAGCTGAGCAGCCTCTTGTTTCAGTGCCATATTGTAGAACTCATCGTACTTCTGTGGCTCAAAAAGCATAAGGGCTAGTTGGAGATCTTCTCTGAGGCCACCTCTGAACTGATAAATCATGCTCTTCTCATCAGGGACATCTTGCTTAGCGAAATGGGCGAGCTTCTGGAACATGATTATACTGGTAAACAGACAAGCTGCCTTGCTTCAGATCGCGGAACTCGTCACGCTTGCTCTCAACAACACTCTGAGGAATGTGGTGAGCTTTGAAGTCTTGAGGGAATTCATCCCAGGTAATCACACAACCTCCTCTAGAATCTTTGTATTGTTGATACCACTCTGCAGCTTGGTCTTTGAGTTGGAACGAAGCAAACATGACAAAGTCCTCAGGCCTGACGTTGCTGCACTCGAAATGCTTGCAGATATCCACGAGCCAATCATCAGCATCTGTTGCCTCAACACAGTTACTGAAGGTCTTTGGCTGGTTTGCGAGGAACTGGGGAGTGTAGAAAACTGATTCTGATTGTTTCCATGGCCTTGATTCCCTTGGTTGCGCTGTTGCAAGAGTTGCATGATCAGCTGCGTGTTGGCATTGGTAGCGGCCATCACAACTTGCCATGCCTCCGGAGGTGGAGGTGGTGGTGGCGGATCATGATTCTGACGCGTTGGAGGAGCCATCCTGAAGAGGGTGACATCCGTTAGCATCTTGACAGACATATATTCAAGCTGAATCAAATGGATCGAAATTACAACATATAGTCTTAACATTCGAACAAGAATGAACGAATGCAATCCAAATTAAATGGTCACACTTCCATAAATTGAAAAGCCACTTAGATAGAGGTAGAAGAATAAAACAACAAGGTACAGACAAGAACAAATACTTGGTGAGGATTACCCAATCACAAACCAAATATTTGCGGAACAAATACTAGAGCTACAAGAATTCCCACCTATGAAACTCCTGAAATTTTCTCGGTTATGCAATCAGGTGTTGGGGATACAGGGGAAGCATAATATCTCACCCAAAGCTAGCAAATCCTACATCCAGCTGTATCCATCCTTCAACACATAACCAAGAAACCTTCGGAAATCATTTACCTCAACATTCGAAAAGCATCCGTTATACGAGTTATGGCAATACTCCCGAACTCCTGCCCTAGTACTGGGTGGCGTCAAGGTTATCTCACCAACAACTGCATAAAAGAGATTTTCGATGTCGGCGAAACTCAGGTATTCCAGAACTGCAACGATAAAATTGTGACGACAACACCTTGGAGCTCAACTCCCCGGGACACTGCCACAACCCCTAAATGTCAGGAGGCACCAAGAACAATGTTCTTGTCACAAAACCATCGGAACGATTCCAAGATACCCGCATGATCCTAAATTTTTTTTAGTGAAATTTGAGAAGAGAATAGTCAAAACTCTACGTCAGGATGCGTCACCAGAGCGACGAAGGGACCGAGGAGTAAAAAGAAATCCTACTCTCCGATATATATAATCCTAAATGACTCAAAACATTTTTCTAGACTCAACAATGCCAACGATTCGATCAAGCAGGGGGCTCCTAAGTCGGGGAAGGCTCTGATTACCAACTTGTAACGCCCACGATGCGGCTATATGTCCCACATGTCGGAGCACGACTTAGAGGCATAACTGCATTGTAAGCAATGTCGCAAGTGGGGTAATCTTCACACAACCCATGTAATGAATAAGTAAAAGAGGTACATAGTTGGCTTACACTCGCCACATCATAGAATAGCATAAATATCATTACATTCATCCAGATACAATCAAGGTCCAACTAGGGAACCAAAATAAAGACAACCCCAAATGCAACAAAGTCCCCGATCGCCCCAACTTTGCACCACTACTGATCGTCTAGGGAACCATTACATTCATCCAGATACAATCAAGGTCCGACTAGGGAACCATTACATTCAAGGCGAACTGTCAAGGGGTTACCATTATAACCCAACCGTGTAAGGAACGCAAAATCAAGGAACATAACACCGGTATGATGGAAACTAGGGCGGCAAGAGTGGAACCAAACACCAGGCATAAGGACGAGCCTTCCACCCTTTACCAAGTATATATATGCATTAAAGTAGACAAGATATAATAATGATATCCCAACAATAAACATGTTCCAACAAGGAACAAACTCCAATCTTCACCTGCAACTAGCAACGCTATAAGAGGGGCTGAGCAAAGCGGTAACATAGCCAAACAACGGTTTGCTAGGACAAGGTGGGTTAGAGGTTTGACATGGAAATATGGGAGGCATGATAAAGCATGGTGGTAGGTATCGTAGCATAGGCATAGCAATAGAGCGAGCAACTAGCAAGCAAGATAGAAGTGATTTCGAGGGTATGGTCATCTTACCTGCAAAGTTCTCCGAGTTGACGTTAGCTTGATCCTCGTAAGCGTACTCAATGGGTTCCTTGATCACATAATCGTCTCCCGGCTCTACCCAAAGCAAGAACACAAGCAAAGGGAGACATAATCAACCACGACGCAATGCACAAGCAACATGATGCAAAACATGGCATGACATGCGGGATGTGATATGCGATGCATACGCATGTTTCGGAAAGGAAATATTGAACCTGGCCTCAACTTGGAAAACCAAGAGTGCCATTGGAAAGATGAGTTGATTTTGGTCGAAATCGATATAAAGATCACCGGAATCGGATGCACGGTTTGGAAATGACAAGCAAAGCAAATATGGCACTGATCTGCGATTAATAGCACGAGGCCATCTAAATGCATCAATAACAACAAGCTACTGCACTCTAACATGGCAACAAAATACATGGCAGGGATCCACTCAATATGCTTGACAAAAGATGAACACTGAGCTACGGCTAATTCACTCAATAGCAGGTTCAAACAAGCATGGCAAAAGTGCAAAAGATATCAGGTTACAGACTTAGTGAAAATAACATGTCAGGAATTTAACACATTAATCATGGCAAAAATGACAAATGTCCAATTACTGATAAGATTCTGAAACTAACATTGCATAGACCTCTTGCAACAGCATTTAGGGCATCACGATGAACTCAAATGAACATGGTGCAATGGAATGAAATGAAGTACTCGTCGAGGCGAACAATTTGATATGCTACACGCCCAAAACGGAGCCACGGGTGCAGAGTTATGATGCGAAGAAAAACGCTAAAATTACCTGGGACTTGGGGAAAAAGTCAACCTCTCCAGATCTAGGGTTCCTCGCAGGCGCGCGAACCGAGGAGCTCCGGTGATGCAACGAGCTTGCTCCGGGGAGGGGAAGGCGAGGGGGAGCCGGAGAAGGCGGATCCGGTCGGATCCGAGGTGCGCCGGCGACGAGGAGGCGTCGGACGGCGGGGCGGAGGCTCTCGCAGCGAGGCGACGAGCGGCAAAGGCGGCGCGGCGCGCGATGCGGGCGGTGTCGGGCGGTGCTGCCGGGCCGGGAGGGCCGTGGTTAGGCCCCGGTGGGCCCGCGCGGTGGTACGCAGCGAAGTGGGGCGGCCTCGCTGACGTGGCGCGCTCCGGTTGGGTGCGGGCGACGGCGACACTGACGTGGTGCGATGCTATTGGCCGGGGCGACGTGGCTAGAGGCGGTGGACACGTCCGGCGCGGCGTGGACGCGTCCGGCGGCGCGAGGGGAAGGATTTTAGGGTTTCGGTCGCGAATTTCGGGGGAGAGGACATATATATAGGTAGAGGGAGCTAGGAGACTCCAAATTGAGCACGGTTTTCAGCCACGCGATCGTGATTGAATGACCTAGATGATGGAGGGGGTTTAGGTGGGTTTTGGGCCACTTTGGAGAGGTGTTGGGCTGCAACACACACGAGGCCTTCTCGGTTCCTCGGTTAACCGTTGGAGTATCAAACGAAGTCCAAATGGCACGAAACTTGACAGGCGGTCTACCGGTAGTGAACCAAGGCCGCTTGGAAAGTCTCGGTCCAATTCGAGAACGTTTAACACCCGCACATGAAAAGAGGTAAAAGGGGACACCGGAGGACATAGGAGCGCCGGAATGCAAAACGGACAACGGGGAAAATGCTCAGATGCATGAGACGAACACGTTTGAAAATGCGATGCACATGATGACATGATATGAGATGCATGACAAATACAAAAGCAACACGAAGACAAAAACCCGACAATGAGGAAATATCATAACTTAGTGCCGAAAATGGCAAGAGTTGGAATACAAATATGGCAGGTTACACACGGGGTGTTACATCTTATTCATCGATGACTCTCTTAACAACAGTTGCAGCCGAAGATGAATACTCAGAGTCTTCAATGGAAGGAGTCCGACGCCAGCTTGCATTCTGGGGAGGCTTGGAATCAAATTTGAAGCCCTCTGTGAAGCCGTCTTCGCGAAGATCGTCTTCAGAGCATAGCAGCGTGAGACTCTTCCAAGACCGCCAATAGGCTTCATGAGCTACGAATGAGTTCTTTGTGGCAAGATTGCGAATGCGATTGACATCCACCAAGGTGCTCTGCATCTGACGCTTTAGCCAGTCGTGGTGCCTATCCTGTTTCTAATGTAAGGCCACAAGAAGTTCTCGGCCATTGAGTACACGAGATCGCTTCCGAGGCCTTTGAGCAATGGTGCTTTCAGTGGCTTCAGTGTTTTCACAATGAGGTGCACGCATATTTCCATCCAGAGGATAGACTCGAGTTGCAGCAAGAACACCCTCCATTGGTGATAACCCACAAGTACTAGTAAAATGCCTGTGTGTTGCCACGGGCAATAATACATGTAAAAAATCATAGACTTGTCCGTTTAATTGGATTAAAAAGTTTAGTTGAGGATTATCTAACTCAATGTTATGAGATGAAATAGCGTACATCTGTACTGAATTGAATTTAAGAAAAGCACACACATTTCTTTTCATTTAGCATACAACTATCAACTTCACATGAAATATTTGAAGTAAGCTTGCAAAAAATAGCATCTAAGAGAATAAAAACTGTAATAATGTATTGATACAGAGTAAACAAAGATGTTTCACAATGTTGTAATAAAAATAACACATATGATACTCCGACTAAAAAACGTTTATCCCAATTCTCTTCACCAAATCACGCACTACTTGTGGAGTGTTTTCTACACATTCATTGTCCTTGTACGACAGCAAGTGTACCAACACCTTTCTGTAGGTCATAATCGTCCTGCACGTGCATTATGCTATCATGCAAGGATCACGTCTAATAGGACACATGAATGGTGAATGTAGAGTACTCACCAGGACAACTGGTAGTCCATGTTCATGATCATGCCACGTGCGCATAAACTTTAGAAGTAAAAACCCAGACATATTGCTGCATAGAAGTAGTTTTTTTAGCAATGTGATAGATAAAAAGATGGTCAGATAATTGAAATATTAAGGTTATAACCTGTTTGGTTTTTTGGGGCTCCAAGTGGTATGATGCGACGCCATCTAACAACATCATCATTCCAGCCGGGTATCGCATCTTGTTGTAAAGCTATGTTTAGATGGAATGAAATACATTGAATCTTAAATATGTCCTTCTGTGAAGGATTCTTTTTCCATGCATCCACTAGGGGAAGAGGGTCGAGTATAGTGATTGTTTTATCCAATAGGTCGAACGGGGAGAGGATGAAGCGACCGGTTGTACAAAATGGCAACAAAATCTATATGAAGTAGGCTTTAGAAATACGGGGGGTGAAAAGCACATACAAAGATGGGAAGTATTATTACCAACTTGCATGCCGAGACGTCAAAGCACATTTCAAGCCAACAATGAAATAGTTTTGCAATGATGTAGCGTTGGGCATCAAATGGTAAATGGAGTTTTGGATCTTGTGTCGAGTCATTTAGTAACATCTGAGAGGGAAGTAAAGGATTATTAACACTCTATGCGTTTATGGTTGCAATGGTATGTGCTCGTCGCCTTATAAAGTAAGTGTTATGAGATTGTAATAACTTACAGAAAATCTTAGATCCGTAGACCATTGAAATTTTCTGTAGCATTTACTCGAATAACCATGTTAAACTGTCGACATTAATAGCCCGTGTATTCTTTATTAAGTCTTGTAGTTGTCTAAGACTTATACTTAGTGGGCAGGGCTTGGAGCTCCGGATTCATTCTTTCCTATCAAGTAAACCATAACATCAACAATATAGTGAAAAAATAATATAAATAAATGAATCGGATATTGTTATTTCGAAAGTTGACTTACTCTCGGAAATTGTATCATGAATAACCCGCAAGATGATCTATTTCTTAAAATATTGGGCACATTAATAAGGAAACATGAGGAATTGTTGAATAATAAGTACAAACATAGTAAAATCTTACCGTAAGTTGTAGGTCAGCGCGGCTCATTCGAGAACCAAAAGAATCGAGTACTTGTATATCGTGTTGTTTGATATTGACAGTAGTTAGATACCAATCCTTTTGGTTCATATTGATTGGAATGAACAACTGACACAAAATATATAAGTCGTTTCCTGGCTAGGTAAGCAAATTGATAATAAATGGTAGAACCATAGGAAGAAAATTAGTCTAACCATGTCATGTTGTAGATACTTAAGCACCTTTTCAATGATGTGGTGATGACTCTCAAGGCTTATGTGAATTTCACCATCTCGCTTAAGTATTCCAGAGAATCATATGTATTTTCTAAGAATACACGTGCACTCGCTCTACAAATTTTATCCTGGACCCTTAGATAGTAAATATACACATTTATGACCTATAGTAGAAAAAGTAACAAATAAATTATACATTCTTCATGTGTGTAAGTATGACCATCAGAGTATATCTTAGCCGACCTCGCTCTCCACCCCCATATCTCATCTTCTAAAAGACATTCCAAATCTCGACGTGTCAAGGTTGTGTCATGGATATTCACCAACTTGGTTTTGCTAGGGAAGGACATGATGTATTCCTTCATTTCAGTAAAATTAATAGCACATGAAGTTTCTTTTATCTCATCAGATCCATCTGAAACAACATAGACATAAGTAAAGCTTAATTGAATAAAAAACCATGTAGTGGTTGTTTGTATAGCGCATGTAGAATCTGATTCGTTGGTTGCCAATACGTCAATGCAAGGAGCTCACCTTGGCGGGTGTGATGGGCATGGCAAGCAGAGCGCGGAGGCAATGGCGGCCGAGGCGCATCATCACCGGGAGAATGGCCTTGAGGTGCTTTACACCGGTGAGCCCGTCCCGGCTGCCTTTGTTCTGCCAATGTCTATGGCTTCTCTTCCACGACTGATGAACGTGCCCACAAAGGATCGGCCAGAGAGAGAAGAAAGAGATATATGCAGGGCTGTCAATCGGGTAGCGCGAGCAACCTAGAGATTTCTTTCATTCTATTCCATTGAACTCATGAATTTCTTACTGCATGTGACGCGCGGCCTTAACCGCCCTACAATCTCCGCGATTATCTTCCCTACACACACATGATTTCTTCCTTCTGATTTGTTTACCGATTGGCTAGCACCATTACCCCAAGCAAAAATATTGGGAGCAAGAAAATCACCAAAGAGACCGCTCCATTTATTGCACCGTATACTCTTAGTCTGAGTTGAAACATCGCATCCAGCGACAAATTTGGTGACTCTATGGCGGATAAGATGGAATCACAAGCAGTCTATTTTTTGAGTCTTTTGATATTCGTTTTGCTAGAAGGACAACAAATGTTGATACTCATGAGTCATGACTGTGCATGAGTGGCACAGAAGTATGTTGGTGCCAGGTAAACCACGGTGATAGAAGAAAGGAACTGATTGAAAGAAGGAAGGAGATAGAAGGAAGGAATTGATTGAAATAAGGAAGGAGATTGATCACCGTCATCGAGTTATTGTGTTATCAAATCTGATTTTTATTACCATGCATGAATTGATTGCGTTTGGTTACCATACATTAATTATTTGTTTATACCAAAATTAGAAGAAGGGAGTGGAAAACCAAGGATAAAACCAACAAGGAGAAAACCGGTGGAGGAAGAAAAGAAAATCGATGGAGGGGAGAGGGGGTCGTACGAGCGGTTGGACGAAGCGAGGGGAACATAAGAGGGGAGAGGGAACCTTACATTTCTGTTAGGTAGTAGAGATTTCTTAACATTTGAAAGGTCACACTTGATTTTAGAATGTAGCCTATCTGACTCTCACTATGACTAATAGGAAATATAATATGATCGCGTCCACAAACGCATGTATGTGGCGGTCTGGCGACCTGCCTTCCACCATGGTCGTCCTCGATGTCGTGATGCACGCCCTGACATTCTTGAGTATCGCCCCGGCATCAGGCCAGGCTACGGCGTCCTCCATGGTGTCGCGCACGGCGTCCCTTCGCAGGGGTATGCCGATGTGCACGCCCATAAGAAAAAGATATATTATTTTTATTATATTAGGATCTTGTGATTATGAATTAACAGTAGAGATAATGATAATAATAAATGGCATAATGTGCGAGATTAATGATTTTCTATTAAGAAATATCTCATTTTATTTTGAAAGGTTACCGAGAAAAATATTATGTCTATCTTTTAGGAAGGTGATCTCACATATATGTGATACATCTCCGTCGCATCTACTTTTCCAAACACTTTTGCCCTTGTTTTAGACTCTAACTTGCATGATTTGAATGGAACTAACCCGAACTGATGCTGTTTTCAGCAGAATTGCCATGGTGTTATTTTTGTGCAGAAATAAAAGTTCTCGGAATGACCTGAAAATCAACGGAGAATTATTTGGGAATATATAAAAAATACTGGAAGGAAGATCCGCATCAGGGGGCCTCCACCTGTCCACGAGGGTGGGGGCGCGCCCCCTGTCTCGTGGGCCCCCTGACGCTCCACTAACGTCAACCCTGACTCCATATATTCACTTTCAGGGAGAAAAAAATCAGGGAGAAGTATTCATCGCTTTTTACGATACGGAGCCACCGCCAAGCCCTAAACTCTCTCGGGAGGGCTGATCTGGAATCCGTTCGGGGCACCGGAGAGGGGAATCCGTCACCATCGTCATCATCAACCATCCTCCATCACCAATTTCATGATGCTCTCCACCGTGCGTGAGTAATTCCATCGTAGGCTTGCTGGACGGTGATGGGTTGGATGAGATTTATCATGTAATCGAGTTAGTTTTGTTAGGGTTTGATCCCTAGTACCCACTATGTTTTGAGATTGATATTGCTATGACTTTGCTATGCTTAATGCTTGTCACTAGGGCCCGAGTGCCATGATTTCAGATTTGAACCTATAATGTTTTCATCAATATATGAGAGTTCTTGATCCTATCTTGCAAGACTATAGCCACCTACTATGTGTTATGATCCGGCAACCCCGAAGTGACAATAATCGGGACCACTCCCGGTGACGACCGTAGTTTGAGGAGTTCATGTATTCACTATGTGTTAATGCTTTGGTTCGGTACTCTATTAAAAGGAGGCCTTAATATCCCTTAGTTTCCAATAGAACCCCGCTGCCACGGGAGGGTAGGACAAAAGATGTCATGCAAGTTATTTTCCATAAGCACGTATGACTATATTCGGAATACATGCCTACATTACATTGATGAATTAGAGCTAGTTCTGTGTCACCCTAGGTTATGACTGTTACATGATCGATCGCATCCGGCATAATTCTCCATCACCGATCCATTGCCTATGAGCTTTCCATATATTGTTCCTTGCTTATTTACTTTTTCGTTGCTATTGTTATCATCACTACAAAACACCAAAAATATTACTTTTGTTACCGTTACCTTTTACCACCATTACCACTACTATCATATTACTTTGCTAGTAAACACTTTGCTGCAGATTTTAAGTTTCCAGGTGTGGTTGAATTGACAACTCAGCTGCTAATACTTGAGAATATTCTTTGGCTCCCCTTGTGTCGAATCAATAAATTTGGATTGAATACTCTACCCTCGAAAACTATTGCGATCCCCTATACTTGTGGTCATCAAGACTACTTTCTGGCGCCCTTGCCGGGGAGAATAGCTCTATTCTTTGAGTCACTTGGGATTTATATCTGCTGGTCACTATGAAGAACTTGAAAGACGCGAAAACAAAAAAATATCCCTCAACTACGAGGGGAGGTAAGGAACTGCCATCTAGCTCTGCACTTGATTCACTTATGTTTTGAGTAAACTTGCGACACCTAAATCTGCTTCTGCTATTAATTCTAATATGTCACATGTTATTGATGATGCCACTTCTGCTATGCATGACACTTATGATGAAACTACTTCTATGCTTGATACTACTATGCCACTTGGTGAATTTCTTGATGAACAACTTTCTAGGGCTAGAGAGAATGAAATTATTGAAGCTGATAATATTGATGAAAGTGATGATGAAGACTCTCCCTAGATATGAATTACCTGTTGTGCCTAAGGGCTATGTTATGGATGAAGAAACTGCTAGAGATTTTCTTGCTTGCAATGATAGGAGTGATCTTAAGAAACTATTAGCTAAGCTGAAACAATAAACTTTGAATGCTAGAATGAAATATGATCCTGCTTATGCTACTTCACCTATCTTTGTTACTGGTAAGGATTATGATTTCTCTGTTGATCCTGAGATAATTACTTTAGTTGAATCTGGTCCTTTCTATGGTTATGAATCTGAAACTGTTGTGGCACATCTTACTAAATCAAATGATATAGCTACCCTGTTCACTAATGATGAGAAAACTCGCTATTATTATATCCTTAAATTATTTCCGTTCTCATTAAAGGGTGATGCTAAGATATGGTTTAATTCTCTTGATCCTGGTTGTGTGCATAGTCCCCAGGATATGATTTACTACTTCTCTGCTAAATATTTCCCCGCTCATAAGAACAAGCTGCTTTAAGGGAAATATATATTTTTGCGCAAATTGAAGAAGAGAGTCTCCCACAAGCTTGGGGGAGGCTTCTCCAATTACTTAATGCTTTGCCTGATCATCCTCTTAAGAAAAATGAAATACTTGATATCTTTTATAATGGACTAACCAATGCTTCCAGAGACCACCTGGATAGTTGTGCTGGTTGTGTTTTTAGGGAAAGAACACCAGATGAAGCTGAAATTTTATTGAATAATATGTTGACCAATGAAAATAATTGGACACTTCCTGAGCCAATTCCTAAGCCAACTCCGAAGAAAAGGGGTATTCTATTTCTCAGTCCTGAAGATATGGAAGAGGCAAATAAATCGATGAAGGAAAAAGGTATAAAAGCTGAAGATGTTAAGAATTTACCTCCCATTGAAGAAATACATGGTCTTAATTTACCGCCTGTTGAAGAAATACATGGTTTTAATCCATCACCTATTGAAGAAACACATGGTCTTGATAACCCGACACAGGTAGTAAAGGTAAATTCTCTCTATAGATATGATAAAGCTGAAATCCCATTTACAAAGTTTGATAGCCCATGCTTGGATGAGTTTGATGACTTTATGGTTAAACAAGAAAACTTCAATGCTTATTTTGGTAGAGAATTAAAACACAATGCTGATATGCTTGAACACTTGGGCGATTATATGGCTAATATTAAAGGTGAACTTAAACTTATTAGTAAACATGCTTCTATGGTTACCACTTAAGTAGAACAAGTACTTAAAGCTCAGAATGATTTGCTCAATGAATTAAATAGTAAGAAAAATGATAATGATGTTAGAGTTATGACTAGAGGTGGTAAAATGACTAAGGAAACTTTGTATCCTGAGGGCCATCCAAAGAGAATTGAGCAAGATTCTCAAAGAAATAATATTGATGTACCTAGTCCTTCTAAAAGGAAGAGAAAGAAAAATGATTGGACTTTGCATGCTTCTAGTGAACCTATTATTGACACACCTGAGAATCCCAATGATATTTCTATTTCTGATGCTGAAATACAATTTGGTAATGAACATGAGCCTAGTAATAATGGTAATGATGATGTTCATGTTGATGCTCAACCTAGCAATAATAATGATGTAGAGAATGAACCTGCTGTTGATCTTGATAACCCACAATCAAGAATCAACGTTATGATAAGAGAGACTTTGTTGCTAGGAAGCATGGTAAGGAAAGAGAACCATGGGTTCAGAAACCCATGCCTTTTCCTCCTAAACCATCCAAGAAAAATGATGATGAGGATTTTGAGCGCTCTGCTGAAATGATTAGACCTATCTTCTTGCGTATGCGTTTGACTGATATGCTCAAAATGAATCCTTATGCTAAGTATATGAAAGAAATTGTTACAAATAAAAGAAAGATACTAGAAGCTGAAATTTCCACCATGCTTGCTAATTATACTTTTAAGGGTGGAATACCTAAGAAACTAGGAGATCCCGTTGTACCAACTATACCATGCTACATTAAAAGAAACTATGTTAAAACTTCTTTATGTGATCTTGGAGCCGGTGTTAGTGTTATGCCTCTCTCTTTATATCGTAGACTTGATTTGAATAAGTTGACACCTACTGAAATATCTTTGCAAATGGCTGATAAATCAACTGCTATACCTGTCGGTATTTGTGAGGATGTGCCTGTTGTGGTTGCAGACGTTACTATTTTAACGGACTTTGTTATTCTTGATATTCCCGAGGATGATAGTATGTCTATTATTCTTGGAAGACCCTTTTTGAATACTGCAGGGGCTATTATTGATTGCACCAAAGGCAATGTCACTTTTCATGTTAATGGTAATGAGCATACGATACACTTTCCGAGGAAACAACCTCAAGTTCATAGTATAAACTCTATTGGAAAAATTCCATTGATTATTTTTGGAGGTTTTGAATTTTCTCTTCCTACTGTCAAGAAGAAATATGATATTCTTATTGTTGGGGATGTGCATATCCCCGTTGAGGTAACCTAGTGTTATTTGAAAATTCTCTGGTTCCATGTTATTCGGAATGAGTTTGTTAACAAGACCTGATCAACCCTGTTAGTGGATTCCTTTTGATGAGCATGAGATGGATGAATTTAGAAAACACAACTCTGTGTACCCTCTTTTTACTTTCTGTTATTTATATAAATAAATAAAAATAGTAATTTTTGTCTGTTTTCTGAATTATCCATGCAATAAAAAATACACAAAAAATAAAAGTTCTCCAAATGTCCTGAAATTTAAATATGATTTTTTCTGGATTATTTGAGAATATCTGGCACTAAGAACACAACAGGGGGGGCAAGCACCTGGCCACGAGGATGGAGGGCGCGCCCTACCCTCTGGGCATGCCCCCTGTCTCGTGGGCCCACGGTGGCTCCCCTTCACTTATTCCTTCTACCACACACTCCTTCTTCCTCCCACAAACATCACTAACCAGCTCAAACCCAAGTCCAAGCTCATTTTGCTGTCATTTTCTATCTCCTTGCTCAAAGCTCCATTCACAAAACTGCTTTGGGGGATTGTTCCTTGGTATCACTACAAAAAAATACACTTCCGTGATGATACGTGTTTGTCACAGTAGGTCGCTTTTTTGTCATGCATGTACATACATGACAAATTTATGACAGAATCAATATAGTCATACATGTGCTGTTGTAGAAGTGTTCCATGACATTACCAAAATTATCATCACGGAAGTGTCCACTTCCATGATGATAAATCACACGTCACAGAAGTGCTTTCGTCAAGGGTGACCGACACGTGGCATCCACCGTAACGGAACGCCGTTAAGCTATCGAGTCGGGTTTTGGATCCGATAACCTGTTAACAGCCCCGACCAATGGGGATATTCCACGTGTAAAATCATCATTGGCTAGAGGAAACACGTGTAGGCTCATCGTCGGGAAAGATGTCATCCACTCACTGGACAGAAGGCGCCTATGATACGTCGACACGTGGCACGACCCAACAAGTTTAAATGGGCCGGCCCAACTAAAAGCCCACAAGATTTTGCGGACCATAATGGGCCGGCCCAGCTAAAGGCCCATGAGATTTTGCGGACCATAATGGGCTGGCCCAGCTAAAGGCCCACAAGATTTTGCGGGCCATAATGGGCCGGCCCAGGTAAAGGCCCACAAGATTTTTGTGTGCCATAATGGGCCAGCCCAGGTAAAGGCCCACAAGATTCTTGCGGGTCATAATGGGCCGACCCAGCTAAAGGCCCACGAGATTTCGTCGACATTAATGGGCCGGCCCAGCTGTAGGCCCACAAGATTTTGAGGACCCTAGTAGGCCGGCCCATTATCTGGCTGCCATGTTTTGGGTCAAATGCCGGCCCATATTTGGTCCGGTCCATTAATGGCCTGCCACGCTCTGGGCCTAATAGTGGCCCATATGAGATCCGGCCTGTTAAAAGCGTACCACGTTCTAGGCCAAATTACGGCCCAGATCAGGTCCGGCCCTTTAAGAGGCTTTGGGCTCAATTATGGCCCATATCAGATTCGACCCGTCAACTGGACACTATGCTTTTGGGCCCACTTGCTAAAGGCCCACTTACTAATTCGGCGTGATATTAGTTTTGGCCTGTTAAGGGTCCGTTTAACATTTCGGCCCTATATTAATTTCGGCATGTTAAAAGCTCATCATATAGTTGGGCCTAACTACGGCCCGGTTTGCATCCGGCCTGCTCGCAGCTGATATCTGATTGGGCCAAACAAGGACCCAGACAATTTTGGCCTGTTAAAAGCCCGTGATTTGATTCGCACAGTCATGGGCCGGGGTTCATTTCGGGCTGCTGCGTAACTAGTAGGAATTAAGAACAAACCTACTCTATACAATAAAGAAATTACGGCATAGTAACTAAGAATAAACCTACACTACACAATAAAGGATTTAAGGAATATTACATCCATTGGGCATGAAAGTTCGCCACCGGTGATCATAAAGCGCAACGAAGAAGCAGATTACAAAAACTAGGCACCATTGCAGCGTAACAAAATAATACTGAACCGAGACCACTTCCAAGACAGTTCAAGAAAGGTTAGCCTTGCGGGGGAACTGCTGCGCAAGCTGCTGAGCGAGGCTGTGAGACCGGCCTAGCATGTCGGTCATAGCTTCCAGGTGTAGCTGTTTAGTGATGAGGTTCTCATTGGTGTTCTCTGCAATCTTTCTTAGAGATAGGACTTCAAGTTGAAGTTGAGTTGCAGAATGCCTTCCTGCTAGAACTTGGGACTGAAGAAGTCGAACTGATTCAGACAACGAATTCTGTGAGCTTGTCTGACTGTTAGTCTCAAGTAACTTGAACACTGCATCAAGACAAGACTTTGGGGTTGTCTCGCTATCTTCGAGATGTTTTGCCTTCTTTGCTGCAATATATGTTGGGTTTGTCTCACAGCCTTCAGCAGACTTGTGCATGCCATCAAGCATATCACCCTGAAATAAAGCAGAGAGATGACAGGTTTAGCACGTGTATAAACAAAGATGATAACTGTTCTGTCAATTCTATCCAATTTCAAATTAGAAAATAAAGAGTATGTTCAAAATATCAATAGCATAATTTGGCATTATTCATAATGCGGGGAGCTTCACCACACTACTGGATTACCATGTCAACATAACAAGCATAAATGAAGGGCAAAGAAAATCATTGTATCTGTTTTGTATAATGTGCATGGCATGTTGTTCATATCATCAGCCACATTAGTAAGATAAAACAGGAGATGACAAGGTGCAAACGTGGGCTGCTTCACCACACACTGGATTATAGATCCACAAAAACAAGCATACATATAGGGAGTATTAAGTAATGTGCATGGTATGAATAAGGAATTTGGTTTTACAAGTAAAACTTAGAACCTACGGTTCTTACGAACATGCATTTTGGTAGAAACAACAAACTAAACAACAGTAAACGATAGGGAGTATGAGCAAATTAAATAGCAGTTGAGGATAAAGGCTTTAGAAGGACTGACTTACATTAGGAGTTAACACCGGCTTTACAATGCCCTTCTCCATGGCAAGGGAAGGATAACTCAAGAATTTCAGCACAGAATCTTCTTCATAAGCATTGCCTGTACTCTACATTTTGTAGAGAGTAATTATAGATATGATAATACTGGAAGGGATAGAGGATAATGAAGATAAGATGCAGATTGATGCTACATAATCAACTACCAATCCCTGGAAGTACAAGCGTAACAGGACAAAATGTACTGACAAGAGCAATGGGCTACACTTTTGCACTGGCATTGTCTGTGTATTCTACTTGTTGGTAAGATTAAATATAGATCTGATCTTTTTTAGTAAATGGTGGGCGAGGGAGATAAGATGCGGAATGCTACAAAATGAACCAATCCCTCTTCCCATAATACAAGAGTGTTTTGAACACTGGTGTACTGTACAAAACATTCTTATATTATGGGACGGAGGGAGTAGCCGTTAATGTAAGTACAGTGATAGACCACGTTTAGTCCTTACAAGAGGACTGCAGAGCTAAACCTCTTCAAAAGCATTGGGTTGATTCTAAATTTATGTAAGAGTCCATACGGATCTTATAATGTCCACCAAATGGACGATTATGAGGCTAACATGTGCAGTGATGCTACATAATCAAACAACT
Source organism: Triticum dicoccoides (assembly GCF_002162155.2). Classification (NCBI taxonomy): domain Eukaryota; kingdom Viridiplantae; phylum Streptophyta; class Magnoliopsida; order Poales; family Poaceae; genus Triticum; species Triticum dicoccoides. Next base: position 696,564,909 of record NC_041382.1, on the reverse strand, counting down.
ATGAAAGTAAGTATGGTCATACAGGGCAAGAGGTACTCACAAGAGCAATGCAGTGTGCAGTATAGTTGCGAGATTCTGTGGTCCCTTGAGAACAAATGTTCTTCTGCTAACAGTTTTCGTACAAGTGAGACATTAAGGCAAATGCAGAAATGTAGTTCAAATTGTGATGTGATATCATAGACAGTACCTTACGCTGGAGCCGAGACCAATTTGTAACAAGATTATTCCAGTCACCGTCGGATAAATGTAGCACCAGAGACTTTACAGAAATTTCGTTCAGAGGCTTGCCATCGAAGTGCGCTTGCCTCAGGTAGGAACTTACTTCATCAACGAGTGCTTGAAAAGCGCAACCAACCCTTGCTCGTCATCACAATCCAGTTTGCGCATCGCCTATTTAAAAGAATGAAATCTTGTGTCTTCTGTCAGCAGAAACATATGCAGTAATGACCATGAATAACATTAGTACATTACTTACGCGTAAGTTGTGGAGGAAGACTGGAAATTGTTCTGTTTCTGCGGTATAATCTTTCGATGAAGGAAAGATGCGCACAAAGTTCCTGACAACAACATAAGCTTCATCTTCTAAACTAGGAAGAAATGGAACATGGGTCCTATTTGCTGCAATTAGGGCTCTCTCTGGTTCGAAAAGGGATTTGGCAACTGGATTTGGTGTACTCTTTGCTGGAATGGGGGTTTTGCGTCGTACAGCTGGTGCTATGTCAACTGGCATAATCATACTGTTTGCTGCCGTTGGGGTCTGCTCAGTTGGGGCATCAGAAATGACCAATGTAGTAGGGCAAGAGTCTGCTAAAGTTGGGGTATTTTGTGGGTCAGGTGATATTGCAACTACACCTAATGGGCTATTTGATTTATCAGGTGCCACTACCTTTTCCAAATACTTTGCTTATGCTCCTCCACGATCATCAATCGCCCTCTTCCTTTTGAACGTCTGATACACACGAACAACATTTGAATGGATAAATATGGTATGATGACAGATGGAATATGTACTGAAAATGGATAGGCCGGGCGTATTCACATACACGATGTGTAAACTAAGCTAATGGAAGTTCAACAAAGTAGAAGCAATGCAAAGCATCAGTTGCAAGATATGTGCGAGCAATGTAACCTTGGAAAGTAGAGCAAGTACCTTGATGTGTGAATAAGATAGGGCATCTTCCTCTGACTCCTCCACTAGGGAGATACATTGACTTAGGTCTCCCTCTAGCTCAGAATCACTGTTAGGATCATATTCTGAGCATGAATCTGTAGGTGGAGAGTGTTTGCATTGCATTGCATCCAGACTTGATTTCAGTCCCTTAATGCCAAGTTTGACAGCCATGACATTGTTCTGCTTTATTATTTTCATGCGCAAGCTCATAATCATTATGATGCTGTTCAGAATATGAGATTCATGAAAACATAAAAAGTAGTCAGATTATCTATGGAATGCATTGCGGTTTCAACTCGGAGAGTGTCTCCCTATAAACCCCTGCATATGCAAAGTTCACCTCCCCAACCGTGATGACCAGACCACACACAGAGATACACACCCGAGCGGCGAACATGCATTTTTGAAACTAATTTAGGAACATTTAGCTGACCAATTAAACAACTCTGTTTTAATAATATCAGATTCGTATTTGAACAACTAAGCTTGTTTAGCTTGATTGGTGGAGCAGTGTTATTATGACACGAAGCATGTATTCTGATCGTATAGTGATCATAAAAGGGGGAAACTCTAAGCATATATTTTTTTAGCAAAAGAGGGTTTCCCCTTTGATTTCTATTAAAGAAACCACTACGGAACCAACATGATCAATTAAACCCTAAGCATGATCAATTAAACCGTATTATGGCTGTGCCATGGCAGATTTGAAGCTGCAAACCGGAGAAATGATATTTAGCATCCATTGTTTGCTTCGAACTAAGAACTAAATTCTAAGAGATGAAAAGAAAGTAGAGTAACCAAGTTAAGATCTATTTTCTGGTTGAGATCAAAAAGTTGAGGAGATATGAAGTACCACCTCTCTTGCGGCGCCGTGTAGGCATCGGGGGTGCGATGGCTGTCGGTGGCGTTGAAGTAGATCTGTGATGGTAGACGGGTGCATCAGGGGAAAAGTCCCGTTGTGGTGGAAGAGAAGGTCGTGTGAGCGGCCTCGGCAAAGAGGACGACGACGCGGATGAAGCGAGAGGACGCGATGCAAGGCTATTGGTCCGTCGCCGTGGATGAGAAACGTTCATCTCTAGAAGTGGACGACGCGGTCTTGGTGGAGGACGGCGGCGATGGATGGGGTGGTGGACGGAGGCTGGTGTGGGAATGGGGTGTTCTAGCGCAGACGGTGTATGAATGGGAAAATGGAGGGAGAGGTACGGGGAACCATGTTTTTGGGATGCGCCTGTCTGAAATATTGGAAAGTTACGAACTTATCCCTCGTTTCAAATTTGGACGTCTCGTCGGTTGGGGATAGGACGGTAATCTCGCATCTCCCAAATATTTGCCGGTAACTATTTCAGGCGAGGAGAGGGTGTTTTGCCGCCCACGGTTGGCGCCCACTGTGTATGAACGGGGCTGACAAGTAGGGCGGTTGTGTCACGTCTAATGGAAGTTACACATCTGCCCCTATTTAAAATATTAGCCTATATCGATTTCGGCATGAGGGGAGGGTGTTTTGCCGCCCATGGTTGGCGCCCACGGTGTATGAACGGGGCTGATAGGTAGGGCGGTTGTGTCACCTCTGATGGAAGTTACACATCTGCCCCTATTTAAAATATTAGCCTACATCTATTTCGGACGAGGAGAGGGTGTTTTGCCGCCCACCATGTATGAACGGGGAATGGAGGGAGAAATAGAGGTCTTTCGGACGAGCTTGAATCAAATGAGTTTTGCCGCCCATGTTTGACGCCCACCGTGTCAGAATGGGCTTAGAGGCAGTCGTGTCACGTCTAATTTAAGTTACTAATCTACCCCTATTTAGAGCAGTGGAAATCAGGCCGATGGATTGTCCGTGTAATGGGTAGACAGTAATTTCCATCTCCCAAACACTTGGCTTTGGGCAGCCGATGTGGGAGTGGACATTTTGCTGTTTCTTTCGAATTTTGGGACAATAAGCATCCACGTTTACCCTGGCAACTAAATTCGAATCCATTTTGTATTCCTATATGAATCTTTATAAATCATTCTATGTGTTTTTATATATCTTCAAAAGGACGACAAAGATGTATTCCACTGTCATATACGAATATGGTTTACAAATGCCGATACTCAAATTCAAAAACTAGAATCCAGTTTAAGGTGAATTCGAATATTTGGAACACTTCATGTCCAACTCAAATGTCACACGCAGCATAATGTGTACTCCCATTTAGATATGTACACAAGCGATGTATCAAGATTCAAATACCGAGTCAATCAACCAAGAATGTATGGAACTAACAGACATATAAACACTTATAGAGTATATGGATCAATAATATCAACTAACATACATAAGCCAGGCCGCTGTACTTTTTTTTGGCTACAACAACATCCTTTTTTAGCCAGCATCTTGGCCCTTTCCGATGCGTGCCACTTATGGTCCATTTATACTACTATTGCTGAATGCACATTCATCCCGATTGGCATATTTGTAGGTCTGGCAAAGCAATCCAAATGAAATGTCTCCGAGTCTTATCAATTAATACAGACTTGTGCTCAAATAAAATTACAAACAAAAAAACAAAAAAAATATTACATGATCTCTAAAACAAATGGTTTGATGATTACATGAACAGACAACACAAAGGTTATTCAAGTATGGAAAGAACATTTCAACTATGATTTACCAAGTAGGAATTTAATTTCCTTTTTTCCTTCAGGACCTTAACAATCTGGTCAGTCTCAACTTGCTTCGTTTTGAAATCCACCAAATATTTAATGGTTGTCTTGAGTACTGCTTGTGATTGTGCTGTTTGCTTCCTCAACATGTCAACTTCATCTCTAAGTGCAGAAGAAGAATCTCTTTCTACCACTAGTTTAGCCTCTAGAGCATCAACATTTGGCAATTCGTAATGCACGATTAGGCTGGTGCCACTGCTGTAGGATGATGCAACGTCCATGGGGACCTCGCTCTTTGATCTTGGGCTAACCTGTTTTGCTATTAAAGTTCTGATTGGATTCAGAAAAGTTGAAGTTAGCAAAACATCTCAACTGGGAGTTATAGCAGCAAACTAGTTAAACAAACAAGGAATTAAAGAGTTTCAATTGGATGCTGAAAAGTAGTTATTAACATCATTGTAACCCGCTGTTGCAGCAGCAAAGCAGCTAAACAAACAAGTAGATATTTAAGTTAAGGCAAATAGGTAATTCTTAACAGTAAGTATCAAACACATAGATAGGCGCAGTCTACAATATGATTAACAGGCTGTGCCATTATGTAATCAGTAGCAAACTAAATTAAGCCAAGCAACGTAATTGAACAATTTTGCAATAAGTGGCTAACTAAAATTCCGAGAAACAGGTAACTGAACTTACGCTAGTTCTTTGTACAGGCACACTGCAACTTCTTTTTCGCTTACAAAGTTGTACGAAGGAGTCCATGGCATCAATTGCTTGGATACGCAGTCCCAATACTTCTTTCTTCCCACACTGCATGGGTAAGTCAAATGGTTAATCTGGTAAGATGGTGCGTCCTAGATATGTTATATGAGGACGTGTAGTTAGACTAGTTGTAGCCAAACACATCACACTGGCTTTTACTGTATATTTCATGCGATTACTTTTGGCATATCAAGATCTAAGCAATCTACAATAGGATGAAAAGACTGGCATCTTTCACATTATTGGCAAACTCAGTTCATAGAAACAAGCAATTCAACCATTCTGTGGGTAAATCAAAAGCGCCACTGGAATATTTTTCACTATTCAATCATACATGCAAAAAGGGGCGACGCCACCATAGGGGCTGGTATGGGCGGCCGCCTCAGGTGGCTAGAAAGTGTGCACCTAGTTTGAGTAGTCCAGGTTGGCCCACGCTAGTTTTGTTCATCCCAACGCACGAGCAGGCAATGTAAAAAATGAAGAAAAATGTTTCAATTTGGATGGGCCAATAACATAAGTGCAAGGCAGACCCTATAGCAGGCTCACGGCCCAAACGAGCACCTCCCATATCGATCGACACCAGGAAAAATCCCAATTCATTTGCTCCAGCCTCTAGTCTGGTTCGCTCCTAACCTAGCCGCCGCTTGACAGACCGACACGGCACTTCCTCGCGCCCTCGTTGGAGGGCGGTCGCCGGGCTTCAAGCAAACGGAAGGACAAGAAGATGAAGATCTAACCCTGGGTGTAGCCTGCGTGGGAGGCAGCGGCGGCAGCACGGGCATGGCATCGAGCTTGCACAAACGGACAGTCGCAGCTTGCAAGAGTAGCATGCGCAACGAGCAGGTACATCACATCCCTGATTATATCTAATTCAACTCTTCAATTTCTGGCCAATAGTTAAACCTGACGGTGTTGTAAAACTGCTTGTATGTAGGGAATCTATGAGAAAATGAAACCAATTTCTACTTATTTTATAACTCCCCCAATCAATATTGAACTGACTGAATCTGATGTATCTAATCAAGTTTCCGGTGCAAACATACAAGCTCATGTTGTTCTTGAGCCTGAAGTGCCTAATGAACAGACTGCTAATGAAGGATTTGATGCAAACATTTTACATGCTCCTGGTGATGAACATATAGTGTCTAATGAGGGATCTAATGCAAGCATTTTGCAAGCTCATTGAAGGATTTAGTGTCTAATGATGATCTACTATGTTGAGAGAGACAGAGATTTGCAGGCATTGATGACAAGCAAATTATAGTGCATTTTCATAGCTTGAGGAAACGTCGAGGCCATCTACCAGAAAGTCCCTGTATCATGACAACATAGCATAAATACTTTTCTAATCTGTTGTTTGAAACTATTGGCATACTTGTGCAGGATAGATATATTGATATGCAGTTTGCGCACTGGTTATACGTGCAATTACACTTCGATATTTTCAGCCAGAGAACGAATAATTCAAGCAGGTACAGACCATGTTTGTAGTCCTTGTACACCATGTTGCATTTTTTGTTTTTTGGTGCTTGCATCATTTATTGTTTATAATCTGAACTACTTTGGATCATTAGATGGTTTTCAAAGTGCATGTAGCTTCACATTTCTCAAGTTATGTTGATTTCCGGAGTGCAAGTGCCTTCATATTTTTAAGTTAAATGTTCGCCCCTGGTAACTTGAATTCGTGGATCAGCCACTACAGACAAATCATACACGAATGCCAGTATGAATTAAATGAAATGCAGGGACTTATGCTAGCTCGTTGTATAGGCTCACTGCAGCTCTTCTTGCGCTTCGGATGTTCCATGTACAACTCCATGTTACCACTTGCTTGGATGTGCAGGCCTTGTGCTCCTTGCATCCCCCTCTGCATTTTTGACACGGCGAATGGTTGATCAAATAAGAGGAATCGACCTTGATGTTGTACCGGAGGACAGATACTTACAAGGTTATACAGGTGTGCAGGATGTGTACCAGATCCCGTAGCACCGTCATGCTTCGCTAAAATATGGATTTGCTTGTTTCAGATGATATCTCCAGAAGAAATAAGAGTTAAGGTCAGAGTTGCATAGGCGTGTAAGCTAAGAGAGCAGTGAAAGGATATCCAAACATCCTCGGGACAGTGCATAAGGGAGTGATGTGTGGATACCTAGTTCGGGCCGGCATTTGGGCATGCTCGCCTAGCTAGAGTGCGGGTCACTTCAGAGCCGTTGAGGGTGATGCGCTGGCGTTGGCTGGCCGCACACGGATGCAGATCTTGAGTGGCAGCGGAGCGCTACGATGCGGTGGACGAGACCGTTGGTG
>NC_041382.1:696499301-696556802 GCF_002162155.2 Triticum dicoccoides | reverse complement strand
CACAAACGCTACATACTTCCTGTATCAGTCAATCTTCCTCTCCTAACCACCTTAGGAAGCTATCGGTTTCCACCACACGTTCATTCTTTCTCTCCATGTTTCGATCTCTAAGTCTCTCAACTACACAACCCGTTTTTCCACTCTGTTACCAAATGTATTTACCTCACACACCCACCATTCCACCCCATGCCGAGCTCTCTCTCTCCCCCCCTCTCCCTCTCACCCTCTCACGCTAAATACATGCACTGCCTATCTAGCCCCCAACCTCTCGTGCATGCGCACGCACACACGTTGTATATCTAGGTCACTCCCTCGAGACTGTCTCACTCTTTCTTCCGCACGGCGGGCCACACTCGCTCAATCTTGCTCTCTTTATCCGAGTCTCGTTTAACCTCGTTTTCTTTCACACACAAATGATATATCTCCCTTTTTGGGCCTCAATCGACACACTCTATACTCTCTCATGCAGATTGTCTATCTAGGTCAGTCCATCCAAGCCGCCACCACTCTTTCGACCTCATGGTGGGCCACACTCACTCAATCTCTCCCTCTCTCTCCCCGTATGTCTCGATTAACCTCGCTCTTTCTCAGACAAAAATGATATATCACCATGTTTGAGCCCAATTCGACCTATTCACATTGTATACTCTCTCACGCACATCGTCTATCTAGGTCACTCAATCCAACCCGTCTCACTCTTTCGATCGCACGGCGACCCTATGTGATCGGTTGACCTTGCTTCCTCCCACGCACAAAATATATCTACACGTCTGTGACGGGATCATCTCTCAAGCTCTATCTTACAGCCCTCACCCTTGCCAAAAAGCTCAATCGGACAATATCTCTCCAGAGCATATATATTTGTTCAATGAATGTCGGACCACACTCACTTTGTCTCTCTATCTATATGTCTCTCGATTGACCTCGCTTTCTCACACCGTATCTTCCACGCGTTGAAGCTACTACCTCTCCATCCCTCGCAAAGCCGGAGCTATTTACATTGCGAGGGGCACTCCAACCTTGGATTAATTTGTGTAGGCATTTATTCCGGTCGGTTTAGATTATATTGTCATAGCATTCGGCCCACAACTACTCCAATCACCGGTAATTAAGCTACGGTGAGCACCTAACATTAGCACCGGGGAGCCGTTGGATCGAAGATGCAGCGACACACACGAGGCCTGAATGTTTTATTTGCAAAAAAACCTTTGGAGAGTTTGGAAATTGCGCATAATTAGAAAGACTACTCCCAAGCCATTGGATCTCACTTCCAACGGTGTAAAAACTCGTATCACCATAGTATCTAAGCTGCGGGGTGGATGTGATATTCTATGCCGCTATCATTTTTGTTCGTAAACTTGCAAAAAATGTGTAACTCGTGCCGTTACTTGTCTAACCGCGCAAAGTGTTTGTTCAAAAAAAAAGCATCCTACACTGAAATATCGGAACAACACACGGGGGTCCCACTTGTCATTAATCAAATTTGGACCTAAAACTAACAAATCTGAAAGACGAGATTCGAACTGGCAACCTGGACAACAAAGCGTAAGTCGATAGCCTGAAAAAATGAACGGTTGTTGGCTTTGTCCCATAACTTGTTTTTATACAGTACTTGCGTTGACTAGAGTAGAGGGAGTGCCTCGTTAACACGTGCATGACCGTTATCTCACTTACTGGTGGGTCCCAGGTATGCGATCTCAATCTCTCTTCTCTCCATCGTCTATCCTTTGCACGGGCACACACGAAGAGCGGCGCTAGCTTGCCGTGGTGTTATTACAACAAAAAAAACTTGGAAAATAGAAGAATCGCCTAGAACAAGAGACATTGTGGCTGGTCGAGACGGAGCTAACCACATCTATCCTCCTTGCCACGTTTGCATGATGAAGCTGTATGGCTAGTGGGGTGTTTTCAACCGACTGGCTGGGTCCCGAGGTCGAACCATAGGTACTACATCTGATATAGTATATTTTTACACACACATTTTCCCTCCATGCCGAGACGTGGCACACCCTACCACACGGTTTCGGGGTCCTCCCAGGTGGTGCACACATATATTCTACCTGACGTGCGACGCCCTACCGCGTGTTTTCTGGGTCCTCCTCGGTCGTAGTGCCGAAGCAAGTAAATGAGTCGTCAAATCACGAAAGACCACCTTTCCCGCCGAGTACACATCAGTGAAGCACAGTGGCTAGCTAGTTGGGCTAGTTCGACCGATTAGCTAGGCCGCCGCCACATTTGTTTTTTCACCCCTTTTTTTATCTACTTGCCGGCAGGTAAATTTAAATATCCACCATGGCGTTGCTCTAGTGTTTGGGTGCGGCAAGATTTTTAATTTTTTGATTGACGGGAGCAGGCGCGACAGGATTTTTAATTTTTTGATTGACGGGAGCAGGCGCGGCTGCAATTAGTCACGATGACTCCACCTGTACCCACTGCTCCCTGATGTGAGAAGTCATCGACTGGTGTTTTACCATGGTGAAAACCAAAAGATTCCCCGCTCCCTCCGCCTTCCCGTAGATTGCATTGCCTTTCAGCCGTTTCGCCCCCTTTGCTTCCTCTCCCCATTGATTCTACTTGGTGCCATGGCAGCGCAGAAGATGACGGAGTCCGAGGTGAGGCTCCTGACACAGGAGCTCCATGCCAAGGATGCGGAGCTCAAGGCCAAGGACGTGGAGGTCCGTGAGCTCAAGGAGGAGAGGAGTGCCATGCTCCTCCGTTATGTGCGGGAGTTCATGGAGCTTCAAAAGCGGCAAGCGTCCACCACAAAGATGCTCGAGGCGTCAGCGGCGTTGCTGCAGAAAGCGGGAGATACGATAGGCCGTCAGGGGAGCCGGCTGGAGCGTGAGCGGGCCGATCGTGACGAGGTCCAGGATCGCCCCAGCCACTTGGTGAACCAAGTTGCCACGCACGTGTTGCGGCTGCGCGATGTCTACCGTTGTGCCAGCGCGATGATGCCGGACGTCGGGCTAAACCCGGTCGACTTCAACGAGCTGCGGCTTCCTAACCTGGTCTCCTTCTTCACCTATATCTTCGAGGAGCTGAGCCGTCTCCGTGCGATGGTGGGGGCTGAGCTGGACAAGGAGGGGCTGCGGGCTGCCGTCGCCGTTGCCGGGCGAATCCTTTCAGGGCTCCGTCACCGGAATCCATTCGTGCCATTGGACGCCGTCTTTGACGAGCTGGCTCCCGTCGACTGGGAGCGGGCTCTGCGGGCGGTTGCACCCTGCATCACCAACGTCGTGTGCCTCGAGAAGCAGAGGGACTTTGGTGGTGTTTAGGCGCCCTCTGCATGGGCATGTCCATGTCTCGGCGCAACATGACCGTTGGATCAAACTCAAACGGTGTAAATCAGTCACTGTAGCACAAAGCGTGTGGGTGTGTTTGGTTGCATTCTCATCTCAATATAGTTGTTTCCTCTTCGTGTATTTTTGTCAACCTGCTAGTGTGGACTCATGCACCCTTCATGCACTCTGCCAAACACCCAAAAGTGGGTCGAGAAGGGAACTTTTGCTCCCATCACGTGCACCCTTCATACACCCTGCCTAACACTATTCATGCTTCATATGGTTCATGTTTCGTGGAGTACTGTAGCACCATACTCTCCGTGCGCTGTGGACCTAGTTCTGTTAACATTGATCTCACCGTTCATTCTCGACCGCACAGTCGAAAAAGCGGTACTATGTTACATATAGGAGTAGTTGACATGCGCACAACATCATTTGTTATCGTCATATCTTACTACACTAGCAACAAGATTGTGTAGTACTGACGTATGAACCACTACACATGCCTAGTAGTAGGAGCACTATGTATGCTCAAGTGGCTGCCGTCTTTCGCACTCCTTCATTGTAAGAGTGGAAACGCTTGCTGTAATCATTTTTTCTTCTGAAAAACAGTGGACATGCTCTACCGTGCCGATCCTCCTCCAGCCATACACTAAATTACTCACTTTCACTGACGTGTGGGACAGCCAACATCGGGGTCCACCAGCCATGCACTAAATTACTCCGTAGTAGAGTGACGGTAGACTACCCCGATCGAAGTGCCGCAGTAATTCCCAATGAGCCGTCAAATAAAAAAAACCTCCTTTCCAGCATTAAGTTGGACGGACGAAGCAACCATCATTTCACTCTTCTCTCTCAGCTTCCTCTCTACCCAACCCTCGCTTCTGCCTCATCTTGTTCCTCATTTCTTCAAGAAAACCCCGACCTGCTTCTGCCATTGTTCTTCTCTCCCAAAGAAGGAAACGTGAGCGCATCCATGGTGTTGATTCTGGCCAAGGCCCGGTCTTGCAACCCCGAGACTGATCCTATAACTCCCTCTCTATTCTTTTTTTGGGTTTGTGATTATGGTTTCTTTTCTTTTATTTCTATTTGACAGTTTCTTGATGGACGCTGGAGCACCGGCCGAAGTGATGTCTATGGCTCCGGCCAAAACCGTCGAGGCTCATGGTACGAAGAAGCGCAAGCACCCCGCCGAGACTACCGCAGACAAGCTCAAAGCCATCGCCCTGTCCAAGCCCCCCTCTTTGGGATCCCTCATTAAGCAAGTCCAGGTAATATCTCTTCTTGACGATCTTTTTCTCGATCTTGATCGTGTTTTTTCATGTAACACACAGTACTAGTACTAGTAGTACAACTTTCTGTGTGATCGTGCATGTGATTTTTGTGTGCCAAATGACGGTTCTAAATTCCTCTTTTGACCAAAACATGCGAGAGGTTGACACTGATTTCTTATAGATTACTTTCAGCTACTCCCTCTGTCCCAAATTTCTTGTCTTAGATTTGTCTAGATACGAATGTATCTAATACTAAAATGTGACTTGATACATCCGTATCTAGACAAATCTAAGACAAGAATTTTGGGACGGAGGGAGTACTTTATGAACATCAATGCTACCTTTTAAGGGGGTATATTTTCCTCAGTAACTTGTGTTATGGATATTGCATGTAATCCCTCTGCTCTCATGCCTTTGAAGACATGTTCTAGTGTCTTTGTTCACTCATTTCTGTGCGTATATGTAGTCATATATGGAGTATAATATCGAAAATCATCTTATATTTCTAAACGGAGGTAGTAATAAAATATGGTTTCTATTTGAATTAGAACTAGGTCCGCGGTGGAGATGAAGTTCTCAAAGTCATGCCGTGTGAACTGGAAGACCTGATGATGAGTTATACTGCTGAACTATCCAGCTGTTGTGTCCTTGTTGCCACATGTCCTGAACTAGTGTTTTCCTGTAGCATTGTTGTCAGGCGTGTTCTCGAGGCTGTACTTGACCACAACAATTTCCTGGCTGTGCCTTCGATTACGAAGGGTGTGGTTCTTGTAAAACTTCCCAACAAATCTGATGCGGCATGTATACATCATCATGTTTATGAGTGGAAATACCACTCTGTTAGGTTCTCCAAGGTTGACAAGATGGTGATGGTGCATGTAGACATCTCACATGAAGTCCATGGCCTAGTCAGTTATGTGGGGTTCAACCCGTAGGTCGGTGGCAAAAAATAGTCTGCAGAGTTTATTAGTGCAACTTTGCTTGTCTTTAGTAAGTACTATTGTTCAATACTTGATTTGTGTTTGTGAACCCTGTATTGTTTATTAGTACTTCCGCTTTTGGTGTGTGGTCAGTCTTGAGAATGGTCTATGTTAATGTCTGTCCACTCAATTCAGTCTGTATATTTTGAAGTATCCATATCATATTTTTTGTGAGGACGGTCTATCAATTATGGTTACACTCCAATATCTGTATGCATTGCAAGGTTTATCGCACCCACCAGGATTTCCAGCCCCATGGATGTTCGGTCCATACGATTTGTCACGACCTTTGGACTGTCCTGCTTGTGGGAGTAGGCGGGGCCCCTGCATGCCATGCGTAGTTGGACGATCAATCTTCTGTTTAGTACTTCAACATAGTGATTTCCTGGTAAGGATTCACTCGTGTCACATCAAGTAAATCTTATTGATTTACTGTCTAAATCTTATTGATTTAATGTCATGTTTTCTTTCTTTTCCTGCAATTTTACTATGCAGGTTTTGCCATGTGACATTCATCACAGAATAAACCGGTTGGTTTGCTGTACGATGGCTATTTTTGTAGGTTTCACTTCTTATGTCGTGTCAGTAACGAAGGCACCGTCCATCACTTATATTACTGGAAAAAATTGGATCAGTCTGTTGTCTGAGTACAAGCTGAATCCCTATGATGAACCGCAGTTTGGTTTAACAAAAATGCCACAATTAGTCCTTCTCGCATTTAAAAGAAACGAAGAAAAAGACTGGATCACGGTCACAGATCCTAGTCAAGTTAGAAAGCTAATCATAGCAGACCAGACACGATCGTTGTTGTCTCGCACAAATTGAGCACCGACAGTTGCTCTAGCACTGACAGCGGCATCAGCTTAGTCTGATCCAGCTGAGGATTGGGCACCGACCGCGTCAGTGGATCAGTCTGATCTACCGGAGGATCGGGCATCAACACCGGCACCTGCTCCGACACCGGCACCAGCTCTACAAGGAGCACCATCTCCGGCAGCAGCAGCGGCTTCAGCACCTGCACCAACACTTGCACTTGCATCTGCTCCGGCCCATGCAGTTGCACCGGCAACAGACTGGGCTGCAGTTCGCACTTCATATACCAAAGTCCTTACAAAAACTGACATGTCCACCTTCTTGGTAAGCATTGGCCGCCCAAGTGCTTCGTTCTTTTTTCTTTCCATGTTGTTTCACATGATTCACTGTGTTAATCTAACTGTTTGGGTATGTCTTCTTGTTTGCAAACAGAGAATTCCTAGAGCAATGAGGGAGTCGTTCAACAATCCGGGCGACCGCGGCCAAGTTTCTCTTACCATGCGCCGCCTTGGTGTGAATGAACCTGCTCAATATATCGTAAGTACAAAGGATGGTCGCATGATGATTGATGCTAAAGGATGGTCAAGGTTCAAATCTAAATCATATCTTGCGGTAGGGGATGATGTCAAAATCAAACTTTCTCGGCAAGGAGAGCTGGTCCAAATCAACTTTGAAATTCTTCAGTAGCAGCACGCAACTGCCTCTCTGTCAAAAAATATATTTATGTGTAACTAGTTACTCCTGTCTTTCTACTTCCTTTCGCTGATATGTGGGGCAACCGGCAACGGTGTCCACGTGCCATATGCACAAATTAGAGTGCACAACTTCACGGTAGACACACCCTGGTCGTAGCGCCACAGTTATGCCCAATGAGCCGTCAAATCAGAACCCCCTTTCCAGCTTTAGTAGTAAGCTGGACGGACGAAGCGGCAATATTTCACTGGGCCTGAATCCCCTTCTCCCTCGTCTGCTTGTTTAGAGGAAAACCCCTCTCGGCGATTGCATAGGGTTTTCTCATGGAGAACCAGGTACGAATTCTTCATCCATCCCTGATAAACCCAAGCCCCTTGGTCGCAGGTAATCCTAGAATAGCAGCCGCCGCCGTTGATGCATTTTTCTTCCTACTGAATCTAGTGTGTTTCATTTGCAGTGCCCAAAGTGCGAGTACTCTACAGGTTTCTGCGGCCTCGACGAGACGCCACACTTGTTCCTTCTCATCCTAACAAAGCATTTTGAAACGCGCACAGTATGTTCCTAGAATCCTCTTTTCTATCCAGGAGGGTGGTTTTTTTTAACATGGTGTGTTCTCATATTATTTTTCCTGCAGTGTATTATTTGCTCTGCCAGAACACATGTACTCAAGATGCTCGGCCTTGCCATAACTAAATACACTAGTTTAATGGTCACAGTGAAGATAAGCCATGGATATAAGTTCCGAGTTGGGTTCATGAACCAAGACGATCGCTGCTTTTTTTATGGCCGAACTTGGATAAACTTTCTCAAGTGTTACGGACTGAAAGTTGGCACACGAATGTTGATGGAAATAGCAGAACCTGGTCTCATCTTCACTGCGATCTTCCACCCCGATGTCGTTCCAATTGTTCATCCATGTTAGTTTTGTATCTGGTTCTTGCTTGTTGCCTCGATTACTTCTTAATCCACCTATGCTGTCTAACCAATCACAATTTAACTTTAGAAGTAGCAACGAATCTCTCACGAAGATGCTACTTCTAACTAATATTTTCTTATAATTGGTGGCACGTGTAGGTTTTTTCAGAGTTAAGGAGTCTGCTCGTTTGTTACTCTGTAATAACTCGGCTGTTACTAATGGCACTGAAGTTGACTGGATCGACATCCACAAGTTCATACACTTTAACGTCTTGAGGTCCTTGTGGGGCGTTTCAATGGTGGAAGGCCATGTGGGATATGTGTGCCACTGCTGCACTCGTTGAATAGGTCCAACTGTGTCGAGAAACTTATGGTACGAGCTGTTTTCTGTTATATATGTTGTTCATAAACTATTGCTTATAAACAGTTTTACAGCTGTGATCTTCTTGAAACAGGAACTACCGAGTTCTATTGTTCCTATACAGATGCCTGACCATGGTCGGGTCAGACTTGCGCTTGGTCACAACATGATGTTTATGTCGACCTACTCAATTCCCCTTGGAGGTGAAAAGATACTTATTCATGGGTGGTCTCAAATAATGAAGACCCGTCCATCTTGGAGAATAGGACAGAAGATTATGTTCATGCTTTCCATGGCTCTAAAGCGAATATCCTATTTATTGACCACGTTGCGAGATGAAGCCGCTTTCAGAAGGTTGTGGATGCGCGGGGTGGCGCCTGGGCCTTGTCCTGGGGCTTGGCAGCCTCACCCTTGGTTAACTGTAGGCAAAGTAGCACTATTCAAGGCGTGCTTTGTACGGTTGAACCTGTATAAGTACTCATACTGCTTTCAGCTTTGGTTGTTAAGTGCCCCTGCTGGTTTTAGTTAAGGTTGTTAAGTACTCCTGCTGCTTTTACAATCTAGCGTGTTTCTTCAGTCCTTCTTCCTCCAGCCACCAAAACCAAACCAGCGCCGACGGGGCCGCCTGCTTCCGCCTCCCACGGCTGGCTGCACCTCAGCACACGCATCGCCGCCCCACCGTCTCCTAAATCATTAACATCAACGTCCTCCACGCGCTTTGGTGCGCTCGCCGCGGTGCCGCCCTCTTGCATTGTCAACATGGTCAACAAACAACAGGAATCGGCAGAAGTACGTGGAGAGGATGACAGTAGGGGCCCACCACGTCAGCGTATGGAAAAATAAAATGCTTCCTCCTAGTGTTTTTCTGACATCTGGGACCCACGACATTGTGAGCGTATATAGTCAATAGACAAGAGAACATCGCAAGATCGGCTGACACCTGGGACATAGCTACTCGAGCAATATTTTTTTGTTTGGTATTGTTGAGACAGAGTAGGGTTTGAACTAGGCTGTGGCCCGTCTAGCCCAGGCTTATATTTTATGTTCACCATGTGACCAGCCCAGCTATTTTTTCTTTGTGAAAATGAGCCTAGTTTATTTTTTCTGAAGAATACCCAATCCAGGCCTACTTATTTTTCTACGCCCTGATGGGCTGCAACTCTTTCAAGACGCCTATAAATCTTGAAAGTAATATGAAATGGGTTGTAAATATAAAAACAGATGACAAATTGGCAATTACTTTATAATTTCTGAATTTTATAACATTTTCAGATTCCTATTTCACTGGGCATTAACCTAATTTAAATATATCTTCAAAATACTTTAAATTTGGCTGGACATTTCGGTATTAAAAATAGTTTGGAACCCACAGAAATATGCGAAATTGGCCCTGGCCAACCAAAAAAATGACTGCAATAAATTACATAAGAAGTTGCCATGAGCTATATATAAATTATTAAAAAAGAGAGGGAGTGGTCTGACTTGTGGGCCTGTTTAGTTGACGTGTATGCAAGATTTTTTTAGTTATTATATACGTCAACAAACGATTCTAGCAGATGTAACCATTGGATGTCAATCCAACGGCCGTCATGTTTCTTAAATCTATGATCTTCTTGCTCCAGCCACCAAAGCAGCGCCGGCGGGACCGCCTACTCCCGCCTCCCGTGGCCGGCTGCGCTGCCGCGCAGGCCTCAGCGCCCCCTACTACTCCCACCACTCGCCAGGGTATCCCTCTACTCATCCACACCCCCTGTTATTCTGCGGCGACGGCAGCCTCATACCGCAGCCGAACCGGTGAACGCTCGTACTCCTCTCCACGTGGGCATCCACTGCCGTGTGTTCCCCGGCTCCACATCGTCCCCTTCCTATGCCTCGCCGTCGTCCACCGCCGTGGTGCTCTCGGCGCGGCGTGGTCAATGTGGTCAACGACCAACTTCCATCGGAAGAGTACTGTACGTGGAGAGGCTGACAGCTGGGTCCACGGCATCCGCAAGGAAGTGCCTCCTTATTACGCGGAAAATAATTATGCCTCCACCTGACAGCGGGGACCCACTGGACGGGCCACTAGTATTTTGCGAAAAAAATCATTTCCCCCTAACAGCTGGGACCCACCGGATGGGCCACCGTATTTCGTGAAAAAAAACGTTCCCCCCGCTGTCAGCTCGGACCCACCGGAAGTGCCTCCTTATTACGCACAAAAAAATGAATACTCCCCCGGCTAGCTGGGACCCACCTTGGTGAGAGGCTGGCTTGTGGGCCTACTAAGTTGACGGGGACGAAGGACTTTGTCAACTTAGTCAATATGAACGATTCTAGCTCCAGTGACCGTACGATGTCCATCCAACGGCCGTAGTGCTTCTTAAACCTCTGGTCTTCTTGCTCCAGCCGCCCAAAGCAGCGCCGGTCGTGCCGCATGCTCCTGCCTCCCGTGGCCGGCTGTGCTGCCACGGAGGCCTCACCGCCCCCTACTATTCCTACCGCTGGCCAGGCCCTGCGGCGACGGCAGCCTCACACTGCAGCCGAACCAGTGAACCCTCGTACTCCTCTCCGCGCGGGCTTCCACTGCCGTGTCTTCCCCGGCTCCGCGTCGTCCCCTTCCTAGGCCTCACCGTCGTCCACCACCGTGGTGATCTCGGTGTGGCGTGGTCAATGTGGTCAACGACCGACTTCCATCGGAAGAGTACTGTGCATGGAGACGCTGACAGCTGGGTCCACGGCCGCAGCAAGGAAGTGCCTCCTTATTACTCGCAAAATAATTATTCCTCCACCTGACAGCGGGGACCCACCCGACGGGCCACCGTATTTCACGAAAAAAACGTTTGCCCCTGACTGCTGGGACCCACCAGCTACATCTTCGCACGCAAGGAAGTGCTTGACAGTCGGGACCCACCTGGTCGAAGCGTACGTAGCGTTGTCATTCTGGTCGTGAACGTGTACGTATATACTGGTCGATGTAGAGGCGTGCATGTGTCGTAGTAGAGGTGCGCATGTAGTATTTACACGCACGTATAGCGGCCAGGGTGCAAGAAAGAAAATACGACCACGTATGTGTACATACGGGCGGGGTCTCGAACGCCTACTCGCGCATACGTATGGCCAGGGCTCGTGTACATGGCTGGGTCGAAACGGAGAAACAACGTCGTCGTCGTGTTCATGGGGAGGCAACGGAATGCGTCGTGTTCATGGGGAGGCAACGGAATGGGTCGTGCTCATGGGGAAGCAACGGAATGCGTCGTGTTCATCGAGAGGGCTTGGACGGAACAGACGATGGAAACGAGGCCTGGCATACCACAGAACGGAGGAAACGGCCTTGTGTTCGACCGGCCATGTTCGAAACGGGATCCTGTTCATCGGGAGGGGTCTGGCGTACCGCAAAACAGAGGAAACGGACCTCCTACGGTCAAAACAGGGGTCCTGTTGATCGGGAGGGGTGTGGCGTACCGCAAAACGGACGAAACGGACTTGTGTTGGAGCGCTACGGTCGAAACGGGGGTCCTGTTCATCGGGAGGGGTGTGGCGTACCGTAAAACGGGACTCCACGGGATACTGTTCATCTCCACCGTCGACCCCCTCCAGCCTCCACGAGCTACTGTTCATCCACAGTCAACCTCCTCCAGCCTCCACCTGCGACTGTTCATCCACGGGCTCCTGTTCATCCAGCCTCCACCGCGCGCTACTCTACCGGCTACTGCTCAACCAGCCCTCTCCACGGGCTCCTGTTCAACCACCCCTCCACGGGCTACTATTCATCCTGCCCTCCACCGTCTACTGTTCATCCTGCCCTCCACGGGGTGGTCCTGTTCATCCAGCCCTGCACGGGGTCCTGTTCATCCAGCCCCAACCGGCTCGATCGATTGGGGTCCTATTCATCCAGAGGCAACACCACGAGGTCCTGTTCATCCACCCCCACCGGGAACTGTTCATCCACCCCCCGCAACACTCACTGTTCATCCAGAGGCAGCATCGATCGGCTTCAGTTAGCAGCAGTAGCGAAGGAATCACTCGATCGGGTTCAGTTAACAGCCATCGATCGATCGCTCGGGTTCAGTAACGCGTAGCCTGCAGTGCAATCGCTCGGGTTCAGTTAGAGCCCAACGCCTCACTCGGGTTCAGTTAGAGCCAACGCCTCGCACACATGCGCGTATGTGTATGAGAGAAGCACGCATCGCTCGGCCCCCGACCTCCCGCCATAACCGGGAACTCCCCGAAATTTTCCTCGGCCTCGCTTCTACGACGATTTTTTTCGTCATGGACGGCCCAAAGAATGTCATGCAGCTGCGTCTCCGGCCTTCCCAGGACGAAAAGCCCATTTTCTGTCTTGATTTTTTTGTCATAGAAGTAGGAGCCCACCACATCTATGATGATACCGGGTTTTGTCACAATTATCGTCATAGAAGTGTCATATGTATGACAGAAAAAAAATTCATTCGGCCCAAAATGTCACGGATGTGTCTTTTTTTTGTAGTGTATGTGACTCCTCCAATGGTCCAATTAGTTTTTGTTCTAGTGCTTTATTGATTGCATATTTTTGCTGCTTAGGTGACCCTGTTCTTGAGCTTGCATGTCAAATTTATGTGGTCAAAAGTAGTTTTGATGCATGATATTGCCTCTTGGAACTTGTAGGAGTAGTTGCTATCAATATTGTTGAGTTTGGTTCACTTTTATTTTGAAGTTACTAAAATTTCAGAAATTTTTTAGAGGAAGAAATATGTTTAGGAAAATGTACCAAGGTGGTCCTTCAAGGAAGCAAGGACCCAGGCTCGCAATACGCGATGTCCACGATGAACCACCGAGGGAAGCTCAAGTGCGGATCGAGCAGAGGACTTTATGGATCGAGCAGGAATCAAGGAAGAATTTAACGCATACGTGCGTAATGCTGATCTTGACAGCTTCGAGGCAGATAAGTGCCGCCAGTACCATGATGTCTACTACACAACCTTCTTCTTGTAGATGTTGTTGGGCCTCCAAGTGCAGAGGTTTGTAGGACAGCAACAAATTTCCCTCAAGTGGATGACCTAAGGTTTATCAATCCGTGGGAGGCGTAGGTTGAAGATGGTCTCTCTCAAACAACCCTGCAACCAAATAACAAAGAGTCTCTTGTGTCCCCAACACACCCAATACAATGGTAAATTGTATAGGTGCACTAGTTCGGCGAAGAGATGGTGATACAAATGCAATATGGATGGTAGATAATGGTTTTTGTAATCTGAAAATATAAAAACGGCAAGGTAACTAATGAGAAAAGTGAGCACAAACGGTATTGCAATGCTAGTAAACAAGGCCCAGGGTTCATACTTTCACTAGTGCAAGTTCTCTCAACAATAATAACATAATTGGATCATATAACTATCCCTCAACATGCAACAAAGAATCACTTCAAAGTCACTAATAGCAGAGAACAAACGAAGAGATTATGGTAGGGTACAAAACCACCTCAAAGTTATCCTTTCTGATCGGTCTATTCAAGAGTCCGTAGTAAAATAACACGAAGCTATTCTTTCCGTTCGATCTATCATAGAGTTCGTACTAGAATAACACCTTCAGACACAAATCAACCAAAACCCTAATGTCACCTAGATACTCCAATGTCACCTCAAGTATCCGTGGGTATGATTATACGATATGCATCACGCAATCTCAGATTCATCTATTCAACCAACACAAAGAACTTCAAAGAGTGCCCCAAAGTTTCTACCGGAGAGTCAAGACGAAAACGTGTGCCAACCCCTATGCATAAGTTCACGAGGTCACAGAACTCGCAAGTTGATCACCAAAACATACATCAAGTGGATCATGTGATATCCCATTGTCACCATATTTAAGCACATGCAAGACATACATCAAGTGTTCTCAAAACCTTAAAGACTCAATCCTATAAGATAACTTCAAAGGGAAAACTCAATCCATTACAAGCGAGTAGAGGGGGAGAAACATCATAAGCTCCAACTATAATAGCAAAGCTCGCGATACATCAAGATCGTACCACCTCAAGAACACGAGAGAGAGAGAGAGAGAGAGAGAGAGAGAGAGAGAGAGAGAGATCAAACACATAGCTACTGGTACATACCCTCAGCCCCGAGGGTGAACTACTCCCTCCTTGTCATGGAGAGCGCCGGGATGATGAAGATGTCCACCGGAGAGGGATTTCCCCCTCCGACAGGGTGCCGAAATGGGTCTAGATTGGTTTTCGGTGGCTACGGAGGCTTCTGGCGGTGGAACTCCCGATCTATTCTTGTCTCTAATGTTGCTAGGGTATATGGATATATATAGGCGAAAGAAGTCGGTCAGGGGGGCCACGAGGCGGCCACCAGGCAGGGGGGCGTGCCTAGGGGGGTAGGGCCCGCCCCACCCTCGTGGTGGCCTCGGGACTCTTCCAGCCCACCTCCGGTACTCCGTGGGCTTCTTCTGGTCCAAAAATGATCTCCGTGAAGTTTCAGGTCAATTGGGCTCTGTTTGATTTTCCTTTTCTGCGATACTTAAAAACAAGGAAAAAACATAAACTGGCACTGGGCTCTCGGTTAATAGGTTAGTCCCAAAAATAATATAAAAGTGTATAATAAAGCCCATAAACATCCAAAACAGATAATATAATAGCATGGAACAATAAAAAATTATAGATACGTTGGAGACGTATCATACCACTATCTCACTGATTCCTTTGTGGGAAGGTTTGAATTTTCATCATCACGCAATTCTCTAACTGTCATGTTTGATCTTTATGAAAATTCTTATACTATGGACTTAGAGGATTTTAATACTGCTTGCACACTTCCACAATGGGGCAGCACTAGTGAGCCTCGAAGATCTGAGTTTAGAGATTTTCTTGCTAGTAAAACTGTGGGGGAATCTAGAGATATAACACAAGCTACCATAGGGAGCATTCATTTTCCTGCTATACATTATTTTGCTCTTTTCATAGGTAGATGCATTAATGGTAAAGATGAAGCATATCACATGTGTGTGCCTGATCTTAGCGTTCTCAGAAGTGCTGTTTTAGGAGATAAACAATACAAAACTTGGGGGCTATCGTTGCACGTAGGTTGCATAATAATCATATTCATGGAGATTTCTTTGGTGGAATTTATGCAACCCATCTAGCTAATTTTCTTGATATACCCATACGTGGGTATGATATTGAGTTGCCTCCTGTTTATTTAGATTATGAGGCCATGGTTCGTCATCAGTTTGTTGAGAGGAACGATCAGTTCCTCCAGTACCGACTAATGTTTGACAAACGACACACCTATCATGTCACTCTCCCTGCTCCTGCTTTCTTTGACACTCAGGCAAAAGGGAGATATATTATAACCAGGGAGGAGGTAGACGAGTAGAAGAGGAGGACGAAGACGACCCGTCTCCAAGCGGCAGCTCATGAGGCAATAGCTGCTGCATCTCAGTATGACCCCAGCTACAACTTTGGATATCCGCCAGGCTAGCCGTGGCCATAGACCAACTTAGGCCAAAAGCCTAAGCTTGGGGGAGTACGTATTTCTCACCGACATACATTCATGTTCACACACTCATTGCTAGCTGTCGATGCTCATACTTTTTCATTGTATCATCCATGCTAGTTTATTTTCCTTTTTTGTGCTTTCTTCTTGTGTGTGTTGATAAACCTTAAGAAAAACAAAAAAAATTAGTTGTAGCTTTTAATTAGTTTACTTTCCATGCTTGTAGTAGTAACTAAAAAGAAAACCCAAAAAGATTTCTCGTTCTTCTTTTGCTTGTTGGGAGCTTTCCCGTGTAAATAGTTTTATTTATTTTCTTTTTCTTTGGGGTCAAGAGGAGAAGACCATAATTAAAATGTTAAAGTGGCTCTTATGTGCATTATCGTTGATCTGACAAAGAGCCCATATTACCTTGTCTTCTCTCTTTAGTTGAATGCTTGCAGATTCCAGCTTAGTCCAATGCACATGCACTATTATTATTATCCACATTATTCGATCATGCAAGTGAAAGGCAATAATGATGATTATATGATGAACTTACTAGGATGAGAAAAGCTGGTATGAACTTGACCTCTCTTGTTTTTGTAAATATGATTAGTTCATCGTTCCTGATTCAGCCTATTATGAATAAACATGTTTGCAATGACAATTAGAGATTGTAGTTGCTTGTGCCATGCTTAATTACCTAGGAGCTTATAATGGTTTACCTTGCGTGCCAACATGCTATTAAAATGGTTGTGATGTGGTATGATAGGGTGGTATCCTCTTTTGAACGATTCGAGTGGCTTGACTTGGCACATGTTCACGCATGTAGTTGAAACAAAATCAACATAGCCTCTATGATATTTATGTTCAGGGTGCATTATATCCTACTCATGCTTGCATCGGTGTTGATTAATTTTAATGCATGTTCATGACTGTTGTCGCTCTCTAGCTGGTCGCTTACCAGTCTTTTGCTAGCCTTCACCTATACTAAGCGGGAATACTGCTTGTGCATCCAATTCCATAAACCCCAAAGTTCTTCCATATGAGTCCACCATACCTACCTATATACGGTATCTACCTGACGTTCCAAGTAAATTTGTATGTGCCAAACTCTAAACCTTCAAATAAACATTTTGTTTTGTATGCTCGAATGGCTCATGTATCAACAAGGGCTGTCCGTATCTTCCATTTTCGGCGGGTTATTCTCAAGAGGAGTAGACTCCGCTCCTCACTCACGAGAAAATGGCTGGTCACCGGGATGCCCAGTCCCATGCTTTATGCAAATTAAATCAAAATAATTGCAAACAAAACTCCCCCGGGATTGTTGTTAGTTGGAGGCACTCGTTGTTTCGAGCAAGCCATGGATTGATGCTTGTTGGTGGAGGGGGAGTATAAACTTTACCATTATGTTTGGGAACCGCCTATAATGTGTGTAGCATGGAAGATATCGCCATCTCTTGGTTGTTATGTTGACAATGAAAGTATACTGCTCAAAATATTATTCATATCTATTTCAAAACCGAGCTCTGGCACCTCTACAAATCCCTGCTTCCCTCTGCGAAGGGCCTATCTATTTACTTTTATGCTAAGTCATCATTCTCTTATTAAAAAGCACTAGTTGGAGAGCACCGTTGTCATTTGCATTCATTACTGTTAGTTTACATTGAGTATGACTTGACTGGATCTCTTTTACCATGAATTACAATGTCTAGTCAGTCCTCGATCTTTAAAGGTGCTCTGCATTTATGTTTTGTGGTCTCAGAAAGGGCTAGCGAGATACCATCTTGTTATATCATATCATGATTGTTTTGAGAAAGTGTTGTCATCCGAGATTTATTATTATTGCTCGTTAGTTGATTATGTCATTGATATGAGTAAACATGAGACCTAAATGTTATTGTGAATATGGTTAGTTCATATTCTTTGCTGAAAACTTGAATGCTGGCTTTACGTATTTACAACAACAAGAGAAAACAGGGTTTGTAAAAGTTTTTCTTTATCACTTTCAGTTTATCAACTGAATTGCTTGAGGACAAGCAAAGGTTTAAGCTTGGGGAGCTGATACATCTTCGTCGTATCTACTTTTCCAAACATTTTGGCCCTTGTTTTGGAATCTAACTTGCATAATTTGGATGGAACTAACCCGAACTGACGCTGTTTTCAGCAGAATTGCCATGGTGTTATTTTTGTGCAGAAATAAAAGTTCTCGGAATGACGTGAAAACCAACGGAGAATTATTTTGGAATATATATAAAATACTGGAAGGAAGATCCACGTCAGGGGGGCCTCCACCTGTCCACGAGGGTGGGGGGCGCGCCCCCTGCCTCGTTGGCCCCTGACGCTCCACGGACCTCAACCCTGACTCCATATATTTACTTTCGGGGAGAAAAAAATCAGGGAGAAGGATTCATCGCGTTTTACGATACGGAGCCGCTGCCAAGCCCTAAACTCTCTCGGGAGGGCTGATCTGGAGTCCGTTCGGGGCTCCAGAGAGGGGAATCCGTCGCCATCGTCATCATCAACCATCCTACATCACCAATTTCATGACGCTCACCGCTGTGCATGAGTAACTCCATCGTAGGCTTGCTGGACGGTGATGGGTTGGATGAGATTTATCATGTAATCGAGTTAGTTTTGTTAGGGTTTGATCCCTAGTATCCACCATGTTCTGAGATTTATGTTGCTATGACTTTGCTATGCTTAATGCTTGTCACTAGGGCCCGAGTGCCATGATTTCAGATCTGAACCTATTATGTTTTCATCAATATATGAGAGTTCTTGATCCTATCTTGCAAGTCTATAGTCACCTACTATGTGTTATGATCCGGCAACCCCAAAGTGACAATAATCGGGACCACTCCCGGTGATGACCGTAGTTTGAGGAGTTCATGTATTCACTATGTGTTAATGCTTTGGTCCGGTACTCTATTAAAAGGAGGCCTTAATATCCCTTAGTTTCCAATAGGACCCCACTGCCACGGGAGGGTAGGACAAAAGATGTCATGCATGTTCTTGTCCATAAGCACGTATGACTATATTCGGAATACATGCCTACATTGCATTGATGAATTGGAGCTAGTTCTGTGTCACCCTAGGTTATGACTGTTACATGATCGGTCGCATCCGGCATAATTCTCCATCACCGATCGATTGCCTACGAGCTTTCCATATATTGGTTTTCGCTTATTTACTTTTCCGTTGCTATTGTTATCATCACTACAAAACACCAAAAATATTACTTTTGCTACCGTTACCTTTTACCACAATTACCACTACTATCATATTACTTTGCTACTAAACACTTTGCTGCAGATATTAAGTTTCCATGTGTGGTTCAATTGACAACTCAGCTGCTAATACTTGAGAATATTCTTTGGATCCCCTTGTGTCGAATCAATAAATTTGGGTTGAATACTCTACCCTCGAAAACTGTTGCGATCCCCTATACTTGTGGGTTATCAATATAGTGTGATTTCTAAATCATCAATTACCTACTATTTACATGATTAAAATGAATCAGCACCTGCCAAAGCAAGCACGGAACAAGATCTTCCTATAATGAGATTTGGTTTTTAAATGTGATGGAGAAAAACCAATGGGAGGGGTGGTGGGAGGAAATAAAACCGGACGAAAATAAAACCGGAGTACCAGGCTACCAACTGCTCCATTAGGAGTAGAGATAGGGGATCAATTGTAGCCTCTTTCGATAAGTAAGAGTGTCGAACCCAACGAGGAGCTAAAGGTAGAACAAATATTCCCTCAAGTTCTATCGACCACGGATACAACTCTACGCATGCTTAACGTTCGCTTTACCTAGAACAAGTATGAAACTAGAAGTACTTTGTAGGTGTTGTTGGATAGATTTGCAAGATAATAAAGATCGCGTAAATAAAAATTAGGGGCTGTTTAGATGAAGACTCAACTAAGTTAGTTTTAGTAGAGATCTTTTGTCAACAAGAAAGTTATTTGTCCCTAGGTAATCGATAAATAGGCCGGTAATCATTATTGCAATTTTATTTGAGGGAGAGGCATAAGCTAACGTACTTTCTCTTCTTGGATCATATGCACTTATGATTGGAACTCTAGCAAGCATCCGCAACTACTAAAGATCATTAAGGTAAAACCCAACCATGACATTATAAGGCATTAAGTCCTCTTTATTCCCATACGCAAACAACCTACTTACTTGGGTCTGTATTTCTATCACTCACGCCACCCACCATAAGCAAATCATGAACATATTGCAAACCCTACAGC
Source organism: Triticum dicoccoides (assembly GCF_002162155.2). NCBI lineage: Eukaryota > Viridiplantae > Streptophyta > Magnoliopsida > Poales > Poaceae > Triticum > Triticum dicoccoides. The sequence continues at coordinate 696,536,795 of NC_041382.1, read as the reverse complement.
GGGGATCCCTCACTCTTGCACGACACAGAGAGCACCATAGGACAACACCAATAATAAAACATGCAACTCAAACCAATCACGATCATCAATTAACCCATAGGACAAAATGGATCTACTCAAACATCATAGGATAGCCATACATCATTGGGAAATAATATATAGCGTTGAGAACCATGTTTAAGTAGAGATTTACAGTGGGTAAAAGATGGGTTACACCGCCACATAGGGGGGAGAAGAGTTGGTGATGACGGCGGTGAAGTTGTTGGTGTAGATTGCGGTGACGATGATGGCCCCGACGACGTTCCGGCGCCACCGGGAGAGAGGGGGAGAGAGCCCCCTTCTTATTCTTCTTCCTTGACCTTCTCCCGAGATGGAAGAAGGGTTTCCCCTCTGGTCCATGGCCTCCATGGCATGGGAGGGGTGAGAGCACCTCCGAGATTGGATCTGTCTCTCTGTCTCTCTCTGTTTCTGCGTTTTAGATTCTTCCCTTTCACCGTTTCTTATATTCCCAGAGATCCATAACTCCGATTGGGCTGAATTTTGTACACGGTTTTTATCCAGATATTAGCTTTATTGCGGCGAAAGAAGGGTACCAGCCTCCTTACGGGGTGTCCACGAGGGTCAGGGTCGCTTCTGCCCCCTGGGGCACGCCCCTGCCTCGTGGGCTCCTCGAGCATCGTCTCGCGTTGATTTCACTTTCCAAAATTCACATATATTACAGAAAAATCTCCATCAGTTTTTATCCCGTTTGGACTCCGTTTCATATGGATTTTCTGCGAAACAAAAAACATGCAACAAACAGGAACTGGCACTGGGCACTAGATCAATCTGTTAGTCCCAAAAATAGTATAAAAAGTTGCCAAAAGTATATGAAAGTTGTAGAATAATGGCATGGAACAATAAAAAATTATAGATACGATGGAGACGTGTCAACATCCCCAAGCTTAATTCCTGCTCGTCCTCGAGTAGGTAAATGATAAAAAAAGATAATTTTTGATGTGGAATGCTACCTAGCATAATCTTGATCATGTAATCTAATCATGGCATGAATATTAAGACACGAGTTATTCAAAGCAATAGTCTATCATTTGACATTAATACAATAATACTTCAAGCATACAAATAAAGCAATCATGTCTTTTCAAAATAACATGGCCAAAGAAAGTTATCCCTACAAAATCATATGGTCTGGCTATGCTCCATCTTCACCACACAAAATATTCTAATCATGCACAACCCCGATGACAAGTCAAGCAATTGTTTCATACTTTTGATGTTCTCAAACCTTTTCAACTTTCACGCAATACATTAGCGTGAGCCATGGATATAGCACTATAGGTGGAATAGAATATGATGATGGAGGTTGTGTGGAGAAGACAAAAAGGAAGAAAGTCTCACATCGACACGGCTAATCAACGGGCTATGGAATGCCCATCAATTGATGTCAATGCGAGGAGTAGGGATTGCCATGCAACGGATGCACTAAGAGCTACAAGTGTATGAAAGCTCAAACTGAAACTAAGTGGGTGTGCATCCAACTTGCTTGCTCATGAAGACCTAGGGCATTTGAGGAAGCCCATCATTGGAATATACAAGCCAAGTTCTATAATGAAAATTCCCACTAGTATATGAAAGTGATAACTCAAGAGACTCTCTATATGAAGAACATGGTGCTACTCTGAAGCACAAGTGAGGTAAAAGGATAGTAACATTGTCCCTTCTCTCTTTTCTCTCATTTTTTATTTTTTTCTCATTTTTTCTTTTTTTGTAGGCTTCTCTGGCCTCTCTTTTTTTGGGGGCTTCTTTGGCCACTTTTATTTTGATAACCTCACATGGGACAATGTTCTAATAATGATGATCATCACACTTTTATTTACTTACAACTCAATATTACAACTCGATACTAGAACAGAGATATGACTCTATATGAATGCCTCCGGTGGTGCACCGGGATGTGCAATGATCTAGCACAGCAATGACATCAAAAAACGGACAAGCCATGAAAACATCATGCTAGCTATCTTACGATCATGCAAAGAAATATGACAATAAATGCTCAAGTCATGTATATGATGATGATGATGATGGAAGTTGCATGGCAATATATCTCGGAATGGCTATGGAAATGCCATAATAGGTAGGTATGGTGGTGGTTTTGAGGAAGATATAAGGAGGCTTATGTGTGATAGAGGCGTATCGTATCACATGATTTGGATGCACCGGCGAAGTTTGCACCAACTCTCAAGGCGAGAAAGGGCAATGCACAGTACCGAAGAGGCTAGCAATGATGGAAGGGTGAGAGTGCGTATAATCCATGGACTCAACATTAGTCATAAAGAACTCACATACTTATTGCAAAAATCTATTAGTCATCGACACAAAGTACTACGTGCATGCTCCTAGGGTGATAGATTGGTAGGAAAATACCATTGCTCATCCCGGACCACCACTCATAAGGAAGACAATCAATAAATAAATCATGCTCCGACTTCATCACATAATGGTTCACCATACGTGCATGCTACGGGAATCACAAACTTCAACACAAGTATTTCTAAAATCCACAACTACCCACTAGCATGACTCTAATATCACCATCTTTATATCACAAGACTATTGCAAGGAATCAAACATATCATATTCAGTGATCTACAAGTTCTATGTAGGATTTTATGACTTACCATGTGAATGACCAATTCCTGTCATCTCTCTAAATAGATATAAGTGAAGTGAGAGAGTTTAATTATTTCTACAAAATATATGCCCATGCTCTAACAAATATAAGTTATGCAAAAGAGCATTCTACAAATGGCAGTTTTCTATGTGAAGAGAAACAAGCAATCCAAACTTCAAATGATATAAGTGAAGCACATGAAGCATTCTATAAAGTCATACTCAAAAGATATAAGTGAAGTGCAATGAGCATTCTATAAATCAACAAAGGACTATCTTATACCAGCATGGTGCATCAAAGAAAAGTGAAAACTAAATGCAAAAGACGCTCCAAGATTTACGCATATCATGTGACGAATAAAAATATAGCTCCAAGTAAAATTATCGATGATTGTTAGAAGAAAGAGGGGATGTCTTCCGGGGCATCCCCAAGCTTGGTTGCTTGGGAGTCCTTCAATATTTCCTTGGGGTGCCTCGGGCATCCCCAATCTTAGGCTCTTGCCACTCCTTATTCCTTCATCCATCGTGATCTCTCCCAAAACTTGAAAACTTCAATCACACAAAACTTAACAAAAAGTTCGGTAAGATCCGTTAGTATAATAAAGCAAATCACTACTCTAATTACTATTGCAAACCAATTCATATTTTTTTGCACTGTATCTACTTTAATATAACTTTTCCATGGCTTAATCCATTGATAGAAATTGATAGTTTCATCAAAACAAGCAAACTATGCATCAAAAACAGAATCTGTCTTAAACAGGACACTCGGTAGTAATCTGAACATTCAGCATACTTCTGATACTCCAAAAATTCTGTCAAAATTAGGAACAATAAAAAAAATTAAAGATAGGCATTGCAAAAAGTTTTAGAACCGTTTGACATTCCAGTAAAAAATGTAAAATCGCGCACTACAGCCAAAGTTTCTGTTCTGCACCGCACAAACCAACAAGCAATGTAAACATCCTAAAGGAAAATCTTGGCACATTATTTTTATAATACAATGGGATTGTACAAGGGGATAATTATTTTTGTTGAAAAGTTTCTGTAATGAAGATTCACAAAGTTTCCGTGAGCATGAACAAAGTTAAAGGAGCTCCCCCACTTCAACAATGCTTGTCTCTCTCACTTTCACTTTCCTTTTTGAAGAGTTTTGGGTTCCCCTCTTTATTTTTTTGTTTTTAAACTATATAAAAACACTCAATAGAAATAAAAGACTCTCTAAATTTTCCGGGTTGTCTCCCTGGTAGCGCTTTCTTTAAAGCCATTAAGCTAGGCATAAAGTGCTCAAGTAATGAATCCACCCGGATCCCAAGGTATATCGAAGCCAACTTTAATTAACAATGATTTGTGATTTAGTAGTGAGCACAAAGCAACATACATCATGTAATGACGAAGTCTAACTCTCTTCCTATGCATCGGCATGTCATAAAAGAACAATTCATGCACACATAGTAAAGGCCAATGCATAGTATAAACAATTTCCTGGAATTTTATCATATTGGAAACATGGAGAGGCGGAGATGTAGTTCCTATCTCATAATAATTGCAAGTAGGAGAAGCAAGAACATGCAGACTATATATATCAAAATCATCATGTGTAGTAGTAAAACGCAACCCATCAATATAATCCTTAATAAGGGCAAACTTCTCCGATATAGTGTAGTCGGGAGAATTCAAATAGATAATAGGACTATCATGTGTGGGTGCAATAGCAACAATTTCATTTTACATAAGTAACTATAGCAAGTTCATCTCCATAAGCATAATTCATATTGGCATCTTGTCCACAAGCATAGCAAGCATCATCAAAAAGGGATATTTCAAAAGAATCAACGGGATCATAACAATCATCATAGCAATCATCCTTCGGTAAGCACGAAGGGAAATTAAACAATGTATGAGTTGAAGAGTTACTCTCATTAGAAAGTGGCACGGGTATCTAATCCACTCTTCCTCCTTTTGTTCTTCGCTCTCGTCATCATATTTTTCATCCAATGAGGCCACAGTTTCATCAATTCCTTCTTCCATAGACTCTTGCAAAATATTAGTCTCTTCTTGGACAGCGGAGGAGTCCTCAATATATGATTTAACATAGGCATTAGAAGCATAATTATCATAACAATATTTAAGTATGGCAAATTTTCAGATTTGTAAATCATACTTTCCAATCAAAGAAGCAATTTCATAAGCACCCTTTAAAGCAACAAATTCTTCAATCTGTTGAACATCATAGTAATTATAAACACCCTTAGCATACGAAGATACGATTCCATTATCACTAAACTCACATTGGTAGGGAAGGTGTTTCTTAGGGTCTTCAGAACAACAAGTAAAATCATATATTTCACATAAATTCCAACCATAGCATTGCAAACGATGAATTTGATCCAGTAAAAGTTTCCCTTTTTGAGATAAGCGGTGTTGCACATAACAAGCATGCTCATCTAAAGATTTGCCCTCAACTAAGCTAGTTGGGGTTTCAGCACGAGCACACAGGGATCGAAGATCATCCAAGTAAAAAGCTTCAGGAGTACTTTGTAGGTGTTGTTGGATAGGTTTGCAAGATAATAAAGAGTGCGCAAATAAAAAGTAGGGGCTGTTTAGATGAAGACACAACTAAGTTAGTTTTAGTAGAGAGCTTTTGTCATCAAGAAAGTTATTTGTCCATAGGCAATCGATAACTAGACCGGTAATCATTATTGCAATTTTATTTGAGGGAGAGGCATAAGCTAACATACTTTCTCTTCTTGGATCATATGCACTTATGATTGGAACTCTAGCAAGCATCTACAACTACTAAAGATCATTAAGGTAAAACCCAACCATATCATTATAAGGCATCAAGTCCTCTTTATTCCCATACGCAAACAACCTACTTACTCGGGTCTGTGTTTCTATCACTCACGCCACCCACCATAAGCAAATCATGAACATATTGCAAACCCTACAACGGGGATCCCTCACGCTTGCGCGACACGGAGAGCACCATAGGATAACACCAATAATAAAACATGCAACTCAAACCAATCACGATCATCAATTAACCCATAGGACAAAACAGATCTACTCAAACATCATCGGATAGCCATACATCATTGGGAAATAATATATAGCGTTGAGCACCATGTTTAAGTAGAGATTACAACGGGTAAAAGACGGGTTACACCGCTGCATAGAGGGGGGAGTTGGTGATGACGGCGGTGAAGTTGTTGGTGTAGATTGCGGTGACGATGATGGCCCCGGCGGCGTTCAGGCGCAACCGGGAGAGAGGGGGAGAGAGTGAGGGAGTCCTAGATTACGGGGTCCTCGGACAACCGGACTATATCCTTTGGCCGGACTATTGGATTATGATGATACAAGATTGAAGACTTTGTCACGTGTCCGGGTGGGATTCTCCTTTGCATGGAACGCAAGCTTGGTAATTCAGATATGTAGATCTCCTCCCTTGTAACTGACTCTGTGTAAGCCTAGCCCCCTCCAGTGTCTATATAAACCGGAGGGTTTAGTCCGTAGGACAACAACAATCATAGCCATAGGCTAGCTTCTAGGGTTTATCCTCTACGATCTCGTGGTAGATCAACTCTTGTAATACTCATATCATCAAGATCAATCAAGCAGGAAGTAGGGTATTACCTCCATCAAGAGGGCCCGAACCTGGGTAAATATTGTGTCCCCCGCCTCTTGTTACCATTCGCCTTAGACACACAGTTCGGGACCCCCTACCCGAGATCCACCGGTTTGGACACCGACATTGGTGCTTTCATTGAGAGTTTCGCTGTGCCGCCATGATAAGGCTTGATGGCTCGTCTTGTTGTCAAGGACAACATTACCTCGGGGGGAGCCCTGGCTGTAGGCCAAACTCTCCAACTAGGCAGCTTCGTCATGACCGCCCGTTCGATCGTCGCGCCGACGATGACTTCTCGGGCCATCAAAAACAGCCTCCATGTCGGCTCGGGATTCACCGAGCAGATGGATCCAATAGAGCTCTCTTCCCTGAACAAGCTCTTGGATCGCATCGCCGCCCTGGGAGTCGCAACGGACTATGATCGGATCAGGCTTAAAGCCGACCTAAGGGAGATTAACTCTCCATTAGATAGCTGTGGTGGAGGAGCAATGTAGCAATTCTTCCTCTATTTTGAGGACAAACTATGTCCGGATTCCTGAGCTCTCCGAGCCGGATACCCGTCCACGGGAGGACATGGTCCAAGCTTCGAACCTAGAATCAGACAGCGGGCCAGAACTATTGGGAAACATCCCGGAGTCCGAACTGCCAAGCTCAGAAACTCCTCCACCCCTGGGTCTCAGATCGGGTTAGGGTTTGGACCTAAATCTACCCACCCACCTAGACTCAAGTGATCTTTCCCACATTAGACAAGATCCCCAAGAGACAGTACATCACTATTCGGCCAGATTCCTCCTTGTAATGAGCAAGGTCAAGGACTATCGCGAGGAAGACGCAATTTCATTCTTTTGCAAAAATTGCACGGACAAGGGAATCCTCAACGCCATAAGTCGCCGTGACATAGCACACTTTCTTGACTTAGCGGCCATAGTACGGAAGTACTGTGCGATGTAAAGCGCCTGGAAAACCCAAACAAAATTTTGGGACCCTCCGGCTCTCACTAAACCCCTCGTCCGAACTAAAAGGGTGTACTCTCGTAAGTCACCCGATCCAATTACAAAGAAACAAAAGCCCACTACAGGGCGTACAACTGTATTGGAGCGATGGCTCAATGGGCCATGGAAAATTCACAGTACAACGGATACCATGCCAACACAAAGCCTTAGAGCATGCTGGATACTCCGGCAGGTGGCCAAGAGCAGCATGAAGGAAATATGCCCTAGAGGCAATAATAAAGTTATTATTTATTTCCTTATATCATGATAAATTTTTATTATTCATGCTAGAATTGTATTAACCGGAAACATGATACTTGTGTGAATACATAGACAAACAGAGTGTCACTAGTATGCCTCTACTTGACTAGCTCATTGATCAAAGATGGTTATGTTTCCTAGCCATTGACATGAGTTGTCATTTGATTGACGGGATCACATCATTAGGAGAATGATGTGATTTACATGACCCATTCCGTTAGCTTAGCACCCGATCGTTTAGTATGTTGCTATTGCTTTCTTCATGACTTATACATGTTCCTATGACTATGAGATTATGCAACTCCCATTTACCGAAGGAACACTTTGTGTGCTACCAAACGTCACAACGTAACTGGGTGATTATAAAGGTGCTCTACAGGTGTCTCCCAAGGTAATTGTTGGGTTGGTGTATTTCGAGATTAGGATTTGTCACTCCGATTGTCGGAGAGATATCGCTAGGCCCTCTCGGTAATTCACATCACTTAAGCCTTGCAAGCATTGCAACTAATGAGTTAGTTGCGGCATGATGTATTATGGAACGAGTAAAGAGACTTGCCGGTAACGAGATTGAACTAGGTATTGAGATACCCGCGATCGAATCTCGGGCAAGTAACATACCGATGACAAAGGGAACAACGTATGTTGTTATGCGGTGTGACTGATAAAGATCTTCATAGAATATGTGGGAGCCAATATGAGCATCCAGGTTCTGCTATTGGTTATTGACCGGAGACGTGTCTCGGTCATGTCTACATAGTTCTCAAACCCGTAGGGTCCGCACGCTTAAAGTTTCGATGACGGTTATATTATGAGTTTATGAGTTTTGATGTAACGAAGGTTGTTCGGAGTCCCGGATGTGATCACGGACATGACGAGGAGTCTCGAAATGGTCGAGACATGAAGATTGATATATTGGAAGCCTATATTTGGATATCGGAAGTGTTCGGGTGAAATCGGGATTTTACCGGAGTACCGAGGGGTTACCGGAACCCCCCCGGGGGCTTAATGGGCCATAGTGGGCCTTAGTGGAGAAGAGGAGAGGCAACCAGGGCAGAGCCACGCTCCCCTCCCCCCTAGTCTGAATAGGACAAGGAGAGGGGGGCGGCGCCCCCCTTTCCTTCCTCTCTCCCTCCTCTTTCCCCCTCTACTCCTAATACAACAAGGAAAAGGGAGGGAGTCCTACTCCCGATGGGAGTAGGACTCCTCCTGGCGCGCCCCTCCTGGCCGGACGCACCCCCCCCCCTTGCTCCTTTATATACAGGGGCGGGGGGGCACCCTAGAGACACAACAATTGATCGTTTGATCTTTTAGCCGTGTGCGGTGCCCCCCTCCACCATAGTCCACCTCGATAATACTGTAGCAGTGCTTAGGTGAACCCTGCGTCGGTAGAATATCATCATCGTCACCACGCCGTCGTGCTGACAAAACCTTCCCTCAACACTCGGCTGGATCGGAGTTCGAGGGACATCATCGGGCTGAACATGTGCCGAACTCGGAGGTGTCATACATTCGGTACTTGATCGGTCGGATCATGAAGACACACGACTACATCAACCGCGTTGTGCTAACGCTTCCGCTTTCGGTCTACGAGGGTACGTGGACAACACTCTCCCCTCTCGTTGCTATACATCACCACGATCTTGCGTGTGCGTAGGAACTTTTTTGAAATTACTATGTTCCCCAACAGTGGCATCCGAGCCAGGTTTTATGCATTGATGTTATATGCACGAGTAGAACACAAGTGAGTTGTGGGCGATATAAGTCATACTGCTTACCAGCATGTCATACTTTGGTTCGGCGGTATTGTTGGATGAAGCGGCCCGGACCGACATTACGCGTACGCTTACACGAGACTGGTTCTACCGACGTGCTTTGCACATAGGTGGCTGGCGGGTGTCAGTTTCTCCAACTTAAGTTGAACCGAGTGTGGCTACGCCCAGTCCTTGCGAAGGTTAAAACAGCACCAACTTGACAAACTATTGTTGTGGTTTTGATGCGTAGGTAAGAACAGTCCTTGCTAAGCCTAGTAGCAGCCACGTAAAACTTGTAACAACAAAGTAGAGGATGTCGAACTTGTTTTTGCAGGGCATGTTGTGATGTGATATGGTCAAGACATGATGCTAAATTTTATTGTATGAGATGATCATGTTTTGTAACCGAGTTATCGGCAACTGGCAGGAGCCATATGGTTGTCGCTTTATTGTATGCAATGCAATCGCCCCGTAATGCTTTACTTTATCACTAAGCGGTAGCGATAGTCGTAGAAGCATAAGATTGGCGAGACGACAACAATGCTACGATGGAGATCAAGGTGTCGCGCCGGTGACAATTGTGATCATGACGGTGCTTCGGAGATGGAGATCACAAGCACAAGATGATGATGGCCATATCATATCACTTATATTGATTGCATGTGATGTTTATCTTTTATGCATCTTATCTTGCTTTGATTGACGGTAGCATTATAATATGATCTCTCACTAAATTTCAAGATAAAAGTGTTCTCCCTGAGTATGCACCGTTGCCAAAGTTCGTCGTGCCCAGACACCACGTGATGATCGGGTGTGATAAGCTCTACGTCCATCTACAACGGGTGCAAGCCAGTTTTGCACACGCAGAATACTCATGTTAAACTTGACGAGCCTAGCATATGCAGATATGGCCTCGGAACACTAAGACTGAAAGGTCGATCATGAATCATATAGTAGATATGATCAACATAGTGATGTTCACCATTGAAAGCTACTCCATTTCATGTGATGATGGGTTATGGTTTAGTTGATATGGATTGCGTGATCACTTAGAGGATTAGAGGGATGTCTATCTAAGTGGGAGTTCTTAAGTAATATGATTAATTGAACTTAAATTTATCATGAACTTAGTACCTGATAGTATCTTGCTTGTCTATGTTGATTGTAGATAGATGGCCCGTGTTGTTGTTCCATTGAATTTTAATGTGTTCCTTGAGAAAGCAAAGTTGAAAGATGATGGTAGCAATTACATGGACTGGGTCCGTAACTTGAGGATTATCCTCATTGCTGCATAGAAGAGTTACGTCTTGGAAGCATCGCTAGGTGTACCACCTGCACCAGCAACTGCAGACATTGTGAATGCCTGGCAGTCACGTGTTGATGACTACTCGATATTTTAGTGTGCCATGCTTTACGGCTTAGAACCGGGACTTCAACGACGTTTTGAACGTCATGGAGCATATGAGATGTTCCAGGAATTGAAGTTAATATTTCAAAAGAATGCCCGGATTGAGAGATATGAAGTCTCCAATAAGTTCTACAGCGGCAAGATGGAGGAGAATAGTTCTGTCAGTGAGCATATACTCAAAATGTCTGGGTACTGCAATCACTTGATTCAACTGGGAGTTAATCTTCCGGATGATAGCGTCATTGACAGAATTCTTCAATCACTGCCACCAAGCTAGAAGAGCTTCGTGATGCACTATAACATGCAAGGGATGGATAAGACGATTCCCGAGCTCTTCGCAATGTTAAAGGCTGCGGAGGTAGAAATCAAGAAGGAGCATCAAGTGTTGATGGTCAATAAGGCCACAAGTTTCAAGAAAAAGGGCAAAGGGAACAAGAAGGGGAACTTCAAGAAGAACAACAAGCAAGTTGCTGCTCAAGAGAAGAAACCCAAGTCTGGACCTAAGCCTGAAACTGAGTGCTTCTACTGCAAGCAGACTAGTCACTAGAAGCGGAACTGCCCCAAGTATTTGGCGGATAAGAAGGATGGCAAGGTGGACAAAGGTATATGTGATATACATGTTATTGATGTGTACCTTACCAGAGCTCGCAGTAGCACCTGGGTATTTGATACTGGTTCTGTTGCTAATATTTGCAACTCGAAACAGGGACTATGGATTAAGCGAACACTGGTCAAGGACGAGGCGACGATGCGTGTGGGAAACGGTTCCAAAGTCAATGTGATCGCTGTCGACACGCTACCTCTACATCTACCTTCGGGATTAGTATTAGACCTAAATAATTGTTATTTGGTGCCAGCGTTGAGCATGAACATTATATCAGGATCTTGTTTGATGTGAGATGGTAATTCATTTAAATCAGAGAATAATGGTTGTTCTATTTATATGAGTAATATCTTTTATGGTCATGCACCCTTGAAGAGTGGTCTATTTTTGATGAATCTCAATAGTAGTGATACACATATTCATAATATTGAAACCAAAAGATGCAGAGTTGATAATGATAGTGCAACTTATTTGTGGCACTGTCGTTTAGGTCATATCGGTGTAAAGCACATGAAGAAACTCCATACTGATGGACTTTTGGAACCACTTGATTATGAATCACTTGGTACTTGCGAACCGTGCCTCATGGGCAAGATGACTAAAACACCATTCTCTGGTACTATGGAGAGAGCAACAGATTTGTTAGAAATCATACAGATGTATGTGGTCCGATGAATGTTGAGGCTCGCGGCGGATATCGTTATTTTCTCACCTTCACAAATGATTTAAGCAGATATGGGTATATCTACATAATGAAACATAAGTCAGAAACATTTCAAAAGTTCAAAGAATTTCAGAGTGAAGTTGAAAATCATCGTAACAAGAAAATAAAGTTTCTAGGATCTGATCGTGGAGGAGAATATTTGAGTTACGAGTTTGGTATACATTTGAAACAATGCGGAATAGTTTCGCAACTCACGCCACCCAAAACACAACAGCATAATGGTGTGTCCGAATGTTGTAATCGTACTTTACTAGATATGGTGCGATCTATGATGTCTCTTACTGATTTACCGCTATCGTTTTGGGGTTATGCTTTAGAGACGGCTGCATTCACGTTAAATAGGGCACCATCAAAATCCATTGAGACGACGCCCTATGAACTGTGGTTTGGCAAGAAACCAAAGTTGTCATTTCTTAAAGTTTGGGGCCGCGATGCTTATGTGAAAAAGCTTCAACCTGATAAGCTCGAACCCAAATCGGAGAAATGTGTCTTCATAGGATACCCAAAGGAGACTGTTGGGTATACCTTCTATCACAGATCCGAAGGCAAGACATTCATTGCTAAGAATGGATCCTTTCTAGAGAAGGAGTTTCTCTCGAAAGAAGTGAGTGGGAGGAAAGTAGAACTTGATGAGGTAACTATACCTGCTCCCTTATTGGAAAGTAGTTCATCACAGAAACCGGCTCATGTGATGCCTACATCAATTAGTGAGGAAGTTAATGATGATGATCATGGAACTTCAGATCAAGTTGTTACTGAACCTCGTAGGTCAACCAGAGTAAGACCCGCACTAGAATGGTATGGTAATCCTGTTCTGGAAGTTATGTTACTAGACCATGACGAACCTACGAACTATGAAGAAGCGATGGTGAGCCCAGATTCCGCAAAATGGCTTGAGGCCATGAAATCTGAGATGGGATCCATGTATGAGAACAAAGTGTGGACTTTGGTTGACTTTCCCGTTGATCGGCAAGCCATTGAGAATAAATGGATCTTCATGATGAAGACTGACGCTGACGGTAATGTTACTATCTATAAAGCTCGATTTGTTGCAAAAGGTTTTCGACAAGTTCAAGGGATTGACTACGATGAGACTTTCTCACCCGTAGCGATGCTTAAGTCTGTCCGAATCATATTAGCAATTGCCGCATTTTATGATTATGAAATTTGGCAAATGGATGTCAAAACTGCATTCCTGAATGGATTTCTGGAAGAAGAGTTATATATGATGCAACCAGAAGGTTTTATCGATCCAAAGGGAGCTAACAAAGTGTGCAAGCTCCAGCGATCCATTTATGGACTGGTGCAAGCCTCTCGGAGTTGGAATAAACGTTTTGATAGTGTGATCAAAGCATTTGGTTTTATACAGACTTTTGGAGAAGCCTGTATTTACAAGAAAGTGAGTGGGAGCTCTGTAACATTTCTGATATTATATGTGGATGACATATTGTTGATTGGAAATGATATAGAATTTCTGGATAGCATAAAGGGATACTTGAATAAGAGTTTTTCAATGAAATACCTCAGTGAAGCTGCTTATATATTGGGCATCAAGATCTATAGAGATAGATCAAGACACTTAACTGGACTTTCACAAAGCACATACCTTGACAAAGTTTTGAAGAAGTTCAAAATGGATCAAGCAAAGAAAGGGTTCTTGCCTGTGTTACAAGGTGTGAAGTTGAGTAAAACGCAATGCCCGACCACTGCAGAAGATAGAGAGAAGATGAAAGATGTTCCCTATGCTTCAGCCATAGGCTCTATCATGTATGCAATGCTGTGTACCAGACCTGATGTGTGCCTTGCTATAAGTTTAGCAGGGAGGTACCAAAGTAATCCAGGAGTGGATCACTGGACATCGGTAAATAATATACTGAAATACCTGAAAAGGACTAAGGATATGTTTCTCGTTTATGGAGGTGACAAAGAGCTAGTCGTAAATGGTTACGTCGATGCAAGCTTTGACACTGATCCGGACGATTCTAAATCGCAAACTGGATACGTGTTTACATTGAACAGTGGAGCTGTCAGTTGGGCCAGTTCTAAACAAAGCGTCGTGGCGGGATCTACATGTGAAGCGGAGTACATAGCTGCTTCGGAAGCAGCAAATGAAGGAGTCTGGATGAAGGAGTTCATATCCAATCTAGGTGTCATACCTAGTGCATCGGGTCCAATGAAAATCTTTTGTGACAATACTGGTGCAATTGCCATGGCGAAGGAATCCATATTTCACAAAAGAACCAAGCACATCAAGAGATGCTTCAATTCCATCCGGGATCTAGTCCAGGTGGGAGACGTAGAAATTTGTAAGATACCTACGGATCTGAATGTTGCAGACCCGTTGACTAAGCCTCTTCCATGAGCAAAACATGATCAGCACCAAGGCTCCATGGGTGTTAGAATCATTGTTGTGTAATATAGATTATTAACTCTAGTGCAAGTGGGAGACTGAAGGAAATATGCCCTAGAGGCAATAATAAAGTTATTATTTATTTCCTTATATCATGATAAATGTTTATTATTCATGCTAGAATTGTATTAACCGCAAACATAATACTTGTGTGAATACATAGACAAACAGAGTGTCAGTAGTATGCCTCTACTTGACTAGCTCGTTGATCAAAGATGGTTATGTTTCCTAGCCAATGACATGAGTTGTCATTTGATTGACGGGATCACATCATTAGGAGAATGATGTGATTAACGTGACCCATTCCATTAGCTTAGCACCCGATCGTTTAGTATGTTGCTATTGCTTTCTTCATGACTTATACGTGTTCCTATGACTATGAGATTATGCAACTCCCTTTTATCGGAGGAATGCTTTGTGTGCTACCAAACATCACAACGTAACTGGGTGATTATAAAGGTGCTCTACAGGTGTCTCCGGAGGTAATTGTTGGGTTGGCGTATTTTGAGATTAGGATTTGTCACTCCGATTGTCGGACAGGTATCTCTGGGCCCTCTCGGTAATGCACATCACTTAGGCCTTGCAAGCATTGCAACTAATGAGTTAGTTGAAGGATGATGTATTACGGAACAAGTAAAGAGACTTGCTAGTAAAGAGATTGAACTAGGTATTGAGATACCGACAATCGAATCTCGGGCAAGTAACATACCGATGACAAAGGGAACAACGTATGTTGTTATGCGATCTGACCGATAAAGATCTTCGTAGAATATGTGGGAGCCAATATGAGCATCCAGGTTCCGCTATTGGTTATTGATCGGAGACGTGTCTCGGTCATGTCTACATAGTTCTCGAACCCATACGGTCCGCACGCTTAAAGTTTCGATGACGGTTATATTATGAGTTTATGAGTTTTTATGCACCGAACATTGTTCGGAGTCCCTGATGTGATCATGGACATGATGAGGAGTCTCGAAATGGTCGAGACATGAAGATTGATATATTGGAAGCCTATATTTGGATATCGGAAGTGTTCCGGGTGAAATCGGAATTTTACCGGAGTACCGAGGGGTTACCGGACCCCCCCCCCTTGGGGCTTAATGGGCCATAGTGGGCCTTAGTGGAGAAGAGGAGAGGCAACCAGGGCAGGGCCGCGCTCCCCCTAGTCCGAATAGGACTCCTCCTGGCGCGCCCCTCCTGGCCGGCCGCACCTCCCCCCTTGCTCCTTTATATACAGGGGAAGGGGGCACCCTAGAGATACAACAATTGATCTTTTGATCTTTTAGCCGTGTGCGGTGCCCCCCTCCACCATAGTCCACCTCGATAAAACTGTAGCGGTGCTTAGGAGAAGCCCTGCATCGGTAGAACATCATCATCGTCACCACGCCGTCGTGCTGACGAAACTTTCCCTCAACACTCGGCTGGATCGGAGTTCGAGGGACGTCATCGGGCTGAATGTGTGCTGAACTCGGAGGTGCCGTACGTTCGGTACTTGATCGGTCGGATTGTGAAGACGTACGACTACATCAACCGCGTTGTGCTAAAGCTTCCGCTTTCGGTCTACGAGGGTACGTGGACAACACTATCCCCTCTCGTTGATATACATCACCATGATCTTGCGTGTGCATAGGAATTTTTTTAAAATTGCTACATTCCCCAACACGGTGAGGATATCCTCATCAACAATACAACAGAGCACCATCCCGTGGAAAATAACAATACAGTATTGATAGTCTTCGAGACCTTCGCCTCATATAATAGGTGCAATCGAACACTCTGCAGCCTTGCCGAAGTCTGCCACGTTGCAGCAATAAATCCATGGAACGACATGGCCATAACCTTCAATGCCAGTGACGATCCTCAATTCCGAACAGCCCGAGCACCAGCCGATTTGGTCCTTAGTCCAATTATGGACGGCTTCCGGCTTACTAAAGTGCTCATGGACGGTGGCAGCGGATTAAACCTCATCTACGAGGAAACTCTTAGCAAAATGGAAATAGACAAGAGCCGCATTGAGCAAAGCAGCACGACCTTTAGAGGAATCATCCCTAGTCGAGAGGCATGATGTGCGGGGAAAATCAAACTAGATGTGGTATTCGGCACGCTGGAGAATTATAGGTCCGAAGAAATCACATTCCAAGTGGCCCCGTTCAGTAGCGAATACCAAGCCCTTTTAGGGCGGGAGGCATTCACGATCTTCTAAGCTATACCCCATTACGGGTACATGAAGCTCAAAATGCCCGGGCCCAATGGAATCATCACTCTGGCTAGTGATCCGGACATAGCACTGCATGCCGAAAATAAAACCGCCGCACTAGCCCTCAAGGCGTTATCTGAAGCCCTTGCGGCCGAAGAACTAACTGCGCTGCGCTCCACGCTGGACAGGGATGACGTGATACTCCACAAAAGACCCAAGTCCACCTCTTTTAAACCAGCAGAAGAATTAGTCAAATTCCAGGTCCACCCAACGGACCCTACAAAAACAGCATCCATCGGGGCACAGCTGAACCCCACAACAGACGCCGCACTGCGGGCGTTCTTGCGCGAGAATTGCGACGGATTTGAAGACCAAGGAAAAATTTCAGCTCACCCATCATGGACATCTGATATTGCTCTTGCATCATGTGTCCAAACTCATCACTGTATCTCTTGTCAGTGCAGCCGAAGATAATGTCATCCACAAGAATCTGGCATACAAACAGTTCACCATCGTATGTCTTCGTGAAGAGAGTGGGATCCAGGGAACCAGGTTTGAAGCCTTTGCTCTTTAGCAAGTCTTTGAGTGTGTCATACCAAGCGCGAGGGCCTTGTTTGAGGCCATACAGTGCCTTATTGAGCTTGTATACCATGTCAGGATGTTTTGGGTCTTCAAAGCTAGGAGGTTGTGCAACATACACTTCTTCTTCAATCTTTCCATTCAGAAAATCACTCTTCACATCCATTTGGTATAGGAGGATGTTGTGATGGTTGGCATAGGCTAGTAGTATGCGAATGGCTTCAAGACTAGCCACCGGAGCAAATGTTTCATCGAAGTCAATCCCTTCAACTTGAGTGTATCCTTGAGCAACGAGACGAGCCTTGTTTCTGACTACTTGACCATGCTCATCTTGTTTGTTGCGATAGATCCATTTTGTGCTATGATGTTGTGCTTGCGAGGATCAGGAGGCTTGACCAGTTCCCATACATTGTTCAACTCGAACTATTGAAGCTCTTCTTGCATGGCTTGAATCCATTTAGGTTCCATGAAGGCTTCAGCAACTTTCTTGGGTTCAGATATAGAGACAAATGCAAAGTGCCCACAAAAATTTGCTAGTTGTGTTGCTCTTGAACGAGTGAGTGGACCACGTGCATTGATGCTATCGATTATCTTCTCAATATGCACTTCATTTGCAACAAGGATGGACTAGATGAAGACTTTGCTCTGGCTGATTATTTTCCTCATCAGCAGTATTGACTTCGGGCTGAGAAGTGTCTTCGCCTGAAGACATCCTGCACTTCATTCTTGTAGAGGATTATACACACCCATGTATATCTCGAGTAATCATCAACAATGACAAAACCATAGAGGCAAGCAGTGGTAGTAAGAGTAGAGTAGTGAGTAGGACCAAATAAGTCCATGTGAAGAAGCTCGAAGGGTTGAGATGTCGTCATGATTGTCTTCGAGGGATGCTTGGCCCTCGTCATCTTTCGAGCTTCGCAGGCACCACATAGATGATCCTTCTTGAATTTGACGCCCTTGATGCCTACGACATGTTTCTTCTTCGCGAGTGTGTACAAGTTCCTCATGCCAGCATGCCCTAGCCTCTGATGCCAGAGCCAGCATTCTGACGCCTTTGCTAGAAGACATATGGCCAACTGTGGTCCTGCTGAGAAATCTACCATGTACAAATCGTCCTTTTGATATCCTTCAAAGACTAGAGATTTGTCACACTCCATAAGCACAAGGCAACAATATGTGCCAAATATCACAATCATGTTCAGGTCAGAAAGCATTGAGACAGACATTAAGTTGAAACCAAGGGATTCAACAAGCATCACTTTATCCATGTGCTGATCCTTTGAGATTGCAACTCTACCTAGACCCAATACCTTGCTTTTACCAGTGTCAGCAAATGTGATGTGACTCTTGTCAGATGGACGTAAGGTTGAGTCCATGAGAAGACTTCGATCACCAGTCATGTGGTTAGTGCATCCACTGTCCATAATCCATTCAGAAGCCTTTGGTATCGTACCCTACAGTGCAGTTAGAGGATAGGCTTCACCTAGGTAAATGTGAAGCATAAACATTTGACGAACAAGCATATTATCAAAGTTCAGATCCTGGTTAGGGCAGATCGGATGACTGTCAAGAAAACCAGGAACAAAATACATAGTAAGACCATTTGAGAATTTTATCTTGCACCCCACAAGATGTTTAAGGTCCCCAGCATAAGCATCAGACGCCTTTGATTTTAGGATGGATACCTTTCCCTGCAAAAGATAGTTAATTTTTCTTAGTCACCCACATCCTCAGGGGTGGCTTCGAAGCAATAAGTCTAAGTGCAGCATCTGAGAACTTTGGCTTTGGAGCCCTAGCAAATAGCCTTGCAGGAGGTGAATAATACTCATAAGAATAAGCAGAGTAGTTCTTGGTCTTATGAACATGGCGGTTTGATGAAACACGCTCATATTCATAGGCCTAAGTATGGTTTCCCTACAAAACATTGGTGTTAGGGTGGTGACTCTTGTGAGTCCTTTGTCTGTATGAAGCCTTTGGACCATATGAAGCCTTTGGTCTGGGGTTTGTCTTCTTCCCAGGTGGTGTCATGATGACATTCACCTGAAGATTCTCAAGACAACTTTTGGAAACCCAGATCTTCTTCAAAGGGGGTCCATTCCTGCAGTTAGTACCAATGTACCTCGTAAACACTTCACCATTCTGATTCTTAAACAGTTTATAGTTTGCATCAAAGGATTCATCAATGATAATAGGATTAGCACAAGTGAAGCCAGATAAGGTAGATGGATCCATTGAAGGTCCCTTTGCAGCAACCCATGTGGTTTTGGGGTACTGCTCAGGCTTCCAGTAGGAACCATCAACATTCATTTTCCTCTCGAACCCAACACCCTCTTTCCTAGGGTTTCGGTTCAGAATCTGTTTCTTGAGGACCTCGCACAGTGTCTGATGCCCTTTGAGGCTTTTGTACATCACTGTTTCAAGCAATGTCTTCAACTTGGCATTCTCATCAGCAATAGTAGTAGTATCCTCAGCAGAGGGGTTAGTTACCACATCAGCAGTTGAAGATATTGCAACAGTAGTAGCAGTAGAACATCCAGCAACAGAAGCAGCATTATCACGCTCAAGACATTTTAGACATGGTTGTTCAAATCCTTCCTGAGTGGAACTGATCTGTTGAGCGCGGAGTGACTCGTTCTCCTTTTGAAGATCTTCATGGGCCGATCTCAAGTTCTCAAGCTCTTGCTTCCTTTGAAGATAATCATAGGAGAGCTTTTCATGAGTAGTTGAGAGTGTTTCATGACGAATTTCAAGTTCTTCATACTTAACGTGAAGATTTTTAATGTCTTCAATTAAGGACTGAGTTCGAGTCATTTCCGCGTCCAATGGGTCATCGCTTTTGTCTAGCAACTTTTGAATATGTTCCAAAGCATTTTGTTGTTCTGTTGCAATTTTAGCAAGTGGTTTGTAGCTAGGTTTAGATTCACATTCAGAGTCATCTTCACTTGATGTTTGAAAGTAAGCATCGCGTGAGTTTACCTTGGCACCACGTGCCATGAAGCAGTTGGTGGGAGCAGAGTCATCCTCATCATCAGCATCAGCGTTGGAGTCGAGGCCATTGTCTTCAGTGTTGAAGATGGACTTGGCGACGTATGCTGAAGCTAGAGCCAGGCTTGCCACGCTTGAATCAGATTCCTCTTCAGACTCCACCTCCGCCTCCTCAGATGTAGACTCCTCCTTTGAATCCATCTCCTTGCCAACAAACGCACGAGCCTTGCTGGATGAGCTCTTCTTGTGTGATGAAGACTTCGACGAAGACTTGGAAGAAGTCTTTGAGGATTTCTTCTTCTTCTTGTCATCAGAATCGTATTCCTTGCTCTTCTTATTTTTTTTGTTCTCATTGTCCCATTGAGGACATTCAAAGATGTAGTGACCAGGTTTCTTGCACTTGTGGCACGTTCTCTTCTTGTAGTCACGGGAGGAAGCTTCATCATTTCTTGAGCTGGATCTCGAAGACTGTTTGTATCCTTTCTTCTTGGTGAACATCTAGAACTTCTTCACTAGCATGGCAAGTTCCTTTCCAATGTCTTCAGGATCCTCAGAACTGCAGTCAGATTCTTCTTCAGATGAGGAAATGGACTTTGCCTTCAAAGCACGAGTTCAGCCATAGTTGGGACCATAGATATCTCTTTTCTCAGATAACTAGAACTCATGTGTGTTGAGCCTCTCAAGTATGTCAGACGGATTGAGAGTCTTGAAGTCAGGGCGTTCTTGAATCATCAGGGCCAGGGTGTCAAATGAGCTATCGAGTGATCTCAAGAGTGTCTTGACAATTTCATGCTTGGTGATCTCAGTGGCGCCGAGTGCATGAAGCTCATTTGTGATGTCAGTGAGGTGATCAAACATCAGCTGAACATTCTCATTGTCATTTCCCTTGAAGCGGTTGAAGAGGTTGTGAAGAACACTGATCCTTGAGTCTCTCTGGGTTGAGACGCCTTCGTTGACCTTGGAGAGCCAGTCCCAGACTAGCTTCACGGTTTCCAGAGCACTCACACGGCCATATTGTCCTTTGGTCAGATGGCCACAGATGATGTTCTTGGCAGTAGAATCCAGTTGAATGAACTTCTTGACATCAGCAGGGTGACACCTTCACCGGCCTTGGGAACGCCGTTCTTGACAACATACCAGAGGTCGACATCAATGGCTTCAAGATGCATGCGCATCTTATTCTTCCTGTAGGGGTAATCAGTGCCATCGAAGACAGGGCACGCAGCGGAGACTTTGATTATCCCTGCAGTTGACATAGCTAAAACTCCAGGTGGTTAAACCGAATCACACAGAACAAGGGAGCACCTTGCTCTGATACCAATTGAAAGTGTTAGTTATCGACTAGAGGGGTGTGAATAGGCGATTTTTATGAAAGTCTTTAAAACACGGGGGCTTTGAAGACAAACAGTAGAAATGAACCTATTGATATGCAGCGGAAGGTAGACTACACTAGACAAGTCATAGTCAAGTAAGCAATGAAGTGAAAGCACGAAGACTATCACCAGCTAGGTAGTATGGATCAGGATGGAAGATAGTATGAAGCCAAACAACAACACTCTTCACACAATGAAGTCAATCAGATCATGCAAGCAGGCAATGACTTCACGAAGACAAACTATAAGTAAAGAGAGGTAAAGGATAGAACCAGTTGCTTGGTGAGGACAAGGATTTGTTGGACCAGTTCTAGTTACTGTGACAATTGTATGTCTGGTTAGGGAGGCTGAGATTCAACTCACAAGACCGCGTCTTCACCTTATTCCCCTTGAGCTAAGGACACACAGTCCTCACCCAATCACTCTCGTAAGTCTTCAAGGTAGACTTCCAAACCTTCACAGTCCTCAAGTGTAACAAGTCTTCAAATCATGCAGACAAAAAGACTTCAGTGATGCCTAACACTCTTTGTCTCTGGGTGTTTAGGGTTTTGTCCTCGCAAGGATTTCTCTCTCAAATGCTTCGGAGGTGGGTTGCTGTCAAACGACCAAATAGAGATGAATATTATATGATAGCAGCAGGAAATTCTTTGTCCTTGAATCAAGGTATTCAGGAAGAACAGGTTGTTCCGGCTAGATACCGTCAAGAACTCTTGACTATTGCATGGGAACAGATTCATGTTAGAAGTATTTTTCCTTTCCAATATTTTTCTATTGGGGGGAAGCCGTGCACTAACTCTAAGCAGCCAGCAATTTATGGTGTAGGGGTGGGCTATTTATAGCCAGGAGGCAACCTGACCTGATTTGTCTGAAATGACCCTGGGTCACTAAGGAACTGACACGTGTCCAATGGTCAGATTTCAAACACATGCGGCAGCTTGACTTGGGCTACAAGTAAAGATGACTCATCCAGCCCTGGATAAAATTTGCTCTCATTGTCTTTGCTCGAAGACATAGGATTTGGTTCAGCATCACTTTAGTCATTCTGACTTTGTTCACTTGGACCCCACTTAACAATGCGGTGGTTCCTATGACTCAACAAATAAGAAAAGGAAACTACAAAACAACTATGTCTTCGCACTCCATAGTCTTCACATGAATGTATTCTTGAGTCATAATCTTCGTTGTGAATATTTTCACAGACCACCATTGTCTTCAATGTCTTCACACATTTTTAGGGGTCATCTCTGGTAGGTAAACCGAATCAATGAGAGACTACTACCTATGTTATCCTGCAATTCTCACAAACACATTAGTCCCTCAACCAAGATTGTTGTCAATACTCCAAAACCAACTAGGGGTGGCACTAGATGCACTTACAGTTGCTATTAAGGATAAAAAGATGGGGTATATTCCTACATGAATAAATCTTGTCTACATCATGTCATCATTCTTATTACATTACCCCGTTTCTCCATGAACTTAATACACTAGATGCATGTTGGATAGCGGTCGATGTGTGTAGTAATAGTAGTATATGCAGGCAGGAGTCGGTCTACTAATCTTGGACGTGATGCCTATATTCCTGATCATTGCCTTGGATATCATCAGAATTATTTGATCTTCTATCAGTTGCCCAATAGTAATTTGTTTACCCACCGTGTCGTGGTTTTGTCACGGCAGATGTCCTAGAGAAAGGACTTAGTCGTGGAGCCATCGCGACGGGTTAGCTTGAAGGGGTTAAAGCGGACACAAGGACGCAAGAGAGTTTATACTAGTTCGGCCCCTTCAATGAAGGTAAAAGCCTACGTCTAGTTGTGATGGAATTGTTGGGGTTTCGATGACTAGGGAGCAAACAAGCTTCACCTATGTCTCGAGTTGTTGTCTCTGTCCTTGAACCGCCGCCGGGTCGTCCCCTTATATACACGGGTGACTCCCGTCAGCTTACGGAGTCCCAATATCGGTTCATAGATGTGTCCGGTTTGGTCTCCACTTATTCCTAACTTACAATATAGGTTAACTACTAACACCGGTTTACGGCTACAGGCCTTAAACCGACCATGGGCCTTGAGCCCTCCTCTGTCTTCTTGGGCTTTAACATACTTAACTACTGACGAAGTTAACCCGGCCTAGATAGGCCGGTTTACGCCCAGTAGTAATATCCCCAACATTAGGCCCCAGATTGATTTGAACGGGTTCATGTCAATCCTTTAATAAAAGCTTCACCTTCAACATCTTCTTATAAATTGGTAAACCGCCATGATGTCCTCTTCTCTGATTGCTGTAAACCGGAGTGACGTCACCTGTCATAACGAAGCTATCCATTATGCTTCTTTGTTTAATAGATCGGCGGAAATCGAGGCGATAGCTCCGTTTGTGGCCCCTTTATTGTCGCGCCTGACTCATGTTCTTTCGCCTTATAAATAGGACCGAAGGGTCATTTCTTTTCTCCTTCCATGCCTTCTTCGTCTTCCTCGCGTCGCCAGCCTCGGAGCTCCGCCGCCGCCGTCGACCTCTGCCTCATCCTTGGCCGCTGCATCAACCTGAGCGCACCAGAACATCGCGGCAACCTTCCGCATCTTCCTCAGCTCCGGTAAATCTTCTATCCTTTCCCCCGCAGATCTGGCCTAGGATTTCGAAGTTCTTCAGTGTTCATCGTCTGCCTCTTGCTCATACGGTAGATCTTTAGATGAATCCACAAATCTTTACTTTGTGCAATGATAGTTGTTTGACCTTCGCCTTCACTTATGCATCTCAAACTATAGATCTATGTGAACGTTTTTCTCATTGGTTCGGTACTGCTCCTTTGAACCTCTAAGTATTTTTTTTTCTGAACTTGCTTCAGATCCAATGCTGTAAAGAAATCTTGTGAAACCTATTTCTGCGTACTTGTCCATCCGCAATCTCAGCTTTTTAATGCTTAGATCAGGCGGTTTAACCTTATAGAAAATTTTCCAAACCGGTATATGCCATTAGTCCCCTTGTTGAACCACCAGATGTTGGTTGCTTCATGAAACTCCGGTTCAGATAGTTCTGTCTCCGGTTTAACAGTGCATATACCATCGTACCTTGATCAAATACATTTTTGAACCGGGATCTTCTACCTTGTAGATTCCATCATGGCCAAGCAAGTATATGAGTGCAATTGGGTTCCTTCTCGCGTCACAGAGGCTGAACTGGACGATTTAGTCCTGATTGGCGCTTTAGGCAGCAAAGATACCATCCATTGGAGGGCTCCTGGCAAAGAATACCCTCCCACACCTCGAGAAGGAGAGGTTTTTGTTTTCGTAGATCACTTAGCCTGGGGCTTTAAGCCGCCCGGTTCTAAATTTTACCGGGATGTCTTAGCCGATTTCCAACTCCATCCACAAGACACTGGCCCCAACTCTGTTACGAATATGTGTCACTTCCAAGTGCTCTGTGAGGTGTTCTTTCAAGAGGAGCCCACAGTGGAATTGTTCAGAGACCTTTTCCATTTAAACCGCCGTACTGAATTTACTGATGGCTCTAATATGGAGTTGGGTGGCGTGGCGATTCAGAAAAGGAAAGAGGTCACATACCCTCACGCCAAGCTGCACAGCCACCCTAAAGAGTGGAATCAGACATGGTTCTACTGCAAAGACACCTCCCCTGCTGGTGAGAATCCCTTGCCTGGCTTTCGTCCGGAGCGGCTCAGCAATACACACCCTTTTCCTCAAAGATTGACTGCCCAGGAGAGAAGCAAATATGCTCCCCAACTGTCAAAGCTCAGAGCCTTTATGGCCAACGGTTTAACAGGGGTTGATCTCGCTCGCTGTTGGATATCATGGAGCATACTGCCCCTTAGTCAGCGCTCCGGTTTGATGTGCGAGTATACTGACAGTGTTGATGACCCACTGCGACATTTAGAAATCCAGCTCTCCGATGAAGAAATCACAGAGGCTGTGAATAAGATGCTGAATGAACCGGAACACGTCTGCGCTAAAACCGGCCTGCTTCCCTTCTGTGCCACCAATAAACCGCCAGCTGTAAGACTTTGACTTTTCCCTTTGCTAAATCTATTTATTGATATGTCTGGTCATTGTTTAATATCAGTGTATGTGTAATCAGGGCAATGATCCGTTTTGGAGCAAAAAACTGCCGCAGGAGAAACCAGAAAAACCAGCGAAACCGGAAAGAACAACTCGGCAAAAGACTAAAGTTGTGAAGAAGACTGCCCACAGGAAAAGAACCACGGCGTCTTCTAATCCGGCCCTTGATGATGATGTGGATAATCCGGACATTGAGTTAGAGCTTGACTCACTTGGTTTATTTTTCATGCGTCTTATTGATGATGATATTTGTCAGGATGATGCCGAAGCCAGCCACGCGGATGTTGCAGAGGTAATTATTCTCTCTTCCGATTCAGAAACTTTGCCTTCACAAAAAATCCGTCAGGCAAACCGGAAAGTTAAATTTTCTCATCCTCTTGCTTATCTGGATCCTAAATTTCTTATGAAGACCCAACAACACGAAGCTCGTCGCACAACCCGGCACAGCGGCCAGGTAGTTACCTCCACCGGTTTACCGAACAGTCCGGTTCGGAAACGCCATTTAGAGGTCTCTAATTTTCTTGTCAGTGCTTGTCCTAAAGCGGGCTGCTTTCGTCAACCTCTTAATCCGTCTGACTCCGATTACCAGGTTACTTCCCACTCATCTTCTGGCGAGTCATCGGCTACTCAGCTGCCACCGCTCAAAATGGTGCTTGGGTAAGCTATACTTATTGTGATATTTGCAGTACATCGCCTTAGAACATATGCTGTATTTGATTTTGTTATTCTTCTCAGGGCCAAACCTAGGCCAAGCAAGAAGGCCCGCCTGGACAAAGCGGCCGAAGAAGATGCCGTTCTTGAGCCAGGCAAGACTCCCGATCTTGAAGCGGTTATTCCTGAGGATATACCCAGCGATCCGCCGCAGCAAGACGACGATCTTATTGCTGAAGAGACCCCTACTGATATCTCAGGTCCTGTCAACCAGCCCACAGGCTCCATCCAGATTGAAAGCTCCACCGGTCCAGCAGAACCTACTGACAAGCCAACAACTCAAGTGCAAACCGACGGTACCAAGGATGATGATGTTGTCATTACCGGTACTGGCCATACTGAGTCAAGCAACCCTGTCGCTTTGTCCAAACATTCTGCCAAGGAAGAATTTGCTGCCTTTGGCAAAGGCAAGTGGAATGCTGATCTGACAACTTACGCTGCTCTGAACGCCCAAGATATCCATTCCGGCTATCTGAACCGGTTGTATACCAGTCACGACTATTAAGCCGGTCTGGTTAATATGATGAAAGATAAATATGAGGTAACTTCCATATGCTCCTTCCTGCTTGTATGCTTCCATTCTTGCTGACTCTCGTAGCCCCCAAGGGCCGGTTTGTAATATTCTTTCAAACCGCGACTTACTAATATAAATCTTGATGCTTTGAAATTCGCTGATGTAGCCCCCAAGGGCCGGTTCAACTTAGCGTAGTTAAACCGGTACTTTAAGTAACTGAAATTGCCGCATTAGAATATATACGAGCAAATATCCATTAGCCCCCAAGTGCCAAGTTGAATACTTGTATTGATCTTGGGACTTTGTAAGCAATTGAAAGATAAAGATCGAATATGCATTAGCCCCCAAGTGCCAAGTGCATAACTTGTTATGTGGTTGGTACTTCAATCCTTGTACCGTTTTGTTGAAGCATATAACTGTCTGCATGCAGGCTGAGCTGAAGACGAAAGAAAACCAAATCGCCGACCTCCAAGAAAACCTGAAAACCCAACAAGCTGAAACCTTCAAAGCAAAAGAGGATTTAGTCAGCGCTTTAAGCGCCATGGAGCAGCTTAAGGAAAGCTTCAAGAAGAAATAGGTGGATTGGGCCACTGAAAGGTCCACTTTAATCAAACGAGCAGAGGATGCCGAGGCTGCACTAAAACCGGTGGCGGATGAACTGACCAGTATAAAACGGCACGTGCATACTATGACTACTGCTATCTTTGGTAAGCCAGTTTGACTTCTGAATTGACTCGGCCTTCTTACAGAACTGCCGGTTTAACCCTTATGATATTTCAGGGACACGCACTGGTCACTTGGGGTCAGATGTGCGGAAAAAATTGAAAGCCGTTTACACGTTGGTCGAACAGCTGTATACTGGCGCACATCGGATCATCTGTACGGCATCTCACAACAAACCGGCGCCCACTTTGATTCAAGATACCCTGATGAAACTATCGGTGCTTCCCGCCCGGGTTGAAGAGTTGAAGAAATCTACTGCTCGAACCGGTGCAATCAATGCCTTAATGCGGGCAAAGGCCTGGGTGCCGGATTTTGATCCTATTGAAGCGGCTCAGGGCTATCCCAGCTTGAAAGAAGACGGGTCAGAATTTAGTGAAGCGGATCAGCGAGCTATAAACCGGGAGGTGTGTCCGCTAGCTTGTCAACTGGCTGAAGAAGCAGACTTGTCTCGTTATCAAGCTCAATATGATAATCAGAACAAGCGAATAGCTGCCCCAATTCATGAATCGGAAAATCTTATCCCTCCAATCCGTAAGCACACATATGCTCCCGATATTGATCCGTCATTGCTGATCCATGATGAAGCTGTTTTTCAAGCATTAATGGGAATCGACTGGACAACTGTTGATTTCCAGCCACTGGGTAGAGAAACGGAGGCTGAAGCGGCGCATGATGACCCACAACCATCAGGCAAGGCTGGTGACCAAGCTTGAACCGGAAGCCGGTTTTGAAACTGCCTTTCCTTTACAAAAAAAACAATCATATTATTATGGGCACCGTGTTGCCTTGTAATAGACTAGCTGTTACTTTTGATGTTTGATATGCCTTCGTGCATAATTTGTTCTTCCTGTGGTAATGGACTTCCCAAAGCACTTTCTGCAATAAAAAACTCTTCAAGTGCCACCGCGGTTGTACCGTCCAGTGGAATATGATGTCTGCATTATATGAAGTCAAAACTTCCAAAAAATTCTTAAGTAGATAACCAAATTTTTGCGATACATAATACCTGCCATCGTTGAGCATGAAGTTGGCTTGGCCAATCTTGAAGCGGAGTTTTGCAAACCCATACTGTTGGAGGAGATAAAAGCTCCTGTATATATATGACGCTGTTTTACCATGTAAACCGTGTCGGGTTATAATAAACACCGTGTTACTCCATAAGAGGATGTTAACAACAAGGATCAAACGGGGCAAATAGTCTCCGGATTGACGTGAACTGTGTTCCGTCAATTGACTTGTTAAAAAACCCTGTCAGTTTAAAAACGCAATAAGAAGCAAAAAAAACCCTTCAAAGAAAAATGTAAATCAAGTGCAATGACAAAACCGTTGCAAAAAAAGGTTTATTTAAGCTGATCAGATGGTGTTACCATGGCCGAACACGACCAAGCTCCCGTTAGGTGTAACTATGGTTCTAGTCAGCCAGGTCCCCAAATGAAACCGTGGCATTTATGCCGATCAAGTGGCATGGTCATGGTTCGGGTTCGACCAAGCCCCCAAGTGATTCTGTGGCCTTGGGCCGATCAAGAGGCATGACTGGTTCAGACATGACCAAGTCCCCAAGTGATCTGGTGGCTTTTGCCTATCAAGGGGCATGGTATTGGTTCGGACACGACCAAACCCCCAAGTGATATGATGCTTTTAAAAAGCGAACTCAAGGGGTAATCCGGAGGCCGCTTTAGAGCAACTCCGTGTAACCTCACATGATGTAAAAGAACAGATACCCCACTTAGCTGAGGTTCCGGTTTATTATATTTAATCATACTATATACATTGTCATAATATGTACACAAGTATAGCCAATGGCTTAGGTATAGTAAGGCCGAAGATGAGCTATGTTCCATGGCCTGTTGGTCTCCTCCTCTGATGTGCGTGAGTCTTTATGCTCTCGAATATCGATCAGATAGTACGACCCGTTGTGCAGATTCTTGCTGACCACGAAAGGCCCATCCCAAGGTGGGGATAGCTTATGCATATCAGTCTGATCTTGGATGACCCGAAGCACCAAATCTCCTTCCTGAAAGGTTCCGGTTCTGACTCGGCGACTGTGATAACGACGAAGATCCTGCTGGTAAATCGCCGATCGGGCGGCTGCGATGTCACGCTCTTCATCCAACCGATCTAAAGCATCTTGTCGTGCTGTCTCGTTGTCCGCTTCAATATAAGCCGTCACACGAGGTGAATCATAACGGATATCACTGGGGAGAACCGCCTCTGCTCCATAAACCATGAAGAATGGTGTGTATCTTGTTGATCTGTTGGGTGTTGTATTAATGCTCCATAACACAGATGGTAATTCTTCTACCCAACAACCCGGCGTTCTCTGCAAAGGAACCATGAGCCGGGGCTTGATGCCTCTCAAGATCTCTTGATTGGCTCTTTCTGCTTGACCATTGGACTGTGGGTGTGCAACCGATGAAACGTCGAGCCGGATGTGCTACCATTCGCAGAACTCCTTCATGGCACCTTTGGACAAATTGGTACCATTATCTATAATGACACTGTGTGGAAAGCCAAACCGGAAAATCACCTTTTTGATGAACTGAACCGACGTGGCCGCATCACACTTGCTAACAGGTTCTGCCTCCACCCACTTTGTAAACTTGTCAACCGCCACCAGGAGGTGGGTCTTCTTATCTTTGGACCTTTTGAAAGGCCCAACCATATCCAGCCCCCAAGTCGCAAACGGCCAAGTAATTGGAATCATTCTCAATTCTTGAGCCGGTACATGAGCACGTCTTGAAAACCTTTGGCAACCATCACATCGTTTAACCAGATCCTCCGCATCAGCATGAGCAGTTAACCAGTAGAAACCATGGCGAAACGCTTGGGCCACCAGAGACTTTGAACCGGCGTGGTGACCACAATCTCCTTCATGGATCTCATGCAAAATTTCGCGGCCTTCTTCAGGAGACACACAGCATTGAAAAGCTCCTAATACACTGCAATGATGCAACTCGCCGTTGATGATAGTCATGGACTTGGATCGCCGGATTATCTACTGGGCCAGAATCTCATCCTCTGGCAACTCGCCCCGGTTCTTGTATGCCAGATAAGGAAGCGTCCAATCCGGAATAATGTGAAGAGCTGCCACCAATTGAGCCTCCAGATCGGGAATAGCCAAATCCTCTTCACCAGGGATCCTGACCGACGGGTTGTGCAGTATATCCAGAAAAACATTGGGTGGGACTGGTTTTTGCTGAGAGCCTAGTCGGCTTAAAGCGTCCGCCGCTTCATTTTTCTGCCGGTCCACGTGGTCCACCTGATAGCCTTTGAAATAACCTGCAACAATATCCACCTCACGACGATATGCTGCCATGAGTGGGTCCTTGGAGTCGCAAGTGCCAGACACCTGCTGAGCCACCAGGTTCGAGTCACCGAAGCACTTAACTCGACTTAAATTCATCTCCTTAGCCATCCGGAGACCATGGAGCAAGGCTTCATACTCAGCTGCATTGTTAGTACAAGGGAACATTAAGCGGAGAACATAACAAAACTTATCACCTCGTGGGGAAGTTAATACAACTCCAGCCCCCGAGCCTTCCAATTGCCTGGAGCCGTCAAAATGGATGGTCCAATTCGTATGATCCGGCTTTTCTTCAGGTGCTTGCATTTCCGTCCAATCATTGATGAAATCAACAAGTGCTTGAGACTTAACCACCGTCCGAGGAATATACTTCAAACCGTACGGCCCCAGCTCTATAGCCCATTTTGCAATCCGGCCAGTTGCCTCCCGGTTCTGGATGATATCTCCCAAAGGAGCAGAACTAACCACCGTAATTGGGTGCCCTTGAAAGTATTGTTTAAGCTTCCGGCTTGCCATAAAAACTCCATATACCAGCTTCTGCCAATGCGGATACCTTTGCTTGGACTCGATTAGTACCTCGCTGATATAATAGACCGGTCGTTGAACCAGATGCTCCTTACCATCCTCTTTTCGCTTCACCACAATAGCCACGCTGATCGCCCGAGCATTGGCAGCAACATATAGTAGCAACGTCTCCTTGTCAATGGGAGCGGCGAGCACCGGTGGATTTGCCAATTGTTGTTTTAAGTCCTCAAACGCTGCATCAGCGGCGGAACTCCAGACAAACTGATCCATCTTTTTCAACATCTGATACAAAGGGATTGCCTTCTCCCCAAGACGACTGATAAAACGGCTTAATGCTGCAATCCGGCCGGCCAGTCGTTGAACATCATTGATACACTTTGGTTTAGCCAGGGAGGTGATGGCCGTGATCTTCTCCGGATTAGCCTCAATTCCCCTGTTGGACACCAGAAAACCCAAGAGCTTGCCTGCCGGTACACCAAAGACACACTTGTCCGGATTAAGCATCATCTTGTATGTCCTCAGGTTATCAAAGGTTTCCTTCAAATCATCAACCAAAGTCTCCTTCTCTGTAGACTTAACCACGATATCATCCACGTAAGCATGTACATTACGGCCGATTTGCTTGTGAAGACAATTTTGTACACACCGTTGATAAGTTGCCTGGGCACTCTTGAGCCCGAAGGGCATAGACACATAGCAGAAGGCTCCAAAGGGAGTTATAAATGTCGTCTTCTCCTGGTCCTTAACTGCCATTTTGATCTGATGGTAGCCAGAATATGCGTCCAAAAAACTTAAACACTCACAACCTGCCGTAGCATCAATAATTTGATCAATACGGGGGAGGGCAAAAGGATCTGCTGGACAAGCTTTATTAAGATCTGTATAATCCACACACATGCGCCAGGTGCCGTTTTTCTTGAGGACAAGCACCAGATTGGCAAGCCACTCTGGGTGAAAAACTTCAACAATAAAGCCAGCTGCTAAGAGCTTGGCCACCTCTTCTCCAATCGCCTTCCGTCTTTCTTCAGTAAACCGGCGGAGGAACTGTTTCACCGGTTTATATTTAGGGTCCACATTAAGTGTGTGCTCAGCGAGTTCCCTCGGTACACCTGGCATGTCAGAGGGCTTCCATGCAAAAATGTCCCGATTCTCACGGATGAACTCGATGAGCGCGCTTTCCTATTTCGGATCCAAGTTGGCACTAATGCTGGACTGCTTAGATGAATCGCCGGGTACAAAGTCAACAAGCCTAGTTTCTGCTGCCGATTTGAACTTAGGGGCCGGATCATGCTCCATAGTTGGCTTCTTCAACGGAGTCATGTCCGCCGGATCAACATTGTCTTTATAAAACTTCAACTCCTCGGTGGCACAGACCGACTCTGCATAGGCCGCATCTCCTTCCTCACACTCCAAAGCGATTTTGCGGCTTCCGTGAACCGTTATTGTCCCCTTGTGACCCGGCATCTTGAGCTGCAAATACACATAACAGGGCCGAGCCATAAAGTTGGCGTAGGCCGGTCGCCCAAACAGGGCATGATATGGACTTTGGATTTTCACCACTTCAAACATCAATGTCTCTGACTTGGAATCATGATCATCCCCAAAGGCCACTTCCAGAGCTATCTTACCAACGGGATATGCTGATCTGCCAGGTACTACACCGTGGAATACTGTATTAGACAGTTTGAGATTCTTATCTATTAATCCCATACGACGGAAGGTCTCATAAGATAGGATGTTAATGCTGCTCCCTCCATCCATGAGCACCTTGGTGAACTTGTAACCTCCCACCTGAGGCGCCACCACCAGAGCCAACTGACCCGGATTATCGACCTGGGAAGGGTGATCTTCTCTGCTCCATATGATCGGCTGTTCAGACCAACGTAGATAATGGGGTATGGCCGGTTCAACAGAATTGACCGCCCGCCTTTGAACCTTCCGGTCTCGCTTGTCCAAGCTAGTGGTGAAGACATGGTACTGCCCATTACTCAACTGCTTTGGGTTGCTCTGGTAACCTGACTGTTGCTGTTGTTGGTTGTAACCACCCTGGTTGTTCTGACTATTTTGACCATTATGTCCGCCCGGATTACCATTGAATCCTAAACCGGAACTTCCTCCACCGTAACCCGGCCCGAATCCTGAGCCACCGCCAGATTCATGATCATACCGGAAATTATTAGAATTCTTGAACTCCTGCATAATAAAGCAATCCTTCCAAAGGTGGTTTGCTGGCGCCTCCTTCGTCCCATGTTTTGGACAGGGCTGGCTCAGCAGATAGTTTAAGCGGTTTGGGTTAGGGT
The DNA here is from genome assembly GCF_002162155.2 of Triticum dicoccoides. Taxonomy (NCBI): domain Eukaryota; kingdom Viridiplantae; phylum Streptophyta; class Magnoliopsida; order Poales; family Poaceae; genus Triticum; species Triticum dicoccoides. The sequence goes on along the minus strand of NC_041382.1, from coordinate 696,503,063 downwards.
TGGGTGCTCCATTACGATTTTTCAGTCAACCCTTGCGTCGCTGGCCATTGTCCTGTGCGTTGGTATTAGCCACAAAGTCCATGTTACCATCCGCTTTACGCTTGCCTCCACCACCATTGCCTGCCCAGTGATGCTGCTGACCTTTGGAGCTGCTGTTCTTCTTCCCTTTCCCTGTCTTGTCATCATCATATTCGGGATCCTTGGTACTATCAGAATCAGCATATTTCACCAAAGCGGCCATGAGGGTCCCCATGTCGGTGCAATGACGCTTCATCCGTCCCAACTTCAGCTTCAGGGGCCCAAACCGGCAGTTACCTTCTAGGGTTAATACCGCGGTGTCAGTGTTGATGCGGTCTGAGGAGTGCAACACCTGTGAAACCCGGTGTACCCAATGAGTCGTTGATTCTCCTTCCTCCTGGACGCATGCAGCTAAGTCCACTATCGACATAGGTTGTTTACAGGTATCCTTGAAATTGCTGATAAACCGGGCTCGTAACTGGGCCCATGAACTGATAGAATTAGCCGACAAGCTTTTTAACCAAGTACGGGCCGTTCCTTCAAGCATCATGGTGAAGTATTTCGCACACGCCGCGTCATCCACATCAAGCATTTCCATGGCCATCTCATAGCTCTCCACCCATGTCTCTGGAGGTTGATCTGCCGTGTAATTTGGTACCTTGCGCGGGCCTTTGAAATCCTTGGGTAGGCGCACGTTGCGTAAAGCGGGGATAAGGCAAGGCACCCCCAAAGAACTAGAAGTAACACCAGGTTCAGTTAAGGTGGTTGGACGAACCGGCGTGAGCTGCCGAGCCTGATGCTGTGCGGCTAACTCGGCCTCCCTGCGTGCGCGGGCCCGGTCTACTACCCCTTGAGCATTATCAGCACCACCCGCCGGGTTGTTGTCATGGGGTGCTCCACGTCGTTCATTACTCGACACTGCCGGTTCATCCATATGTCTGCTATAGCTCCGGCTTGGACGGGGGGTCGAGTGGATCCGGTCGCGGCTGTACGAGTACGCTTCCTGTTGGGCCAAAGCTGTCCTCAGAAGTTCCTTCACCCGTCGCGTCTCTACTGCCTGCGGCGAGTCACCTTCAATTGGAATGGCCTCCAGCCGTGCAGCAGCGGCAACAAGATTGTCCATTGGGTTGGAGTACTGACCCGGAGGTGTTAAAGCAGCCTGAGGTATAACGGTGTTTTGACGAGGCGGGTCCATCTGACGAGGCTGAACCGGTGCACCGGTCCCAGGGGCTTCTGTCCGGTTTCCCTCCAGCGGTTTGCCGGCTCTTGGCCCTGGAGTGTTGAAAAGGTCTCTGGCCTCGAAAACCGAAGGTAAGCGGGATCGGTGCTTCCTCCTCATGACTTCATGCGACGCGCTCTGGTCCAACATAAGCCTGTAGGCCTGTGCGTCTAAAGCGGCCCGCTCTGCGGCCATCCTGGTGTCCTCAGCCGCCAGATCCGCTTTGGCCTGGGTGATCTGTTCCTTTACCTTTGCAATCTCTGCGTTGTGAACGTCCTGATCCGGCGGATTAACTTCCGCCATAAGCACAGCCAACGCATCAAATAGTTCTGATAGAACCTGAGCCGGCGGGCGCACAGGGCCTCCTGCCCCGGCAGCCGTTGCCGCTGCTGAACCAGAGACCGTTGCCGCAGTTGTCGAAGAATGAAGCACTGCTTGTGTTCCGGCCATGAATATTCCAACCCGGTTGGGCAGATCAGAGGGGTCCGGAATACTGTCGCCATCGGAACAGCTCCCAATCTGGCCATCTTGCAGCTGATAAAGAGATTCGGTTTCTCCGGTCGAAGATTCGTCCTCATAACTTCCTCCATGGATGACTCCTACGAAGGCACGCTTCATGGCCGGTTTAACCCGGGCAGATCGCGCATGCTGAGCCGTCTCGACGAGGTCGGTGCAGATGTCCGGATCAAGGCCCGGTTCACCAATCTTGCCAATGAAAACGTGAATGCTACCAAAGGGGACCCGGTACCCGTACTCAATTGAGCCGGCCTCGGGGCCCCAGCCTGCGTCATCGATGTAGAGCTCGCCGCGACGACTCTTAGTCATCCGGCCTACAGCGTAGCCCTTGAGTCCTTCAAAGCGTCCCTCCAAGAACCGGAAACCATTATGCGATAGCCCCACGGTGGGCGCCAACTGTCGTGGTTTTCTCACGGCAGATGTCCTAGAGAAAGGACTTAGTCGTGGAGCCATCGCGACGGGTTAGCTTGAAGGGGTTAAAGCGGACACAAGGACGCAAGAGAGTTTATACTAGTTTGGCCCCTTCAATGAAGGTAAAAGCCTACATCTAGTTGTGATGGAATTGCTGGGGTTTCGATGACTAGGGAGCAAACAAGCTTCACCTATGTCTCGAGTTGTTGTCTCTGTCCTTGAACCGCCGCCGAGTCGTCCCCTTATATACACGGGTGACTCCCGTCAACTTATGGAGTCCCAATACCGGTCCATAGATGTGTCCGGTTTGGTCTCCACGTATTCCTAACTTACAATATAGGTTAACTACTAACGCCGGTTTACGGCTACAGGCCTTGAACCGACCATGGGCCTTGAGCCCTCCTCTGTCTTCTTGGGCTTTAACATACTTAACTACTGACGAAGTTAACCCAGCCCAGATAGGCCGGTTTACGCCCAGTAGTAATATCCCCAACACACCGTGCGTTATTCTCTTGAGAGAAGCCACTAGTGAAATCTACGGCCCTCGGGTCTATCTTTTATCATATTAGCTTTTCGGTCTATCTTTTGTCATATTTGTTTTCAGATCTATATTTCCAAAAACCCAAAAATACCTTGCTGCACTTTTTCTTTACTTATTTTATTTCATGTTTTATCAAGATCTATTTATCCAATCTCATACAAAACAATTTATTTTTTACACCCCTCTTACGTGTCGGGTTCCAAGTATTTGTTCTTTGTGTGCAGGTACCATTTACATAGTATTGCTTGGTCCCCCTACTGGATTGATACATTGGTTTCACAACTAAGGAAAATACCTATGTAACAGCCCGGATGTAATTCACCTTATATGTACTCCAACTCTTGTCGTTTCGAGCACTAAGTTATTTTATTTCCTCGGGTTCGGGTTTTTGTCTCCGTGTGTTTTTGTCGTTGTCATGCATCTCATATCATGTCCTCATGTGCATTGCATTTGCATACATGTTTGTCTCATGCATCTGAGCTTTTTCCCCATTGTCCGTTTTGCATTCCGGCACTCCTATCTCCTCCGGTGGTCTTTTCTACCTTCTTTTCGTGTGTGGGGGTTAAACATTTCCAGATTGGACCTAGACTTGCCAAGCGGCCTTGGTTTACTACCGGTAGACTGCCTGTCAAGTTTCGTACCGTTTGGACTTCGTTTGATACTCCAACGGTTAACCGAGGTACCGAGAAGGCCTTGTGTGTGTTGAAGCCCAACACCCTTACATTTTGGCCCAAAACCCACCAAAACCCTCTCCATCATCTAGAGCGTTCGATCACGATCACGTGGCCGCAAACCGCACCTCATTTGGACTATCCTAGCTCCCTCTATGCCTATTTAAAGAACCCCCTCCAAAAATCCCGGGTCTCCTCTCCCCCCTAACCCTAAATCTGCTCGCGCCGTGCCGGACACGTCTGATTCCAGTCGGACACATCGCCGCCGCCCTCTCCCATCGCGCCATGTGGCAGGCGCCGCCTCCCCCGCGCCACCGGCCCGGCGAGCCCGCGGGAGGCCCTCCCGTCCCGGCTCCCGTGCGCCGCCACCCGCGCGCGCCTCCTCC
>NC_041382.1:696480942-696499006 GCF_002162155.2 Triticum dicoccoides | reverse complement strand
CTCCCCGCCGTCGCCGGCGACTCCTCCGGCCAGATCCGGGCAGGAGGCGGCCGGATCCGGTGAACCGACCCCTCTCCAGCCACCTCCCTCGACTCCGACGGCCCATCGACATTTCCGGCGATCCTCGGTTCGCGTGATGCTACAGTGATCTCAGATATGAGATCTGATTCGGTTGACTTTCCTCCCGAAATCCTAGATATTTTGCATTTTTCATCGTGCTATAACTCCGCATCCGCAGCTCCGTTTTGGGCGTGTAGCATATCAAAATGTTCGTCTCAGAGAGTACATCATTTCATCTAATTGCATCATTTTCATTTAATCTCATCTTGATGCCCAAAATGCTGTTGGAAGAGAGCTATTTGAGTTAATTGTCATATCTGCTGCACGAAATAGCTATTTGTCATTTTTTCCATGATTATTGTGTGCATGATATGCTCCTGAGCTCTACATGAGTTTTGTTATATGCTTTGCCATTTTTGTAGAGGTGCTTACCATGTATTTTTGTGATATGTGTGGTGACTAGCACAAGCTTGCAAAGTAGTGCATTCGTTAATGCTGATTTCAGGGACTTAGGATTTCTCTAAGTCCTTGATCTGTTTTTATCAATATGCCATATATTCATGTTGTTTCCTAGTGATCCGTGCCTCTTTTGAGGATGATCAGTAAGGATGATATGTTAACCTTGTGGTGCTCTATCCATCCATGTCTTTGTTTGCAATTATGGAGTACCCTAGCTTGAGTCAATCGAGCTCTACTTTTGCTATTTCGTGACTCCCGGCAGATTGTCTACTTGTTAGCGATTTTGCCGAGGATGTTGTTGTTGATCCATGCAGGCTATGTTGTTGTTCTTGCCATGTCTAGCTTATATGATATGTATTCTTGATGGGTGTATGCTTAGTTTGTCATGCCATGCTCTATAGTGAGTGCATCGAGCTCGTAAACATGCCTACTCGTTAACATATTTGCATGCTCCAGTTTTTCTCTAAGTCTGTAATCTGATTATGTTTTTGCCATGTTCACATGCTTGCAATTGTATTTTCTGATCCATTTTGGCTCAAGGTCACTAAGGGACTTTTGTTAAGCTCTTTGAGTAGCTCCATGCCATGCCTTGCTTTGCCATGTTAAGTTCCTGTAGCATATAGTTTTCGTGCTCCAAAGTGAGCTACCTGATCTGAAATTCCAGACTTGTGTTAATTTCACCAAGTCTGAAATCTGTTTATCGTTTGCATTTTTGACATGCTTGTTTGAACCTGTTAATAGATGAATTGGCCGTAGCTCAGTGTTCATCTTTTGTCAAGCATTATGAGTGGATCCCTGCCATGTATTTTGTTGCCATGTTTGAGTGCCATAGCATAATTATATGGCTACTTGCTGTTTATCGCAGACCGGTGACATATTTGTTTTGCTTGCCATTTCCAAACCGTGCATCCGATTCCGATGTTCTTTATATCGATTTAAACCGAAATCACCTCACCTTTCCAGTGGAACTATTGGATTTCCAACTTGAGGCCAGGTTCAATCATTCCTTGTCAAATCATGCATATGCATCACATATCGCATCCCGCATGGCATACCATGTTTGCATCATATTTGTTTGAGCTTTGCACGTGGTTGATTGTGTTACTTTTGTTTGTTTGTCTTGTTTGGTAGAGCCGGGAGACGAGTTCGCTAACGAGGAGCCCGTTGAGTTTGCTTACGAGGACCAAGTCAACTCTGACAACTTTGCAGGCAAGATGATCATACCCTTGAAATCACTTCTATCTTTGCTTTGCTAGATGCTCGCTCTTTTGCTATGCCTATGCTATGATGCCTACCACTTGCTTATCATGCCTCCCAAATTGCCATGTCAAACCTCTAACCCACCATGTCCTAGCAAACCGTTGATTGGCTATGTTACCGCTTTGCTCAGCCCCTCTTATAGCGTTGCTAGTTGCAGGTGAAGATTGGAGATCGTTCCTTGTTGGAACATTGTTTATTTGTTAGGATATCACTATATTATCTTGTTATCTTAATGCATCTATATACTTGGTAAAGGGTGGAAGGCTCGGCCTCTTGCCTAGTGTTTTGTTCCACTCTTGCCACCCTAGTTTCCGTCATATCGGTGTTATGTTCCCGGATTTTGCGTTCCTTACGCGGTTGGGTGATAATGGGAACCCCTTGACAGTTCGCCTTGAATAAAACTCCTCCAGCAATGCCCAACCTTGGTTTTACCATTTGCCACCTAGCCTCTTTTTCCCTTGGGTTTCCGGAGCCCAAGGGTCATCTTTATTTAAACTCCCCCGGGCCAGTGCTCCTCTGAGTGTTGGTCCACCTCGTCAGCCGCCGGTGGCCACCAGGGGCAACTCTGGGCTGGCCTACCGGAAGTTTGGACAATCTGAGTGTGCCCTGAGAACAAGATATGTGCAGCTCCCATCGGGATTTTTCGGCACATTTGGGCGGTGTTGCTGGACTTGTTTTATCTTTGTCGAAATTGTGTTGTAGAACGGGGATGCCAAGTCTGATCGGAATGTCTCGGGAGAAGGTTTATCCTTCATTGACCGTGAGAGCTTGTGATGGGCTAAGTTGGGACTCCCCTGCAGGGATTTGAACTTTCGAAAGCCGTGCCCGCGGTTATGGGCAGATGGGAATTTGTTAATGTCCGGTTGTAGATAACTTGAACCTTAACTTAATTAGAATGAATCAACTGCATGTGTTACCGTGATGGTCTCTTCTCGGCGGAGTCCGGGAAGTGAACACGGTGTTGGAGTAATGTTTGCCGTAGGTTGTTCTATAGTTCTTTGTTCGTGCTTTGCCTTCTCTTCTCGCTCTCAATTGCGAACAGGTTAGCCACCATATATGCTAGTCGCTTGCTATAGCTCCACATATTACCTTGCCTTACCTATAAGCTTAAATAGTCTTAATCACGAGGGTGCGAGATTGCTGAGTCCCCGTGGCTCACAGATTACTTCCAAACCAGATGCAGGGACCGATGACTCCGTTCCAGATGATGCGCTTGAGCTCAAGTGGGAGTTTGACGAAGACTCACGCCGTTACTATGTGTCTTTCCCTGATGATCAGTAGTGGTGCCCAGTTGGGGTGATCGGGACCATGTCGCTTGTTGGGGTTGATCTTTTATTTTGGTACCGTAGTCGGACCATGATTGTATTGGATGATGTAATGCTATTTATGTACTTTGTGTGACGTGGCGACTGTAAGCCAACTATGTACCTTTCCCCTTATTATCTATTTACATGGGTTGTTGTGAAGATTACCTTACTTGCGACATTGCTTTCAATGCGGTTATGCCTCTAAGTCGTGCTTCGACACGTAGGAGATATAGCCGCATCGAGGGCATTACAAGTTGGTAATCAGAGCCTTCCCCGACCTTAGGAGCCCCCACTGCTTGATCGAATTAGCCGACGAGTTGAGTCTAGAAAAAAAATGGTTTGAGTCATTTAGGAATTATATATCGGAGAGTTTAGGAATTCTTTTTACTCCCCAGTCCCTTCATCGCTCTGGTAAGGCATCCTGACGTAGAGTTTTAACTCTTCTCTTCTCAAATTTCACTAAAAAAATTAGGATCACGCGGGTCTCTTGGAATCGTTCCGATTGATTTGTGACAAGAACATTGTTCTTGGTGCCTCCTATCATTTAGGGGTTGTGGCAGTGTCCCGAGGAGTTGAGCTCCGAGGTGTTGTTGTCACAATTTTATCGTTGCAGTTCTGGAATACCTGAGTTTAGTTCGCCGACATCGAAAATCTCTTTTATGTAGTTTTTGGTGAGATAACCTCGACGCCACCCAATACTGGGGCGGGAGTTCGGGAGTATTGCCATAACTTGTATAACGGATGCTTTTCGAAGGTTGAGGTAGACGATTTCCGAAGCTTTCTCGGTTATGTGTTGAAGGATGGATACAGCTGGATGTAGGATTTGCTAGATTTGGGTGAGATATTATGCTTCCCCTGTATCCCCAACACCTGATTGCATAACCAGAAAGGTTCAGGAGTTTCATAGGTGGGAATTCTTGTAGCTCTAGTTCTTCTTCCATGGATATTTTGTTTGAGATTGGGTGATCCTTACCGAGTATTCGTTCTTGCTCCATACCTTGTTGATTTTATTCCTCTACCTAAATTCTAAGTGGCTTCTCAATTTATGGATATGTGACCATTTCAATTGGAATGCATTCGTTCATATTGTTCGGATGTGAAGACTATATGTTGCAATATCTACCTATTGGTTCAGCTTCAATTTTTGTCTATCAGTGTGCTAATGGATGTCAACCTCTTCAGGATGGCTCCTCCAATGCGCACGACTCCGAATCCTGATCCGCCACCACCACCCCCTCCTCCGGAGGAATGGCAAGCTGTGATGGCCTCTACCAATGCAAACACGCAATTGATCATGCAAACTCTTCAAGAGCGCAACCAAGCGAACCAAGGCAACCAAGGCAACAATCAGAATCACTTTGCTACACTCAACCAGTTCCTTGCTAACCAGCCAAAGACTTTCAGCAATTGTGTTGAGGCAACTGACGCTGATGATTGGCTCGTGGACTTGTGCAAGCATTTCGAGTGCAGTAACGTCAGGCCTGAGGACTTTGTCAAGTTCGCTTCCTTCCAACTCAAAGACCAAGCTGCAGAATGGTTTCAGAAGTACAAAGATTCCAGAGGAGGCTGTGAGATTACCTGGGATGAATTCCATCAAGACTTCAAAGCTCATCATATTCCTCAGAGCGTGGTTGAAAGCAAGCGTGAGGAATTCTGCAACCTGAAGCAAGGCTCTATGTCTGTCTATGACTACAACAAGATGTTTCAGAAGCTCGCCCGCTTTGCTAAGCAGGACGTCCCTGACGAGAAGAGCATGACATACCAGTTCAGGGGTGGTGTCAGAGAAGAAATCTAGCTACCTCTCGTTCTCTTTGATCCCAGGAGGTACGATGAGTTTTACAACATGGCATTGAAGCAAGAGGTTGCTCAACTGAAGTGTGATGCTTCCAAGAAGCGAGTCAGAGATGCTACTCCTTCCTCCTCTACTCAAGTGGCTAAGCAGCAGAAGTATTGGCTTCCTCCTCCTCCGTTCCGTCAGCCGTATCAACAGAAGAGCAAAGGTGGCAGTGGATCTTCCCACCCACCCAACCCTGCCTTTCAGAACAAGACTTCGTCTCAAGCTCCAAGATCGAGTGCTCCATATCACCGTCCGCTTTCAGAGGTCACGCGCAACAAGTGCCAACAGAAGGGTCACTATGCCAACAAATGCTTCAATCAAAGGCGCCTCCCTCCTCCTCCTCCTATCAGATCGGCAAGTATAGTTGTGGTCAAGCATAACCCCAAGCACGCCAAGGTCAACTTGATGAATGCAGCTTAGGCAAAGGAGTCGTCAGATGTCATCATGGGTAACCTTCCTGTTAACGATGTTCCTGCAAAATTACTTTTTGACACTGCTGCATCGCATTGTTTCATCTCGAGACCTTTTGCATCTAAGCATGAGTTGTCTTCTCAAGTTTTGCATAAACCGTTAGCAGTTGTCTCACCGGGTAAATGTTTGCTCGCAAACTACGAGATTCCGGATATTTCGATCATGATGGGTGATTTCAAGTTTTTGGCTTCTCCAATGGTCCTTGGTAACTCGGACATTGATCTTATTCTTGGAATGGACTAGCTTTCAAAGCACAAGGCTCAGCTTGATTGTGCAGCCAGGCAGATTCAATTGACTCATTCGTCTGGGGATGTAATTGTCTTTGCCGCTCGGGATAATACCATCCGTCTGTTTTCTCTCAATGAGAAGGGTGAACTGGATGCCATCTCTCAAATTCCAGTCGTTTGCAAATATCAAGATGTCTTTCCAGAAGAGCTTCCAGGAATGCCTCCGCACCGGCCAGTTGAATTCGAAATCGATCTTGAGCCTGGCACGGAACCAGTTTGCAAACGTCCTTACAAGCTCGGACCTGAAGAGTTGAAGGAGCTGAAGAAGCAACTCGATATTCAAGAGCGAATGGGTCTCATCCGACCTAGTTCTTCTCCGTGGGGTTGTGGAGTACTTTTTGTGAAGAAGAGGGATGGAACGGACCGACTTTGTGTTGACTACCGTCCATGTTGGGGAACGTAGCAGAAATTCAAAATTTTCCTACGTGTCACCAAGATCCATCTATGGAGACATCTAGCAACGAGGGAGGAGTGGATCTACATACCCTTGTAGATCGTGCGTAGAAGCGTTCAAGAGAACGGGGTTGATGGAGTCGTACTCATCGTGATCCAAATCACCGATGATCCTAGCGCCGAACGGATGGCACCTCCGCGTTCAACACACGTACGGAGCAGTGACGTCTCCTCCTTCTTGATCCAGCAAGGGGGAAGGAGAGGTTGATGGAGATCTAGCAGCACGACGGCGTGGTGGTGGAAGTAGCGGGATTCCAACAGGGCTTCGCCAAGCGTTGCGGGAGGAGGGAGATGTGTCATGGGAGGGAGAGGGAGGCGCCAGGGCTTAGGTCTGCTGCCCTCCCTTCCCCCCACTATATATAGGGCCAAGGGAGAGGGGGGGCGCAGCCTTGGCCCTTCCTCCAAGGAAGGGTGCGGCCAGGGAGGAGTCCCTCCTCCCCAAGGCACCTCGGAGGTGCCTTCCCCCTTTAGGACTCTTCCTTTCCCTCTTCTCTTGGCGCATGGGCCTCTTGGGGCTGGTGCCCTTGGCCCATATAGGCCAAGGCGCACCCCCTACAGCCCATGTCACCCCCCGGGGCAGGTGGCCCCACCCGGTGGACCCCTGGGACCCTTCCAGTGGTCACGGTACAATATCGGTGACCCCGAAACTTGTCCCGATGGCCGAAATAGCACTTCCTATATATAAATCTTTACCTATAGACCATTCCGGAACTGCTCGTGACGTCCGAGATCTCATCCGGGACTCCGAACAACTTTCGGGTTACCGCATACTAATATCTCTATAACCCTAGCGTCACCGAACCTTAAGTGTGTAGACCCTACGGGTTTGGGAGACATGCAGACATGACCGAGACGACTCTCCAGTCAATAACCAACAGCGGGATCTGGATACCCATGTTGGCTCCCACATGTTCCACGATCATCTCATCGGATGAACCACAATGTCAAGGACTTAATCAATCCTGTACACAATTCCCTTTGTCTAGCGGTACGATACTTGCCCGAGATTCAATCGTCGGTATCCCGATACCTTGTTCAATCTCGTTACCGGCAAGTCTCTTTACTCGTTCCGTAACACATCATCCCGTGATCAACTCCTTGATCACATTGTGCACATTATGATGATGTCCTACCGAGTGGGCCCAGAGATACCTCTCTGTTTACACGGAGTGACAAATCCCAGTCTCGATTCGTGCCAACCCAACAGACACTTTCGGAGATACCCGTAGTGCACCTTTATAGTCACCCAGTTACGTTGTGACGTTTGGCACACCCAAAGCACTCCTACGGTATCCGGGAGTTGCACAATCTCATGGTCTAAGGAAATGATACTTGACATTAGAAAAGCTTTAGCATACGAACTACATGATCTTTGTGCTTGGCTTAGGATTGGGTCTTGTCCATCACATCATTCTCCCAATGATGTGATCCCGTTATCAACGACATCCAATGTCCATGGTCAGGAAACCGTCACCATCTATTGATCAAAGAGCTAGTCAACTAGAGGCTTACTAGGTACATGGTGTTGTCTATGTATCCACACATGTATCTGAGTTTCCTATCAATACAATTCTAGCATGGATAATAAACGATTATCATGAACAAGGAAATATAATAATAACCAATTTATTATTGCCTCTAGGGCATATTTCCAACAGTCTCCCACTTGCACTAGAGTGAATAATCCAGTTCACATCGATATGTGATTAACACTCAAGGTCACATCCCCATGTGACTAACACCTAGAGAGTTCTGGGTTTGATCATGTTATGCTTGTGAGAGAGGTTATAGTCAACGGGTCTGAACCTTTCAGATTCGTGTGTGCTTTACAAATCTCTATGTCATCTCCTACATGCAGCTACCACATTCTATTTGGAGCTATTCCAAATAACTGTTCTACTTGGAGCTATTCTAAATGGTTGCTCCACTATACGTATCCGGTTTGCTACTCAGAGTCATTCGGATAGGTGTTCAAGCTTGCATCGATGTAACCCTTTACGCCGAACTCTTTATCACCTCCATAATCGAGAAACATGTCCTTATTACTCCAAGGACAATTTTGACCGCTATCTAGTGATCCACTTCTGGATCACCTTTGTATCCTCTTGCCAGACATGTGGCAAGGCACACATCAGGTGCGGTACTCAGCATGGCATACCGTATAGAGCCTATGACAAAAGCATAGGGGACGACATTCGTCCTTTCTATTTCTTCTGCCGTGGTCGAGCTTTAAGTCTTAACTTCATACCTTACAACTCAGGCAAGAACTCCTTCTTTGACTGATCCATCTTGAACACTTTCAAGATCATGTCAAGGTATGTGCTCATTTGAAAGTACCATTAAGCGTTTTGATCTATCCTTATAGATCTTGATGCTCAATGTTCAAGTAGCTTAATCCAGGCTTTCCATTGAAAAACACTTTTCAAATAACTATGCATGCTTTCTAGAAATTCTACATCATTTCCGATCAACAACATGTTAACAACACATACTCATCGGAAATTCTATAGTGCTCCCACTCACTTCTTTGGAAATACAAGTTTCTCATAAACTTTGTATACACCCAAAATCTTTGATCATCTCATCAAAGCATACATTCCAACTCCGAGATGCTTACTCCAGTCCTTAGAAGGATTGCTGGAGCTTTGCATACTTATTAGCATCTTTCAGGATTGACAAAACCTTCCGGTTGTATCACATACAACCTTTCCTCAAGAAAATCGTCAAGGAAACAATGTTTTGACATCCTATCTGCAAGATTTCATAAATAACGCAGTAATCGCCAATATAATTCCAACAGACTCTTAGCATCGCTACGAGTGAGAAAAGTCTCATCGTAGTCAACTCCTTGAACTTGTTGGAAAACATCTTCACGACAAGTCGAGCTTTCTTAATGGTGATACTTACCATCATTGTCTGTCTTCCTTTTAAAATCCATGTGTACTTAACAGCCTTACGACCATCGAGCCGTTCTGCCAAAGTCTACACTTTGTTTTCATACATGGATCCTCTCTCAGATTTTATGGCCTTGAGCCATTTATCGGAATCTGGGCCCACTATCGCTTCTCCATAGCTCGTAGGTTCATTGTTGTCTAGCAACATGACTTCCAAGACAGGATTATGTACCACTCTGAAGTAGTACGCATCCTTGTCATCCCACGAGGTTTGGGAGTGACTTGATCCGAAGTCTCATGATCAATATCATAAGCTTCCACTTCAATTGGTGTAGGTGCCACAGGAACAACTCTTTGTGCCCTGCTATACACTAGTTGAAGTGATGGTTCAATAACCTCATCAAGTCTCCACCATCCTCCCACTCAATTCCTTCGAGAGAAACTTTTCCTCGAGAAAGGACCCGATTCTAGAAACAATCCCTTATTGCTTTCGGATCTAAGACAGGAGGTATACCCAACTATTTTGGGTGTCCTATGAAGATGCATTTATCCGCTTTGGGTTCGAGCTTATCAGCCTGAAACTTTTCACATAAGCGTCGCAGCCCCAAACTTTTAAGAAATGACAGCTTAGGTTTCTCTAAACCATAGTTCATACAGTGTCATCTCATCGGAATTACGTGGTGCCCTATTTAAAGTGAATGTGGTTGTCTCTAATGCCTAACCCATAAACTATCGTGGTAATTCGATAAGAGACATCATGGTATGCATCATATCCAATAGGGTGCAGTTATGATGTTCGGACACACCATCACACCATGGTGTTCCTGGCTGTATTGGTTGTGAAACAATTTCCACAATGTCTTAATTATGTGCCAAACTCGTAATTCAGATATTCATCTCTATGATCATATCATAGATCTTTTATCCTCTTGTCACAACGATCTTTCAACTTCACCCTGAAATTACTTGAACCTTTCAATAATTCAGACTCGTGATTCATCAAGTAAATATACTCAATATCTACTCAAATCATCTGTGAAGTAAGAACATAACGATATCCACTACACGCCTCAGCACTCATTGGACTGCACACATCAAAATGTATTACTTCCAACAATTTGCTTTCTAGTTCCATTTTACTGAAAATGAGGCTTTCAGTCATCTTGCCCATGTGGTATGATTTGCATGTCCCAAGTGATTCAAAATCAAGTGAGTCAAAAAGGTCCATTTGCATGGAGTTTCTTCATGCATATACACCAATAGACATGGTTCGCATGTCTCAAACTTTTCAAAAACGAGTGAGCCCAAAGATCCATCAACATGGAGCTTCTTCATGCGTTTTATACCGATATGACTTACGTGGCAGTGCCACAAGTAGGTGGTACTATCATTACTATCTTTTGGCATGAACATGTGTATCACTACGATCGAGATTCAATAAACCATTCATTTTAGGTGCAAGACCATTGAAGGTATTATTCAAATAAACAGAGTAACCGTTATTCTCCTTAAATGAATAACCGTATTGCGATAGACATAATCCAATCATGTCTATGCTCAACGCAAACACCAATCTTGATGGTAGAGGGAGCGTGCGATGCTTGATCATATCAACACTGGAAACACTTCCAACACATATCGTCAGCTCACCTTTAGCTAGTCTCCGTTTATTCCGTAGCTATTATTTCGAGTTACTAACACTTAGCAACCGAACCAGTATCTAATACCCTGGTGCTACTAGGAGTACTAGTAACGTACACATTAACATAATGTATATCCAATATACTTCTATCGACAGTCTTCTCATCTACCAAGTATCTAGGGTAATTCTGCTCCAGTGGATGTTCCCCTTTATTAGAGAAGCACTTAGTCTCGGGCTTGGGTTCAACTTTGGGTTTCTTCACTTGAGCAGCAACTGACTTGTCGTTTCATGAAGTATCCCTTTCTTGCCCTTGCCCTTCTTGAAACTAGTGGTTTCACCAACCATCAACAATTGATGCTCCAACTTGATTTCTACTTTCGTGGTGTCAAACATCGCGAATATCTCAAGGTTCATCATATATGTCACTGATACATTATAGTTCATCACGAAGCTCTAGCAGCTTGGTGGTAATGACTTCGGAGAAACATCAATATCTCATCTGGAAGATCAACTCCCACTTGATTCAAATGATTGTTGTACTCAGACAATCTGAGCACAAGTTCAACAATTGAGCTTTTCTCCCTTATTTGCAGGCTAAGAAAATCGTCGGAGGTCTTATACCTCTTGATGTGGGCACGAGCCTGAAATCCCAATTTCAGCCCTCGAAACATCTCATATGTTTCGCGACGTTTCAAAAACGTCTTCGGTGCCTCAACTCTAAGCCGTTTAACTAAACTATCATGTAGTTATCAAAATGTGTATGTCAGATGTTCGCAACATCCACAGACAATGTTCGAGGTTCAGCACACTGAGCGGTGCATTAAGGACATAAGCCTTCTATGAAGCAATGAGGACAATCCTCAGTTTACGGACCTAGTCCGCATAATTGCTACTATCAACTTTCAACTAAATTTTCTCTAGGAACATAACTAAACAGTAGAACTGAAGCGCGAGCTACGACATAATTTGCGAAGACCTTTTGACTATGTTCAGGATAATTAAGTTCATCTTATGAACTCCCACTCATATAGACATCCCTCTAGTCATCTAAGTGATTACATGATCCGAGTCAACTAGGCCGTGTCTGATCATCACGTGAGACGGACTAGTCATCATCGGTGAACATCTTCAAGTTGACCGTATCTGCCATACGACTCATGCTCGACCTTTCGGTCTCTTGTGTTCCGAGGCCATGTCTGTACAAGCTAGGCTCTTCAAGTCAACCTAAGTGTTCCCCGTCTGTAAATCTGTCTTACACCCGTTGTATGTGAACGTTAGAATCTATCACACCCGATCATCACGTGGTGCTTCGAAACAACGAACTGTCGCAACGGTGCACAGTTAGGGGGAACACTTTCTTGAAATTATTATGAGGGATCATCTTATTTACTACCGTCGTTCTAAGTAAACAAGATGCAAAAACATGATAAACTTCACATGCAATCAAATAGTGACATGATATGGCCAATATCATATAGCTCCTTTGATCTCCATCTTGGGGCTCCATGATCATCTTGTCACCGGCATGACACCATGATCTCCATCATCATGATCTCCATCATCGTGTCTCCATGAAGTTTCCTCGCCAACTATTACTTCTACTACTATAGCTAACAGTTAGCAATAAAGTAAAGTAATTACATGACGTTTATGTTGACACGCAGGTCATAAATAAATTAAGACAACTCCTATGGCTCCTGCCGGTTGTCATACTCATCGACATGCAAGTCGTGATTCCTATTACAAGAACATGATCAATCTCATACATCACATATATCATTCATCACATCCTATTGGCCATATCACATCACATAGCATACCCTGCAAAAACAAGTTAGACGTCCTCTATATGTTGTTTGCATGTTTTACGTGGCTGCTATGGGTTTCTAGCAAGAACGTTTCTTACCTACGCAAAAACCACAACATGATATGCCAATTGCTATTTACCCTTCATAAGGACCCTTTTCATCGAATCCGATCCGACTAAAGTGGGAGAGACAGACACCCGCTAGCCACCTTATGCAACTAGTGCATGTCAGTCGGTGGAACCAGTCTCACGTAAGAGTACGTGTAAGGTCGGTCCGGGCCGCTTCATCCCACAATGCCACCGAATCAAGATTGGACTAGTAACGGTAAGCATATTGAACAATATCAACGCCCACAACTACTTTGTGTTCTACTCGTGCATAGAAACTACACATAGACCTAGCTCTGATACCACTGTTGGGGAACGTAGCAGAAATTCAAAATTTTCCTACGTGTCACCAAGATCCATCTATGAAGACATCTAGCAACGAGGGAGGAGTGGATCTACATACCCTTGTAGATCGTGCGCGGAAGCGTTCAAGAGAACGGGGTTGATGGAGTCGTACTCATCGTGATCCAAATCACCGATGATCCTAGCGCCGAACGGACGGCACCTCCGCGTCCAACACACGTACGGAGCAGCGACGTCTCCTCCTTCTTGATCCAGCAAGGGGGAAGGAGAGGTTGATGGAGATCTAGCAGCACGACGGCGTGGTGGTGGAAGTAGCGGGATTCCAACAGGGCTTCGCCAAGCGTTGCGGGAGGAGGGAGATGTGTCATGGGAGGGAGAGGGAGGCGCCAGGGCTTAGGTCTGCTGCCCTCCCTTCCCCCCACTATATATAGGGCCAAGGGAGAGGGGGGGCGCAGCCTTGGCCCTTCCTCCAAGGAAGGGTGCGGCCAGGGAGGAGTCCCTCCTCCCCAAGGCACCTCGGAGGTGCCTTCCCCCTTTAGGACTCTTCCTTTCCCTCTTCTCTTGGCGCATGGGCCTCTTGGGGCTGGTGCCCTTGGCCCATATAGGCCAAGGCGCACCCCCTACAGCCCATGTCGCCCCCCGGGGCAGGTGGCCCCACCCGGTGGACCCCTGGGACCCTTCCAGTGGTCACGGTACAATATCGGTGACCCCGAAACTTGTCCCGATGGCCGAAATAGCACTTCCTATATATAAATCTTTACCTATAGACCATTCCGGAACTGCTCGTGACGTCCGAGATCTCATCCGGGACTCCGAACAACTTTCGGGTTACCGCATACTAATATCTCTATAACCCTAGCGTCACCGAACCTTAAGTGTGTAGACCCTACGGGTTTGGGAGACATGCAGACATGACCGAGACGACTCTCCAGTCAATAACCAACAGCGGGATCTGGATACCCATGTTGGCTCCCACATGTTCCACGATCATCTCATCGGATGAACCACAATGTCAAGGACTTAATCAATCCCGTACACAATTCCCTTTGTCTAGCGGTACGATACTTGCCCGAGATTCAATCGTCGGTATCCCGATACCTTGTTCAATCTCGTTACCGGCAAGTCTCTTTACTCGTTCCGTAACACATCATCCCGTGATCAACTCCTTGATCACATTGTGCACATTATGATGATGTCCTACCGAGTGGGCCCAGAGATACCTCTCTGTTTACACGGAGTGACAAATCCCAGTCTCGATTCGTGCCAACCCAACAGACACTTTCGGAGATACCCGTAGTGCACCTTTATAGTCACCCAGTTACGTTGTGACGTTTGGCACACCCAAAGCACTCCTACGGTATCCGGGAGTTGCACAATCTCATGGTCTAAGGAAATGATACTTGACATTAGAAAAGCTTTAGCATACGAACTACATGATCTTTGTGCTTGGCTTAGGATTGGGTCTTGTCCATCACATCATTCTCCCAATGATGTGATCCCGTTATCAACGACATCCAATGTCCATGGTCAGGAAACCGTCACCATCTATTGATCAAAGAGCTAGTCAACTAGAGGCTTACTAGGTACATGGTGTTGTCTATGTATCCACACATGTATCTGAGTTTCCTATCAATACAATTCTAGCATGGATAATAAACGATTATCATGAACAAGGAAATATAATAATAACCAATTTATTATTGCCTCTAGGGCATATTTCCAACAGTCCATTGAACAAGAAGACTATCAAGAACAAGTACCCACTTCGCAACATCAATGAGCTGTTCGAACAACTCAAAGGTGCCCAAGTATTCTCTAAGCTTGATCTCCGTATGGGTTATCACCAGATTCGAATCCATGAGCAAGATATTCCCAAGACGGCTTTCAGAACAAGCTATGGTTCATATAAATACACTGTCATGTCTTTTCGCCTCGTCAACGCTCCTCCGACTTTCTCTCGCATGATGAACTTCATCTTCAACGCCTACACAAATGACTTTGTCTTGGTCTATCTCGATGACATTCTGGTCTTTTCGAAGAATAAGGAAGATCATGCCAAGCACTTGCTTTTGGTGCTTGATAAGCTCATGGAACATCAGTTCTACGCCAAGTTGTCAAAGTGCGAGTTTTGGCTCGATGAGGTTCTATATCTTGGGCATATCATCTCTGCCAAGGGCATTGCGGTGAATCCTGAGAAGGTGTCTGCAATTGTGAATTGGGAACCACCTCAGAACGTGAAGCAACTCCGCAGCTTCCTCGGTCTCGCAAGCTACTGTCGAAGGTTCGTTGAGAACTTTTCAAAGATCGTGAAGCCTCTTTCAAACCTTCTCCAGAAGCACGTCAAGTACGTTTGGTCTCCGGAATGTGACATCGCTTTCAACACCTTGAAAGAGAAATTGGTCACTGCTCCAGTTCTGACTCCTCCTGATGAATCCAAACCGTTCGAGGTCTTCTGCGATGCCTCTCTCCAAGGTCTTGGTGCAGTGTTGATGCAAGAGAAGAAAGTTGTGGCTTATACCTCTCGCCCGTTGAAGCCCAACGAGAAGAACTACCCCACTCATGACCTTGAGTTGGCGGCAGTTGTGCATGCTCTGTTGACTTGGAGACATCTCTTATTGGGAAGAAAAGTGGACATCTTCATTGACCACAAGAGTCTCAAGTACATCTTCACTCAGCCTAATCTCAACCTCAGGCAGACTCATTGGGTCGAAATGATTCAAGAGTATAATCCGAGTATTGAGTATACTCCAGGCAAGGCCAATGTGATTGCTGATGCTTTGAGCAGGAAGGCTTATTGCAACAGTCTGATTCTCAAGCCTTACCAACCCGAGCTTTATGAAGCTTTCCGCAAACTCAATTTGCAAGTTGTTCCTCAAGGTTTCCTCGCCAACCTTCAAGTCTCTCCTACTTTGGAAGAGCAGATTCGCGAGGCTCAACTTCTTGATGCTATGGTGAAGAAGGTGAAGATTGGGATTGCCAAGAGTCAACCCAAGTACAAGTGCTACCGCCTTGATGACAAGGATACTCTCTTCTTCGAGGATCGTATTGTTGTGCCCAAAGGTGACCTTCGTAAAGTTATCATGAACGAGGCTCACAATTCACTCCTCTCCATCCACCCTGGGAGTACGAAGATGTATCAGGACCTCAAGCAGGCTTATTTGTGGACTCGAATGAAGCGCGACATTGCTCAGTTCGTGAATGAATGTGATGTCTGCAGAAGAGTGAAGGAAGAACACCAAAGGCCAGCTGGTCTCCTCCAACCTCTTGCCATTCCAGAATGGAAGTTTGACCACATTGAGATGGACTTCATGACTGGGTTTCCAAAGTCCAAGCGTGGCAATGATGCTATATTCGTTGTCATCGATAAACTCACTAAAGTGGCTCACTTTCTGCCTATCAAAGAGTCAATCACTGCAGCTCAATTGGCGGAGCTATATACCTCTCGGATTGTCTCTCTGCACGGTATTCCATAGGTGATCTCTTCAGACCGTGGCAGCATCTTTACCTCCAAGTTTTGGGAATCTTTTTAGAAGGCCATGGGCACCAACATCCGCTTCAGCATAGCTTTCCATCCTCAAACTAGCGGTTAAGTCGAGCGTGTCAATCAGATTCTTGAAGATATGCTTAGGGCTTGCGTGATCTCCTTCGGCATGAAGTGGGAAGATTGTCTTCCATATGCCGAATTCTCCTACAACAACAGTTTTCAAGCAAGTTAGGGCAAGGCCCCATTCGAAATCCTGTATGCAGGAAGTGCCGTACTCCTCTTAACTGGTCAGAAACCGGTAAACGTCAACTTCTTGGAAATGACTTGATCACATAGGCAGAGGAAATGTGCAAAGTCATTCGTGATAACCTCAAAGCAGCGCAATCGCGCCAGAAGAGCTACTATGATAAGCACCGTGATTTGGCCTTCGAGATCGGAGATCATGTTTACCTCCACGTCTTTCCAATGGAAGGTACTCGTCGCTTCGGTATCAAAGGGAAGCTTGCCCCTAGATATGTGGGTCCTTTCAAAATCGTCAGCAAGAGAGGCGATCTCGCCTATCAACTCGGGCTTCCTTCAAACTTTGCAAATGTGCATGATGTGTTCCATGTCTCTCAGCTCCGCAAGTGCTTCAAGACTCTTGATCGCACCGTCAACTTCGAAGACATTGATCTCCAAGAAGATCTCTCTTATCGTGAGCACCCCGTTGCTATTCTTGAAGAGACTGAACGCAAGACTCGCTATAAGTCAATCAAATTCCTCAAAGTCAAGTGGTCACACCATTCCGACTGTGAAGCCACCTGGGAACGCGAGGATCACCTTCGTTCTGAGTACTCGGCGTTCTTCCAATCCTAGATCTCAATACGAGATCCTTTCGTAGTGGTGGAGTGTTGTAACACCCCGGATCTAATTCACCTTATATGTACTCCAACTCTTGCCGTTTCCGGTGCTAAGTTATTTTATTTCCTCGGGTTCGGGTTTTTGTCTCCGTGTGTTGTTGTCGTTGTCATGCATCTCATATCATGTCATCATGTGCATTGCATTTGCATACGTGTTTGTCTCATGCATCCGAGCTTTTTCCCCGTTGTCCGTTTTGCATTCCGGCGCTCCTATCTCCTCCGGTGGTCTTTTCTACCTTCTTTTCATGTGTGGGGGTTAAACATTTCCGTATTGGACCGAGACTTGCCAAGCGGCCTTGGTCGACCGCCTGTCAAGTTTCGTACCGTTTGGACTTCGTTTGATACTCCAATGGTTAACCGAGGGACCGAGAAGGCCTCGTGTGTGTTGCATCCCAACACCCTTCCATTTTGGCCCAAAACCCACCAACACCCTCTCCATCATCTAGAGCGTTCGATCACGATCACGTGGCCGCAAACCGCACCTCATTTGGACTCTCCTAGCTCCCTCTATGCCTATTTAAAGAACCCCCTCCAAAAATCACGAGTCTCCTCTCCCCCTAACCCTAAATCTTCTCGCGCCGCGCCGGACACATCCGATTCCGGCCGGACACATCGCCGTTGCCCTCTCCCGTCGCGCCACGTGGCAGGAGCCGCCGCCCCTGCGCCACCGGCCCGGCTCCCGCGCGCCGCCGCCCGTGCGCGCCTCCTCCTTCCTCGCCCGAGCCGGCCGCCGCTCTCCGCCATCAGCTCCGGCGCCGGCGAGCTCCCGGCCGACGCGCCCCGCCACCGCCGC
>NC_041382.1:696463093-696480297 GCF_002162155.2 Triticum dicoccoides | reverse complement strand
CGCCACGCCGCTCCCCGCTGTCGCCGGCGACTCCTCCGGCCAGATCCGGGCAGGAGCCGGCCGGATCCGGTGAACCGACCCCTCTTCGGCCAACTCCCTCGACTCCGACGGCCCCATCGACATTTCAAGTGATCCTCGGTTCGCGTGATGCTACAGTGATCTCAGATCTGAGATCTGATTCGGTTGACTTTCCTCCCGAAACCCTAGATATTTTGCATTTTTCATCGTGCTATAACTCCGCATCCGTAGCTCCGTTTTGGGCCTATAGCATATCAAAATGTTCGTCTCAGAGAGTACACCATTTCATCTCATTGCATCATTTTCATTTAAGCTCATCTTGATGCCCGAAATGCTGTTGGAAGAGAGCTATTTGAGTTAATTGTTAGATCTGCTGCACCAAATAGCTATTAGTCATTTTTGCCATGATTATTGTGTGCATGATATGCTCCTGAGCTCTACATGAGTTTTGTTATATGCTTTGCCATTTTGCAGAGGTGCTTACCATGTATTTTTGTGATATGTGTGGTGACTAGCACAAGCTTGCAAAGTAGTGCATTCGTTAATGCTGATTTCAGGGACTTAGGATTTCTCTAAGTCCTTGATCTGTTTTTATCAATATGCCATATGTTCATGTTGTTTCCTAGTGATCCGTGCCTCTTTTGAGGATGATCAGTAAGGACGATTTGTTAACCTTGTGGTGCTCTATCCATCCATGTCTTTGTTGTTGTTGATCCGTGCAGGCTATGTTGTTGTTCTTGCCATGTCTAGCTTATATCATATGTATTCTTGATGGGTGTATGCTTAGTTTGTCATGCCATGCTCTATAGTGAGTGCATCGAGATCGTAAACATGCCTACTCGTTAACATATTTGCATGCTCTAGTTTTTCTCTAAGTCTGTAATCTGATTATGTTTTTTGCCATGTTGACATGCTTGCAATTGTATTTTCTGATCCCTTTTGGCTCAAGGTCACTAAGGGACTTTTGTTAAGCTCTTTGAGTAGCTCCATGCCATGCCTTGCTTTGCCATCTTAAGTTCATGTAGCATATAGTTTTCGTGCTCCAAAGTGAGCTACCTGATCTGAAATTCCAGACTTGTGTTAATTTAACTAAGTCTGAAATCTGTTTATTGTTTGCATTTTTGACATGCTTGTTTGAACCTGTTAATGGATGAATTGGCCGTAGCTCAGTGTTCATATTTTGTCAAGCATTATGAGTGGATCCCTGCCATGTATTTTGTTGCCATGTTTGATTGATGTAGCATAATTATCTTGATGCATTTAGATGGCTACTTGTTGTTTATCGCAGACCGGTGCCATATTTATTTTGCTTGCCATTTCCAAACCGTGCATCCGATTCCGGTGTTCTTTATATCAATTTCAACCGAAATCACCTCACCTATCCAGTGGCACTCTTGGATTTCCAAGTTGAGGCCAGGTTCAATCATTCCTTGTCAAATCTTGCATATGCATCACATATCACATCCCGCATGGCATACCATGTTTGCATCATATTTGTTTGAGCTTTGCACGTGGTTGATTGTGTTCCTTTTGTTTGTTTGTCTTGTTTGGGTAGAGCCAGGAGACGAGTTAGCTAACGAGGAGCCCGTTGAGTTTGCTTACAAGGACCAAGTCAACTCTGACAACTTTGCAGGCAAGATGATCATACCCTCGAAATCACTTCTATCTTTGCTTTGCTAGATGCTCGCTCTTTTGCTATGCCTGTGCTACGATGACTACCACTTGCTTATCATGCCTCCCAAATTGCCATGTCAAACCTCTAACCCACCATGTCCTAGCAAACCGTTGATTGGCTATGTTACCGCTTTGCTCAGCCCCTCTTATA
Organism: Triticum dicoccoides; assembly: GCF_002162155.2. NCBI lineage: Eukaryota > Viridiplantae > Streptophyta > Magnoliopsida > Poales > Poaceae > Triticum > Triticum dicoccoides. The sequence continues at coordinate 696,478,454 of NC_041382.1, read as the reverse complement.
GCGTTGTTAGTTGCAGGTGAAGATTGGAGTTTGTTCCTTGTTGGAACGTGAATATTTTGTTGGGATATCACAATATCTCTTATTTATATTAATGCATCTATATACTTGGTAAAGGGTGGAAGGCTCGGCCTCTTGCCTAGTGTTTTGTTCCACTCTTGCCGCCCTAGTTTCCGTCATATCGGTGTTATGTTCCCAGATTTTGCATTCCTTACACGGTTGGGTGATAATGGGAACCCCTTGACAGTTCGCCTTGAATAAAACTCCTCCAGCAATGCCCAACCTTGGTTTTACCATTTGCCACCTAGCGTCTTTTTCCCTTGGGTTTCCGGAGCCCAAGGGTCATCTTTATTTAAACCCCCCCCCCGGGCCAGTGCTCCTCTGAGTGTTGGTCCACCTCGTCAGCCGCCGGTGGCCACCAAGGGCAACTCTGGGCTGGCCTACCGGAAGTTTGGACAATCTGAGTGTGCCCTGAGAACAAGATATGTGCAGCTCCTATCGGGATTTGTCGGCACATTCGGGCGGTGTTGCTAGACTTGTTTTATCTTTGTCGAAGTTGTCTTGTAGAACCGGGATGCCGAGTCTGATCGGAATGTCTTGGGAGAAGGTTTATCCTTCGTTGACCGTGAGAGCTTGTGATGGGCTAAGTTGGGACTCCCCTGCAGGGATTTGAACTTTCGAAAGTCGTGCCCGCGGTTATGGGCATATGGGAATTTGTTAATGTCCGGTTGTAGATAACTTGAACCTTAACTTAATTAAAATGAATCAACTGCGTGTGTTACCGTGATGGTCTCTTCTCGGCGGAGTCCGGGAAGTGAACACGGTGTTGGAGTAATGTTTGCCGTAGGTTGTTCCATAGTTCTTCATTCGTGCTTTGCCTTCTCTTCTCGCTCTCATTTGCGAACAGGTTAGCCACCATATATGCTAGTCGCTTGCTACAGCTCCACATATTATCTTGCCTTACCTATAAGCTTAAATAGTCTTGATCGTGAGGGTGCGAGATTGCTGAGTCCCCGTGGCTCACAGATTACTTCCAAACCAGATGCAGGGACCGATGACTCCGTTCCAGATGATGCGCTTGAGCTCAAGTGGGAGTTCGACGAAGACTCACGCCGTTACTATGTTTCTTTCCCTGATGATCAGTAGTGGTGCCCAGTTGGGGTGATCGGGACCATGTCGCTTGTTGGGGTTGATCTTTTATTTTGGTACCGTAGTCGGACCATGATTGTATTGGATGATGTAATGCTATTTATGTACTTTGTGTGACGTGGCGAGTGTAAGCCAACTATGTACCTTTCCCCTTATTATCTATTTACATGGGTTGTTGTGAAGATTACCCTACTTGCGACATTGTTTTCAATGCGGTTATGCCTCTAAGTCGTGCTTCGACACGTAGGAGATATAGCCGCATCGAGGGCGTTACAACCTACCATAGCTGTACTGCATCATCACTTCCTCTTTGGGGAAATACCGACGCAGTTTCAAGCCACATCAAAAGGAATTTCTGGCGTCATTGCCGGGGAGACATCATCAACAGCTATCAAGTTCCTAATCACAAATCTCATCTTCTTGCAATTTACATCATTTGCCATTTGCCTCTTGTTTTCATCTCCCCCACTTCCAAAAAATTTGCCTTTTTATTCGCCTTCTTTTTCGTTCGCCTTTCTCTCTCCAGATCCATTCTTTTTCTTGCAATCTTGCTTGTCTACTTTGTTGTTATGGCTAGTTCTTCCTCTATTGCGTGTACCCCCGAGAACGAGGTTCTTAATTTTAAACAAAGAAGGGGAGAATCTAAAAGATGCTTGGTATAGGATTTGCAATACTCATAATAGATCTGTTCGTAAGAAATCCACTGTTATTCTACTTTGCAGTTTTTATGTGGGCATTACTACTTGGTATAGATTCATCCTTGATACGATTACCGATGGAAATTCTTTTGATGTGTCCATCTTTGGATGCTTTTAGTGCTATGGGAGATCTAGTGGGTGCACCACCTATCATTATTAATGAAACAATCGTAACTATTGAGCATGTTATGAAAAGATTAGATGTTATACAAAATAAGATGATCACTAAAGAACATACTGAAAATTTGGATAAAAAGATGCATAACCTTGCTAATAAAATTGGGTCAAAACGGGAGATGCTCTTAAATTATTAATGGAAAAGGAAGCCGTAGTGAATGAAAGAGTAGAAGAAAGTCCCTCTCGGATTGATAAGTTGGAAGAAATTTTTAGTAACTTAAGCTAGGCCTTTTCCTCTGTTAAAACTATTGAAAAAACTCCCATAAAAATTTGCAAGTCTACACAAGTTACTAAGAACAAGGGTGCTACTTCTAATAGCAACAAGGAGGATCTTAAAATGATTAGTGTTCACCCTAATTTTATTGAAATAGTAAAAGATCCTACTTGCAAGAATGAATTCTTTAATCTTATTGCTAGAAGTATTGTTATTGAAAGTATGCATGCTAAATCTTTGAATAATTCTAGTTGTGTGATTGAGGAGTTGGAAACCAAAGATGACAATACTTGAATCTATGCATTATGCCTAGCTAGGGGCATAAAACGATAGCGCTAGTTGGGAGGCAACCCAATGAATAATTTTTTTCTTTCTGTTCTTGAGTGTTTGCACAATTATGCTACTATCATGATTGTGTTTTTATGTTTGAAATTAGTGTTTGTGCCAAGTAAAGCCTTTGGGATTTTGTTGGGTGATAGTTGATTTGATCTTGTTAAAAAACAGAAACGTTTACGCCCAGAAGAAGAATTTTTAAAATCACAGAAGTGTGATAAAATTCTGAATTTTTACACAAGATTGATATACAAATTGCCTACATTGTCCTCATTTTTCAGAATTTTAGAGTTATAGAAGTATGTACAAAGTCCAGATTACTAGAGACTGTTATATTTTTGACAGATTATGTTTTCGTTGCATTGTGTGCTTATTTTGATGAATATATGGATTGTATTGGAAGGTATAAGCCATGGAGAAGTTGGAATACAGTAGATATAATGCAATAATAAAATATGGATGGGTTTGCAACAGTACTTAGAGTAGTGATTTGCTTTATTACTAACGGATCTCACAAAGGTTTTGTTAAGTTTTGTGTGACTGGAGTTTTCAAGTTTTGGGTGAGATCGCGATGGATGAAGGAATAAGGAGTGAAAAGAGCCTAAGCTTGGGGATGCCTATGACACCCCAAGTTAATATTCAAGGAGAACCAAGCAACTAAGCTTGGGGATGCCCCGAAAGGCATCCCCTCTTTCTTCTAACGACCATCTGTAATTTTACTTGGAGCTATATTTTTATTCGTCACATATCATGAGTTTTGCTTGGAGCGTCTTGTATTATACGAGTCTTTGCTTGTTTTTCCTTTTAGTTTGTCTCATCTATCCTTGCTGGACACACCTATTTAAGAGAGCTAAAATTATTCTATGATTTGTTAGAATTGCTCTGTGTGTTTCACTTAAATTTTTTGAGCTATGGAATTGCTCTAGTACTTCACTTATATCTTTTTGAGCACGGTGTGCTTTAATATTTTTGGAGAAATACTCTCATGCTTCACATAGCTTTATTTGATATCTAGTAAACTTTTGAAGAAATTTCTCATGCTTCACTTATATTATTTTGAGAGACAAACATTTTTATGCTCATGTTCTTCACTTAAATTTGTTTGAGCATATGAAAAGCAATTCCAACATACGAAATTAGTCCCAAAGTGATAGATATTCAAGAGAGATATAATAAAAAAATTCATGAAGATCATTGGACAAAATAAACTTGATTCTTTGTAATAGTTTTGAGATATGATGATAGTAATATGTGAGTCATGTTGGTAAGTAATTATGCTTTTGTAAGAATATTGGTGTTAAGGTTTGTGATTACCTATGCAAGCATGAAAGTCAATAGTTATGCAATGAAATTACATCCTACTTGTGGTGCATTATTCGGTGTTAGTTATGCTTAATGTTCGTTTATGTGAATTTTCGTTTCTTGGTTGGATGCTTCTCAATCTATTTGCTAGCCTTCATTTGTACTAAGTAGAAATACTACTTGTGCATCCAAAATCCTTAAACCCAGTTTTTCCATATGAGTCTACCATACCTACCTATATGCGTTATTTCTGTGTCGTTCTAAGTAAATTTGTATGTGCCATCTCTAATTTTTAAAATGAATTTCCTTTTTGTATGCTCGTACCGCTCATGAAGCGGCAGGGGGTGGCCAATATTTTCCATGCTAGATGTGTTATTCTCAAGATGAGTGTTTACTCACTTGTCATTGCACAAGAGTACGGCGGTAATAGGGATTCCCAGTCCCGAAATGAAAAAGAAATTTACATTATGTTGCCAAATAATAAATTCCTTGGAAAGCGTTGGTATGGACGGTACCCATGGATATAGCTAGCCGTGGAGTGTGAAAGTATGGTGAAAAAAGAATAAACTTCATTTTATTTTTGGGAACCGCCTATGATATATCAAGCATGGAAAGTGTTGGGAATTACTCGGTCATTTTCGTTAACGGGAAAAGTACACCTCTCAAAAATTTGTATCTCTCAATGTAAGCTTTGAGCTCTAGCACCTCTACAAATCTCTGCTTCCCTCTGTGAAGGGAAAATCTACTTACTTTTATGCAATTTTTATTTTTATTTTGAGTCTCCATCTTCTCTTATAAGACACCAACTAGGTAGCACTATGATCATACTTGAACATTAGATGTAGCTAATATTTGAGGGTGTTTTGTGAGTGGATAAATGATTGAGCGTGATGGGCTAGGGAAAACTTTCTATAGTGTTGATATTTTGAAAGACATGGTTGCTTGTTGATATGCTTGAGTATTGAAGTCTTCATGTGAAAACTAGAATATTGCTTTGAACCATCTAAAAGTCCAAATGTCCATTCCACAAAAGAAAAGAATATGTGATGAACATGTTAGGTAGCATTCCACATCAAATTTTTTGTTTTTATCATTTACCTACTCGGGGATGAGTAGGAATTAAGCTTGGGGATGCTGATACATCTCCAACATATCTATAATTCTTGCTTGTTCCATGTTGTTATATTATCAATCTTGGATGTTTTATATTCATTTTATAGCAACTTTATATCATTTTTTCTGACTAACCTATTGACATAGTGCCCAGTGCCAGCTACTATTTTTTTCTTGTTTTTTACTTCACAGAATATCCCTACCAAACGGAGTCCAAACACGGCGAAACTTTTTGGAGATTTTTTTGGGCCAGGAGACAACTTGGGAGCCAAGGAAGCACCTGTGGGAGGCCCGTGGGGCCAATAAGACACCAGGGCGAGCCAGAGGCCCTTGGTGTGCCCTGATGGGTTGTGGGGCCCATGGGTGTCTCCTCCACCGCCTCTTAGCTCTATAAATACCCTAATATTCCAGAAACCCTGGGGGAGTCGACAAAACACAATTCCAGCCGCTGGAAGTTCCAGAACCACGAGATCCAATCTAGAGCCCTATTTCGGCACTCCATCAGAGGGGAACACGATCATTGAGGGGTTCATCATCCTCATTGGTGCCTCTCCGATGATGCGTGAGTAGTTCACCATAGACCTACGGGTCCGTAGGCAGTAGCTAGATGGCTTCTTCCCTCTTTTTGCTTCTCAATACAATGGTCTCTTGGAGATCAATTTGATGTAATGACTTTTTGCGTTGTGTTTGTTGGGATCCGATGAAGTTCGAGTTTATGATCGGATCTATATCCATGAATATTACTTGAGTCTTCTTTGATCTCTTATATGCATGATTTTTTATAGCCTCGTGTTTCTTCTCCAAATCTTTGGTTTGGTTAGGCCAACTAGATTGATTTTTCTTGTAATGGGAAGAGGTGCTTTGTGATGTGTTCGATCTTGCGGTGTCCTCACCAAGTTACAGAATGGGTAGCGAGGCACGCATGTATCGTTGCTTTTAAGGATAAAAAGATGGGGTCTATTCCTACATGAATAGATCTTGTCTACATCATGTCATCGCTCTTATTGCATTACTCCATTTCTCCATGAACTTAATACACTAGATGCATGCTGGATAGCGGTCGATGTGTGGAGTAATAGTAGTAGATGCAAGCAGGAGTCGGTCTACTAATCTTGGACGTGATGCCTATATTCATGGTCATTGCCTTGGATATCGTCATAATCATTTGATCTTCTATCAATTTCCCAACAGTAATTTGTTTACCCACCGTATGATATTTTCTCGAGAGAAGCCACTAGTGAAATCTACGGCCCCCGGGTCTATATTTTATCATATTTGCTTTCCGATCTATCTGTTGTCATATTTGTTTTCATATCTATATTTCCAAGCATCCAAAAATACCTTGTTGCACTTTTTCTTTACTTATTTTATTTCATGTTTTTCAAGATCTATTTATCCAATCTCATACAAAACAATTTGTCTTTTTACCGTGGAGGGATTGACAACCCCTCTTACGCATCGGGTCGCAAGTACTTGTTCTTTGTGTGTAGGTACCGTTTACGTAGTGTTGCTTCATTCTCCTACTAGATTGATACCTTGGTTTCACAACTGAGGAAAATACCTACCGTGGCTGTACTGCATCACCCCTTCCTCTTTGGGAAAATACCGACGCAGTTTCAAGCTACATCATGTGCCCACCACTAATGTGACCCACCTACAAATAGTTTTATAGTTGTGATCACATAGGTCGACGGGTTTGTGCGCTTTAGCATGGCGATGGTGTGGGATTGATTCAAGACGGGTGTACACATGGGAGTATGAAGTCAATGAGGCGGGATGGTGGACTGCTCATTCACCTTGGAGTCATGTTGAAGGTGGAGCTGGAGTATGATGGAAGATTTCACTCGATGTTGACGGCGAGGCTACAACTTAAGTGCATAAAGGGTCGAAGCCTATTTTGGTGGGGAAAGTGGGGCACGCCGTGCAGACTTGAGCTCAATGGACAGAGGGATACATTTAACTCGACATCCGTCGGTGATGACCGGTGGTTCTTCACAATGTGCGGTTGAGGTGGTGACGGTTCACAACCGAGAGTACTCTATGTTGGAAATATGCCCTAGAGGCAATAATAAATAGTTATTATTATATTTCCTTGTTCATGATAATCGTTTATTATCCATGCTAGAATTGTATTGATAGGAAACTCAGATACATGTGTGGATACATAGACAACACCATGTCCCTAGTAAGCCTCTAGTTGACTAACTCGTTGATCAATAGATGGTTACGGTTTCCTGACCATGGACATTGGATGTCGTTGATAACGGGATCACATCATTAGGAGAATGATGTGATGGACAAGACCCAATCCTAAGCCTAGCACAAAGATCATGTAGTTCGTATGCTAAAGCTTTTCTAATGTCAAGTATCATTTCCTTAGACCATGAGATTGTGCAAACTCCCGGATACCGTAGGAGTGCTTTGGGTGTGCCAAACGTCACAACGTAACTGGGTGGCTATAAAGGTACACTACAGGTATCTCCGAAAGTGTCTGTTGGGTTGGCGCGAATCGAGACTGGGATTTGTCACTCCGTGTAAACGGAGAGGTATCTCTGGGCCCACTCGGTAGGACATCATCAAAATGTGCACAATGTGATCAAGGAGTTGATCACGGGATGATGTGTTACGGAACGAGTAAAGAGACTTGCCGGTAACGAGATTGATCAAGGTATCGGGATACCGACGATCGAATCTCGGGCAAGTATCGTACCGCTAGACAAAGGGATTTGTATACGGGATTGATTCAGTCCTTGACATCGTGGTTCATCCGATGAGATCATCGTGGAACATGTGGGAGCCAACATGGGTATCCAGATCCGCTGTTGGTTATTGACCGGAGAGTCATCTCGGTCATGTCTACATGTCTCCCGAACCCGTAGGGTCTACACACTTAAGGTTCGGTGACGCTAGGGTTATAGAGATATAAGTATGCGGTAACCCTAAAGTTGTTCGGAGTCCCGGATGAGATCCCGGACATCACGAGGAGTTCCGGAATGGTCCGGAGGTAAAGAATTATATATAGGAAGTGCTATTTCGGCTATCGGGACAAGTTTCGGGGTCATCGGTATTGTACTGGGACCACCGGAAGGGTCCCGGGGGTCCACCGGGTGGGGCCACCTGCCCCGGGGGCCACATGGGCTGTAGGGGGTGCGCCTTGGCCTACATGGGCCAAGGGCACCAGCCCCAAGAGGCCCATGCGCCAAGAGATAAGGGAAAGGAAGAGTCCTAAAGGGGGAAGGCACCTCCGAGGTGCCTTGGGGAGGATGGACTCCTCCCTGGCCGCACCCTTCCTTGGAGGAAGGGCCAAGGCTGCGCCCCCCCCCCCTCTCCCTTGGCCCTATATATAGTGGGGGGAAGGGAGGGCAGCAGAACCTAAGCCCTGGCGCCTCCCTCTCCCTCCCATGACACATCTCCCTCCTCCCGCAGCGCTTGGCGAAGCCCTGTTGGAATCCCGCTACTTCTACCACCATGCCGTCGTGCTGCTAGATCTCCATCAGCCTCTCCTTCCCCCTTGCTGGATCAAGAAGGAGGAGACGTTGCTGCTCCGTACGTGTGTTGAACGCGGAGGTGCCGTCCGTTCGGCGCTAGGATCATCGGTGATTTGCATCACAACGAGTACGACTCCATCAACCCCGTTCTCTTGAACTCTTTCGCGTGCGATCTACAAGGGTATGTAGATCCACTCCTCTCTCGTTGCTAGATGACTCCATAGATTGATCTTGGTGACACGTAGGAAAATTTTGAATTATTGCTACGATCCCCAACAGTGGCATCATGAGCTAGGTCTATGTGTAGTTTCTATGCACGAGTAGAACACAAAGTAGTTGTGGGCGTTGATATTGTTCAATATGCTTACCGTTACTAGTCCAATCTTGATTCGGTGGCATTTGGGGATGAAGCGGCCCGGACCGACCTTACACGTACTCTTACGTGAGACTGTTTCCACCGACTAACATGCACTAGTTGCATAAGGTGGCTAGCAGGTGTCTGTCTCTCCCACTTTAGTCGGATCGGATTCGATGAAAAGGGTCCTTATGAAGGGTAAATAGCAATTGGCATATCACGTTGTGGTTTTTGCGTAGGTAAGAAACGTTCTTGCTAGAAACCCATAGCAGCCACGTAAAACATGCAAACAACAATTAGAGGACGTCTAACTTGTTTTTGCAGGGTATGCTATGTGATGTGATATGGCCAAGAAGAATGTGATGTATGAGATTGATCATGTTCTTGTAATAGGAATCACGACTTGCATGTCGATGAGTATGAAAACCGGCAGGAGCCATAGGAGTTGTCTTTATTTATTTATGACCTGCGTGTCAACATAAGCGTCATGTAATTACTTTACTTTATTGCTAACCGTTAGCTGTAGTAGTAGAAGTAATAGTTGGCGAGACAACTTCATGAAGACACGATGATGGAGATCATGATGATGGAGATCATGGTGTCATGCCGGTGACGATAATGATCATGGAGCGCCGAAGATGGAGATCAAAAGGAGCAATATGATATTGGTCATATCATGTCACTATTTGATTGCATGTGATGTTTATCATGTTTATACATCTTATTTGCTTAGAACGACGGTAGTAAATAAGATGATCCCTCGTTAAAATTTCAAGAAAGTGTTCCCCCTAACTGTGCACCGTTGCGAAAGTTCGTCGTTTCGAAGCACCACGTGATGATCGGGTGTGATAGATTCTTACGTTCGAATACAACGGGTGTTGACGAGCCTAGCATGTACAGACATGGCCTCGGAACACATGCAAAACACTTAGGTTGACTTGACGAGCCTAGCATGTACAGACATGGCCTCGGAACACAAGAGACCGAAAGGTCGAGCATGAGTCGTATGGTAGATACGATCAACATGAAGATGTTCACCGATGATGACTAGTCCGTCTCACGTGATGATCGGACACGGCCTAGTTGACTCGGATCATGTAATCACTTAGATGACTAGAGGGATGTCTATCTGAGTGGGAGTTCATAAGATGAACTTAATTATCCTGAACATAGTCAAAAGGTCTTCACAAATTATGTCGTAGCTCGCGCTTCAGTTCTACTGTTTAGATATGTTCCTAGAGAAAATTTAGTTGAAAGTTGATAGTAGCAATTATGCGGACAAGGTCCGTAGACTGAGGATTGTCCTCATTGCTTCATAGAAGGCTTATGTCCTTAATGCACCGCTCAGTGTGCTGAACCTCGAACGTTGTCTATGGATGTTGCGAACATCTGACATACACATTTTGATAACTACATGATAGTTCAGTTAAACGGCTTAGAGTTGAGGCACCGAAGACGTTTTGAAACGTCGCGAAACATATGAGATGTTTCGAGGGCTGAAATTGGGATTTCAGGCTCGTGCCCACGTCAAGAGGTATAAGACCTCCGACGATTTTCTTAGCCCACAAACTAAGGGAGAAAATCTCAATTGTTGAGCTTGTGCTCACATTGTCTGAGTACAACAATCATTTGAATCGAGTGGGAGTTGATCTTCCAGATGAGATAGTGATGTTTCTCCGAAGTCATTACCACCAAGCTGCTAGAGCTTCGTGATGAACTATAATATATCAGGGACATATATGATGATCCTTAAGATATTCGCGATGTTTGACACCACAAAAGTAGAAATCAAGAAGGAGCATCAATTGTTGATGGTTGGTGAAACCACTAGTTTCAAGAAGGGCAAGGGCAAGAAGGGATACTTCATGAAACGGCAAATCAGCTGCTGCTCTAGTGAAGAAAGCCAAGGTTGAACCCAAACCCGAGACTAAGTGCTTCTGTAATAAGGGGAACAGCCACTGGAGCAGAATTACCCTAGATACTTGGTAGATGAGAAGGCTGGCAAGGTCAATAGGAGTATATTGGATATATATTGTGTTAATGTGTACTTTACTAGTACTCCTAGTAGCACCATGGTATTAGATACCGGTTTGGTTGCTAAATGTTAGTAAACTCGAAATAAAAGGCTGCGGAGTAAACAGAGACTAGCTAAAGGTGAGCTGGCAATATGTGTTGGAAGTTTTTCCAAGCTTGATGTGATTAAACATCGCACGCTCCCTCTACCATCGAGATTGGTGTTTGCGTTGAGCATAGACATGATTGGATTATGTCTATCGCAATACGGTTATTCATTTAAGGAGAATAATGGTTACTCTGTTTATTTGAATAATACCTTCAATGGTCTTACACCTAAAATGAATGGTTTGTTGAATCTCAATCGTAGTGATACACATGTTCATGCCAAAAGATATAAGATAGTAATGATAGTACCACCTACTTGTGGCACTGCCACGTAAGTCATATCGGTATAAAACGCATGAAGAAGCTCCATGTTGATGGATCTTTGGGCTTACTCGTTTTTGAAAGGATTGAGACATGCGAACCATGTTTGTTGGTAGATATGCATGAAGAAACTCTATACAGATGGATCGTTTGGACTCAATTGATTTTGAATCACTTGAGACATGCAAATCATACCACATGGGCAAGATGACTGAAAGCCTCGTTTTCAGTAAAATGGAACTAGAAAGCAACTTGTTGGAAGTAATACATTTTGATGTGTGCAGTCCAATGAGTGCTGAGGCGTGTAGTGGATATCGTTATGTTCTTACTTCACAGATGATTTGAGTAGATGTTGAGTATATTTACTTGATGAATCACGAGTCTGAATTATTGAAAGGTTCAAGTAATTTCAGGGTGAAGTTGAAAGATCATCGTGACAAGAGGATAAAAGATCTATGATATGATCATAGAGATGAATATCTGAATTACGAGTTTGGCATAGAATTAAGACATTGTGGAAATTGTTTCACAACTAATACAGCCTAGAACACCATAGTGTGATGGTGTGTCCGAACATCATAACTGCACCCTATTGGATATGATGCGTACCATGATGTCTCCTATCGAATTACCATGATAGTTTATGGGTTAGGCATTAGAGACAAACCGCATTCACTTTAAATAGGGCACCATGTAATTCCAATGAGATGACACCGTATGAACTATGGTTTAGAGAAACCTAAGCTGTCATTTCTTAAAAGTTTGGGGCTGCGACGCTTATGCGAAAAAGTTTCAGGCTGATAAGCTCGAACCCAAAGCAGATAAATGCATCTTCATAGGACACCCAAAACAGTTGGGTATACCTCCTGTCTCAGATCCGAAAGCAATAAGGGATTGTTTCTAGAATCGGGTCCTTTCTTGAGGAAAAGTTTCTCTCGAAAGAATTGAGTGGGAGGATGGTGGAGACTTGATGAGTTTATTGAACCGTCTCTTCAACTAGTGTGTGACAGGGCACAGGGAGTTGTTCCTGTGGCACCTACACCAATTGAAGTGGAAGCTTATGATAGTGATCATGAAACTTCAGATCAAGTCACTACCAAACCTCGTGGGATGACAAGGATGCGTACTACTTCAGAGTGGTACATAATCCTGTCTTGGAAGTCATGTTGCTAGACAACAATGAACCTACGAGCCATGGAGAAGCGATGGTGGGCCCGGATTCCGATAAATGGCCGAGGCCATAAAATCCGAGAGAGGATCCATGTATGAAAACAAAGTGTAGACTTTGGCAGAATGGCTCTATGGTCGTAAGGCTATTGAGTACAGATGGATTTTAAAAGGAAGGCGGACAATGATGGTAAGTATCACCATTAAGAAAGCTTGACTTGTCGTTAAGATGTTTTCCGACAAGTTCAAGGAGTTGACTACGATGAGACTTTCTCACTCGTAGCGATGCTAAGAGTCTGTTGGAATTATATTAGCGATTACTGCATTATTTATGAAATCTTGCAGATAGGATGTCAAAACATTGTTTCCTCGATGATTTTCTTGAGGAAAGGTTGTATGTGATATAACCGGAAGGTTTTGTCAATCCTGAAAGATGCTAATAAGTATGCAAAGCTCCAGCAATCCTTCTGAGGACTGGAGTAAGCATCTCGGAGTTGGAATGTACGCTTTGATGAGATGATCAAAGATTTTGGGTTTATACAAAGTTTATGAGAAACTTGTATTTCCAAAGAAGTGAGTGGGAGCACTATAGAATTTCTGATGAGTATATGTTGTTGACATATTATGGATCAGAAATGATGTAGAATTTCTGGAAAGCATATAGGGTTATTTGAAAAGTGTTTTTCAATGGAAAACCTGGATTAGGCTACTTGAGTGTTGAGCATTAAGATCTATAAGGATAGATCAAAACGCTTAATGGTACTTTCAAATGAGCACATACCTTGACATGATCTTGAAGGTGTTCAAGATGGATCAGTCAAAGAAGGAGTTCTTGCCTGAGTTGTAAGGTATGAAGTTAAGACTTAAAGCTCGACCACAACAGAAGAAAGAGGAAGGGCGAAGGTCGACCCCTATGCTTTTGTCATAGGCTCTCTACAGTATGCTATGCTGTGTGCCGCACCTGAAGTGTGCCTTGCCATGAGTCAGTCAAGGGGTACAAGAGTGATCCAAGAATGGATCACAAGACAGTGGTCAAAGTTATCCTTAGTAACTAGTGGACTAAGGAATTTTCTCGATTATGGAGGTGGTAAAAGAGTTCGTCGTAAAGGGTTACGCCGATGCAAACTTTGACACTAATCCAGATTATTCTAAGTAGTAAACTGGATTCGTATAGTAGAACGGTTATTTGGAATAGCTCCAAATGTAGTGTAGTAGTTGCATCTACAAGATGACATAGAAATTTGCGAAGTACATACGGATCTGAAAGATTCAGACCCGTTGACTAAAACCTCTCTCACAAGCAAAACATGATCAAACCCAGAACTCATTGAGTCTTAATCACATGATGATGTGAACTAGTTTAGTGACACTAGTAAACTCTTTGGATGTTGGTCACATGGCGATGTGACCTGTGAGTGTTAATCACATGACGATGTGAACTAGATTATTTACTCTAGTGCAAGTGGGAGACTGTTGGAAATATGCCCTAGAGGCAATAATAAATAGTTATTATTATATTTCCTTGTTCATGATAATCGTTTATTATCCATGCTAGAATTGTATTGATAGGAAACTCAGATACATGTGTGGATACATAGACAACACCATGTCCCTAGTAAGCCTCTAGTTGACTAGCTCGTTGATCAATAGATGGTTACGGTTTCCTGACCATGGACATTGGATGTCGTTGATAACGGGATCACATCATTAGGAGAATGATGTGATGGACAAGACCCAATCCTAAGCCTAGCACAAAGATCATGTAGTTCGTATGCTAAAGCTTTTCTAATGTCAAGTATCATTTCCTTAGACCATGAGATTGTGCAAACTCCCGGATACCGTAGGAGTGCTTTGGGTGTGCCAAACGTCACAACGTAACTGGGTGGCTATAAAGGTACACTACAGGTATCTCCGAAAGTGTCTGTTGGGTTGGCACGAATCGAGACTGGGATTTGTCACTCCGTGTAAACGGAGAGGTATCTCTGGGCCCACTCGGTAGGACATCATCAAAATGTGCACAATGTGATCAAGGAGTTGATCACGGGATGATGTGTTACGGAACGAGTAAAGAGACTTGCCGGTAACGAGATTGATCAAGGTATCGGGATACCGACGATCGAATCTCGGGCAAGTATCGTACCGCTAGACAAAGGGATTTGTATACGGGATTGATTAAGTCCTTGACATCGTGGTTCATCCGATGAGATCATCGTGGAACATGTGGGAGCCAACATGGGTATCCAGATCCGCTGTTGGTTATTGACCGGAGAGTCATCTCGGTCATGTCTACATGTCTCCCGAACCCGTAGGGTCTACACACTTAAGGTTCGGTGACGCTAGGGTTATAGAGATATAAGTATGCGGTAACCCTAAAGTTGTTCGGAGTCCCGGATGAGATCTCGGACGTCACGAGGAGTTCCGGAATGGTCCAGAGGTAAAGAATTATATATAGGAAGTGCTATTTCGGCTATCGGGACAAGTTTCGGGGTCATCGGTATTGTATCGGGACCACCAGAAGGGTCCCGGGGGTCCACCGGGTGGGGCCACCTGCCCCGGGGGCCACATGGGCTGTAGGGGGTGCGCCTTGGCCTACATGGGCCAAGGGCACCAGCCCCAAGAGGCCCATGCGCCAAGAGATAAGGGAAAGGAAGAGTCCTAAAGGGGGAAGGCACCTCCAAGGTGCCTTGGGGAGGATGGACTCCTCCCTGGCCGCACCCTTCCTTGGAGGAAGGGCCAAGGCTGCGCCCCCCCCCCCCTCTCCCTTGGCCCTATATATAGTGGGGGGAAGGGAGGGCAGCAGAACCTAAGCCCTGGCGCCTCCCTCTCCCTCCCATGACACATCTCCCTCCTCCCGCAGCGCTTGGCGAAGCCCTGTTGGAATCCCGCTACTTCTACCACCACGCCGTCGTGTTGCTGGATCTCCATC
>NC_041382.1:696460293-696462822 GCF_002162155.2 Triticum dicoccoides | reverse complement strand
CGCTACTTCCACCACCACGCCGTCGTGTTGCTGGATCTCCATCAACCTCTCCTTCCCCCTTGCTGGATCAAGAAGGAGGAGACGTCGCTGCTCCGTACGTGTGTTGAACGCGGAGGTGCCGTCCGTTCGGCGCTAGGATCATCGGTGATTTGGATCACGACGAGTACGACTCCATCAACCCCGTTCTCTTGAACGCTTCCGCGCGCGATCTACAAGGGTATGTAGATCCACTCCTCTCTCATTGCTAGATGACTCCATAGATTGATCTTGGTGACACGTAGGAAAATTTTGAATTATTGCTACGATCCCCAACACTCTACCGGGGCATCAAAGACCCGGCGTGGTGGTAAAGGCGAGGCTTGCGATAAGCATGGGACATGACAACAGAATAGGACACTGGTGGTTGGTCATGTTCTGAAACAACTATGAATTTGACTAGGGATGACTGCATGGTGATGGTAAAGTTCCTTCAAGTTTCAGACATACATTAAGAAGGAGCGAGAATGTTGAATTCGTACTACTCTTATATGTGATACCTAATAAGAGAAATGTTCACTTTCATGCAGAACAATGGTGAGTGTGTGATGGCATTCAGGGCGGTGATAGGCCCCAGCCCTGGGCGTGAGGCCCAAATTCTTCCCGTACTATAGCTATTTACTGTATACATATGCTACAATGGACGAAGGGCCCGGGGCAGAACATTGGGTTGGATCCGTCCCTGATGGCATTTAATGGATAATCTTGGAAGTGGAGCGCAAACTAAAGTGAAAAGTATTTTATTTTGCTGGAGTGTTGAAAAAAAATACTATAGTTGAAGGTGGAGTCACATGTAGTCTGTGAGTAGCAACGTAATAATGGTATAACCTCAAGTCCAATGTGCATGAAAAATTGACACATGGATGAATTTAAGATGTTGGACAATATTCGCAAGGTGGAGTTCGTTGGAGTTGGTATGTCAGGGCATCTCCAAAACTGACCCTCAAATTGTCTGCATCCGTCTGGACTGAGTTGTCCAAAGCCATTTTACCATCCAATGCGGTACCTTATCGGTCTGTGAGCGGACCGGATGTTCGTTTCCCACAAACAGGGAGCAAACCGGGGAGGGGTTCCGGGAATTTGGACCGCTTCCTCGTAGGACTCTGACACCCCTAATCCACTTTTCTTTCACTCCGCCCTTGCCCCCTTTATTTCGCATTCGCACCCTCCTTGTCCGACATCGTCGTTGTACCCCTCAAGTCGTTCCCCAGGCATCGTTGGGCGCCTGCAGCCCCCACCTGCGTGGATACCACACTTGGACTATGCTGTCGTCCACCTAAGATCCCTCCGCAACCAGGTACCCTTCGCCCCCTGCCGACGACAACCATGGCGGACACCACGCCCATCAAGTGCTTGGTCAAACTCCATTGAGATTTTTTTGAATTTCTTGTTGTTTTCAAGCATGTTGGGGTGGGGGGTACTCGTTGAAGGAAGATGAGTTGTTGTGCGATCGGTGGATGGCCGTATCTACAGAACTTTTTTACGAATACGCAAGAGTGTGTATCATTTCATTGATAGATAGGAAGTATACAACAGAAGGGGGAGGGGGGATGCGGGCTCGAAGCCTTGTGTAGAAGGCAAGACGAGGAGCCGCAGAGCCTTTTTGGAGATGGGATGCTCAGCTCAAGTACAAATACATCCCTATGCTAGCAATAGATTTAGTCCTCGAGTGCCTGCCCTACCCAGGCTCTAGCCTCATCCTGGATAGACGCAAATAGCCGCGAGATGGAGGGGGTATCGCCGTCGAACACGCAACGGTTGCGGTGCTTCTAGATGGACCATGCCGTGAGCATTGCGAGCGTGGCTAGGCCCTTGCGAAGGCCGTTGCGAGCGTATCTACGGACTTTGTAGGCATGAACTCAAGGGGCTCCATCGTTTGGCGGCATGTGCATAGTTCGTTTCATGAGCGGAAGCCCTATGACATGCACATCATCCATTAATGCAATGTGAGGTCAATATCGCATCGATGCTACACCATCTGCGACTATGTCTTGAAGTTTTGTGCCATAGTTGAACAAGTGGAGACATTGTGTCGATTGGGTGTGTTAAGCATTGAGATCGTAAGTTTTGCTTCTTGTTGGTCCAAATGTTGGTTAATTCATTCATTATTCAATGTTGCTTGACACGTTGTACAGCTTGCACACGCCGCCGTGATGTACTACAGACCGAGGGCGGGCCATTCACGCACATAAATTGTTGGATTAAGTTCAAGGGGCAGCCTCTGTGGCACGACATGTGCCGACTATAATTTTAGTATCGTTGAATTCGAAAGCATTTTGGAGCACTGATTTTTTTTTGCCATGTCTTCCACGAATATGATCTCATGATGAAAATTTGCAAACACTTAGAACCTCTGTCAAAGTTTACCACAAAACAATTAAAAATGAATTTCTCTTTTATTTTATTTTCAATTTTATTGTTCATCCGAGCTCATTTGAGCTCGAGATCAGAAGGGTATTTTCAAGATATACTCGTTATAAAAGCAAGATATAG
>NC_041382.1:696449465-696459937 GCF_002162155.2 Triticum dicoccoides | reverse complement strand
AAATTCAAGATTTACAAAAAAATATAGGTCAGAAATTTTAAAAATGCTCCTTCAAAGAATGTTCCAAATTATTAAAACAATCACGAATTTGAATATTTTTTTTCGAAATACAACCAAGATACTATATTTCAAAAAATGTTCATAAGATTAAAACAATTTTATGACTTTCACCAAAAGCTCACAAAATTTACAATGTTGATGGATTTAAAAAAATGTTAACGAATATGATTTTTTCCGTATTTGAAAAAATATCCAAATTTAGAAAATGTTCATGATTTAAAAATATTTACGAATGTGTAAAAATGTTTGTGTATTCATAAAATGCTCACAATATCAAAATAATGTTCACTATTTTAATAAAAAAGGTTCACAACTAAAAAAAGTTCGCAAGTTTGGAAAATATGCTCACAATTTTGTAATTTCGAAACAAAATTGTTCACTATTTTCATAAAAATGTTCACAATATAAAGGAACATTCGTGAATTTGGAAGAAATGTTCATGAATTCCATAAATCATTCTCAAATCCAAAAAATGCTCAAGAATTTTAAATTTTTGCAAATTTGAAAATTGTTCGCAAATTGCAATACATTTCATGAATTCAAAAATTGTTCATTGTTTGTAAAAAAGGTTAGGAACTTGTAAAAAGTTTTGCGTATTTTAAAAAAGGGAAAGAAAAGAAAAAGGGGAAATGAAAAGAAAAGAAAAACGGGAAGAGGAGAAACAAGAAAGGAAAAAACATGAAACAAAAACGACAAAGGAAATAGAAAGAAGAAATAAAAAAATAAAAAAGTGGAAATGAAAATAAATGAAATGAAACAACAGAAGGAAAATATAAAAATACTTTTAGAAGGTTCAAAGGTTCTAGAACCTTCAAAAAACGATGAAGCCTGCACTTGGTCCGGCCCATATTCAAGTACCAAGCGAGCCGGTGAGCGTTTGTGCAGCCCGCAGCCTTTTCCTCAAAAAGCAAACGTGTGACCCCCAGCGGTTCCTATCGCAGTGTCGCCCACAAGGAGCCGCTCTTCGTCTAGCCCAGTGACCGCGCCTTCTGATGTCATACTTACGTTATCCATGTTTTTTTTTCTCTGCATTTTTGTTTTCGTTTGTCGATTTATTTTTTCCAATTGTTTTTGTCGAAATATTCTAAATATAGGTGTATATATTACAATAATACATAAGATGGTAGAAACTGTTAAACATGTTGTTGAAGAATATTAAATGCATACAGAAATATGTTGATTATGCATGCAAAAAATGTTTGTGACATTCAAAAATGACAAGTGTTTCTAAAAATGCACGAGTCATTTAAAAAATTCCATACAATTTACAAAAAAATGTTTGCGTAATTCAGACAAAATGTTTTGTACATTTAGAAAAATGTATATTACATATTAAAATGAGTATAAAAAATGTTTATCATACATTTTCAAAAATCTGTATCATATATAAAATAGCTCCAGTAGGTAATTTTTTTCATTTCCATTTAAAAAATCTACATGACATTTTCAAGAAAAATTAACGGCTCCAAAAACATGTCCGTGAAAAAATTTAAAATATTTATACAGTATAAAAAAATGTTTGTGTAAAATATTCGTTTATTGCCTTAGTAAATGTACAACGTGTATGTGGGAAATGTTACTATGTATTCAAAAAAGTGTTCGAAACATTTTTCTTAAATGTACATTCCTACTTGTTGAGCACTGCGTTGGTTTCTCTTGAAGACGAAAGGGTGATGCAGCAAAGTAGCGTAAGTATTTCTCTCAGTTTTTGAGAACCAAGATATCAATCCAGTAGGAGGCCACACGCAAGTCTCTCGTACCTACACAAACAAATAAGAGTCTCGCAACCAACGCAATAAAGGGCTTGTTAATCCCTTCACGGTCACTTACGAGAGTGAGATCTGATAGACTTAATAATAATAAGATAAATATTTTTGGTATTTTTATGATATAGATTGAAAGTAAAGATTGCAAAGTAAAATAGATTGAAACCTTATATGATGGAAAATAGACCCGGTGGCCATAAGCTTCACTAGTGGCTTCTCTCAAGATAGCATAAGTATTACGGTGGGTGAATGAATTACTGTCGAGCAATTGATAGAAAAACGAATAGCTATGAGAATATCTAGGCATGATCATGTATATAGGCATCACGTCCGTAACAAGTAGACCGACTCCTGTCTGCATCTACTTATATTACTCCACACATCGACCGCTATCCAGCATGCATCTAGAGTATTAAGTTCATAAGAACAGAGTAACGCATTAGGTAAGATGACATGCTGCAGAGAGATAAACTCAAGCAATATAATATAAACCCCATCTTTTTATCCTCGATGGCAACAATACAATACGTGTCGTTTCCCTTTCTGTCACTGGGATCGAGCACCGCAAGATTGAACCCAAAGCTAATCACTTCTCCCATTATAAGAAAGATCAATCTAGTAGGCCAAACCAAACTGATAATTCGAAGAGACTTGCAAAGATAACCAATCATGCATAAAAGATTTCAGAGAAGAGTCAAATATTGTTCATAGATAGACTTGATCATAAACCCACAATTCATCGGATCTCGACAAACACACCGCAAAAAGAGTTACATCGAATAGATCTCCAAGAAGATCGAGGAGAACTTTGTATTGAGATCCAAAGAGAGAGAAGAAGCCATCTAGCTAATAACTATGGATCCGAAGGTCTGAACTAAACTGCTCACACATCATCGGAGGGACCATGGAGTTGATGTAGAGGCCCTCTGTGATCGTTGCCCCCTCCGGCGAAGCTCCGAAAAAGGCCCCAAGATGGGATCTCTTGGGTACAGAAGGTTGCGGCGGTGGAAATAGGGTTTCGTGGTGCTCCTGGATGTTTTCGGGGTATGAGACCATATATAGGAGGAAGAAGTAGGTCGCTTGAGCCACGAGGGGCCCACGAGGGGGGAGGGGTGCCCAGGGGGTAGGCGCGCCCCTGCCTCATGGACACCTCGTTGGTTTCTTGACCTCCACTCCAAGTCATCTGGATCATGTTTGTTCGAAGAATCACGCTCCCGAAGGTTTCATTCCGTTTGGACTCCGTTTGATATTCCTTTTCTGCGAAACACTGAAAAAGGCAAAAAACAGCAATTTGCACCGGGCCTTGGGTTAATAGGTTAGTCCCAAAAATAATATAAAAGTGTAAAATAAAGCTCATTAACATCCAAAACAGATAATATAATAGCATGGAACAATCAACAATTATAGATACGTTGAAGACGTATCAAGCATCCTCAAGCTTAATTCATGCTCGTCCTCGAGTAGGTAAATGATAAAAACAAAATTTTTGATGTGGACTCCTTTCTAGCATGTTCTTCAATGTGTTTTTCTCTATTGTGGCATGAATGTTCTGATCCGAAAGATTCAAGATAAAAGTTTATTGTTGACATAAAAATAGCAATACTCCAAGTATGCTAATCAAGCAATTATGTCTTATCAAAATAACATAGCCAAAAAAAACTTATCCCTACAAAATCATATAGTTTGGCCATGCTTCATTTTCGTCACACAAAATGCTTCCATCATGCACAACCCCGATGACAAGCCAAGCAATTGTTTCATACTTAGCCTTTTCAAACTCTTTCAACTTTTACGCAATATATAAGCACGAGCCATGGACATAGCACTATGGGTGGAATAGAATATGATGGTTGAGGTTGTGTGAGAAGACAAAAAGGGAGAAAGTCTCACATTGACGCGACTAATCAATGGGCTATGGAGATGCCCACTGATTGATGTCAATGCAAGGAGTAGGGATTGCCACGCAACGGATGCACTAGAGCTATAAATATATGAAAGCTCATCAAAGAAACTAAGTGGGTGTGCATCCAACTTGCTTGCTCACGAAGACCTAGGGCATTTGAGGAAGCCCATCATTGGAATATACAAGCCAATTTCTATAATAAAAAATTTCCACTAGTATATGAAAGTGACAAAATAAGAGGCTCTCTATCATGAAGATCATGATGCTACTTTGAAGCACAAGTTAGGAAAAGGATAGTAACATTGTCCCTTCTCTATTTTTCTCTCTTTTTTTTGTTTGGGCCTTCTTTTTTTCGTCCGGAGTCTCATCCCGACTTGTGGGGGAATCATAGTCTCCATCATCCTTTCCTCACATGGGACAATGATCAAATGATGATCATCACACTTTATTTACTTATAACTCAAAAATTACAACTTGATACTTAGAACAAAATATGACTCTATGTGAATGCCTCTGGCGGTGTACCAGCATTGCGATGAATCAAGAGTGACATGTATGAAAAATTAAGCATGGTGGCTTTGCCACAAATACGATGTCAACTACATGATCATGCAAAGAAATATGACAATGATGATGCGTTTCATAATAAATGGAATGGTGGAAAGTTGCATGGCAATATATCTCGAAATGGCTATGGAAATGCCATAATAGGTAGGTATGGTGGCTATTTTGAGGAAGATATAAGGAGGCTTATGTGTGATAGAGTGTGTCATATCACGGGGTTTGGATGCACTGGCGAAGTTTGCACCAACTCTCAAGGTGAGAAAGGGCAATGCATGGTACCGAAGAGGCTAGCAATGATGGAAGGGTGAGATTGCGTATAATCCATGGACTCAACATTAGTCATAAAGAACTCACATACTTATTGGAAAAATCTACAAGTCATCAAAACCAAGCACTACGCGCATGCTCCTAGGGGGATAGATTGGTAGGAAAAGACCATCGCTCATCCCCGACCGCCACTCATAAGGAAAGCAATCAAAGAACACCCCATGCTTCAAATTTTTCACACAATGTTTACCATACGTGCATGCTACGGGACTTGCCAACTTCAACACAAGTATTCATCAATTTCACAATTACTCAACTAGCACACCTCTAATATTACCACCTTTATATCTCAAAACAACTATCAAGCATCCAACTTCTTTTAGCATTTAAAATTTATAACCAAAGTGAATTACCATGCTGTTATAAAAGACTCTAAAAATGATATAAGTGAAGCATGAGAGATCAATTATTTCTATAAAATAGAACCACCGTCGTGCTCTAAAAGATATAAGCGAAGTACTAGAGCAAAAATTATCCAACTCAAAAGATATAAGTGAAGCACATAGAGTATTCTAATAAATTCCAATTCATGTGTGTCTCTCCCAAAAGGTGTGTACAACAAGGATGACTGTGGCAAACTAAAAAGCAAAGACTCAAATCATACAAGATGCTCCAAGCAAAACACATATCATGTGGCGAATAAAAATATAGCTCCAAGTAAAGTTACCGATGGACGAAGATGAAAGAGGGGATGCCTTCCGGGGCTTCTCCAAGCTTAGGATTTTGGTTGTCCTTGGATTTTACCTTTGGGTGCCTCGGGCATCCCAAATCTTAGGCTCTTGCCACTCCTTGTTCCATAATCCATCAAATCTTTACCCAAAACTTGAAAACTTCACAACACAAAACTTAAAAGAAAATCTCGTGAGCTCCGTTAGTAAAAGAAAACAAACCACCACTTCAAGATACCATAATGAACTAATTCTTTATTTATATTAGTGTTAAACCTACTGTATTCCAACTTTTCTATGGTTCATAAACTCTATTACTAGCCATAGATTCATCAAAAGAAGCAAACAACACACGAAAAACAGAATCTGTCAAAAACAGAACAGTCTATAGTAATATGTAGGTTTCGAATACTTCTGGAACCCCAAAAATTCTAAAATAAATTGCTGGACGTCAGGAATTTATCTGTTAATCATGTGCAAAAATAATTAACTAAATATCACTCCCCAGTAAAAATGGCAGCAAATATCGTGAGCGCTAAAGTTTCTGTTTTTTATAGCAAGATCGCAAAGACTTTCCCCAAGTCTTCCCAAAGGTTCTACTTGGCAGAAACACTAATTATAAGCATAAAACCACATCTAAACAGAGGCTAGATGAATTATTTATTACTAAACAGAATCTGAAAGCAAGAAAAAAATAAAATTGGGTTGCCTCCCAACAAGCGCTATCGTTTAACGCCCCTAGCTAGGCATAAAAGCAAGGATAGATCTAGGTATTATTATCTTTGGTATTTATATTTTTAATGGAATTATGCTCGAATCCAGGAGGTTCCTTACGTTTCCCTTCATACTCTGAGATTTTTAAATCTAGAGCATCCAACCGCTTATTGCAAAGTGTAATCAATGTATTCATGCGGTGAAGGTTCCCTCCAACATTTTTAAGAGGTTCAATAGACTTTTGCAATTCGCATAATTTTTCTAAGATTTGGGTTCCCTCAGGAGATGGTCCCTTTTGTGGGGGAAGTACTCCTACTATCCCTTCTATAATTTCATAAGCAACACTGGGATCAATATCAATAAAATGCCCTTTGGCGAAAAAATCAAGGAGTTGCCTATGGGGAAAGGTGAGCCCAATATAAAAATTACAAAGTAAAATCTTAGAGTCTCCCTCTATAGTGCAATCATGATAAGATTTTATCATCCTATACCAAGAATCTTTTAAGTTTTCTCCTGGTCTTTGTTTGAAGTGGAGAACTTCAAAATTGGGAGACAGAGGAGTAGATAAAGGACTAGCCATAACGACGAAGCAAGCAAAAGAAAAAGCGAACGGAAAAAGAGGGTGAATAAAATGTCAAGGGTGAAGTGGGGGAGAGGAAAACGAGAGGCAAATGGCAAATAATGTACTGCGAGGGATAAGAGTTTGTGATGGGTACTTGGTATGTCTTGACTTGTGTGTAGACTCCCCGGCAACGGCACCGGAAATCCTTCTTGCTACCTCTTGAGCACTGCGTTGGTTTTCCCTTGAAGAGGAAAGGGTGATGCAGCAAAGTAGTGTAAGTATTTCCTTCCGTTTTTGAGAACCAAGGTATCAATCTAGTAGGAGGCCACACGCAAGTCCCTCGTACCTACACAAACAAATAAGAACCTCACAACCAACGTGATAAAGGGGTTGTCAATCCCTTCACGGTCACTTACGAGAGTGAGATCTGATAGAGATAATAATGATAAGATAAATATTTTTGGTATTTTTATGATATAGATTGAAAGTAAAGATTGCAAAGTAAAATAGATTGGAAACTTATATGATGGAAAATAGACCCGGGGGCCATAGGTTTCACTAGTGGCTTCTCTCAAGATAGCATAAGTATTACAGTGGGTGAACGAATTACTGTCGAGCAATTGATAGAAAAGCGAATAATTATGAGAATATCTAGGCATGATCATGTATATAGGCATCACGTCCGTGACAAGTAGACCGACTCCTGCCTGCATCTACTACTATTACTCCACACATCGACCGCTATCCAGCATGCATCTAGAGTATTAAGTTCATAAGAACAGAGTAACGCATTAGGTAAGATGACATGCTGCAGAGAGATAAACTCAAGCAATATGATATAAACCCCATCTTTTTATCCTCGATGGAAACAATACAATACGTGTCATTTCCCTTTCTGTCACTGGGAAAGGACACCGCAAGATTGAACCCAAAGCTAAGCACTTCTCCCATTGCAAGAAAGATCAATCTAGTAGGCCAAACTAAACTGATAATTCGAAGAGACTTGCAAACATAACCAATCATGCATAAATGATTTCAGAGAAGAATCAAATATTTTTCATAGATAGACTTGACCATAAACCCACAATTCATCGGATCTCGACAAACACACCGCAAAAAGAGTTACATCGAATAGATCTCCAAGAAGATCGAGGAGAACTTTGTATTGAGATCCAAAGAGAGAGAAGAAGCCATCTAGCTAATAACTATGGACCCGAAGGTCTGAAGTAAACTATTCACACATCATCGGAGGGGCCATGGAGTTGATGTAGAGTCCCTCCATGATCGATGCCCCCTCCAACGGAGCTCCGAAAAAGGCCCCAAGATGGGATCTCTTGGGTACAAAAGGTAGCGGCGGTGGAAATAGGGTTTCGTGGTGCTCCTAGATGTTTTCGGGGTATGTGAACATATATAGAAGGAAGAAGTAGGTCGGTTGAGCCATGAGGGGCCCATGAGGGGGAGGGTGCGCCCAGGGGGGTAGGTGCGCCCCTGCCTCATGGACACCTCGTTCGTTTATTGACGTCCACTCCAAGTCCTCTGGATCACGTTTGTTCCAAAAATCACGCTCCTGAAGGTTTCATTTCGTTTGGACTCCATTTGATATTCCTTTTCTGCGGAACACTGAAGTAGGCAAAAAAACAGCAATTTGCACTAGGCCTTGGGTTAATAGGTTCGTCCCAAAAATAATATAAAAGTGTAAAATAAAGCCCATTAAGATGCAAAACGGATAATATAATATCATGGAACAATCAAAAATTATAGATACGTTGGAGACGTATCAAGCACCCCCAAGCTTAATTCCTACTCCTCCTCGAGTAGGTAAATGATAAAAACAGAATTTTTGATGTGGAATGCTTTCTAGCATGTTCTTCAATGTTTTTTTCTCTATTGTGGCATGAATGTTAAGATCCGAAAGATTCAAGATAAAAGTTTATTGTTGACATAAAAATAGTAATACATTATGCTAATCAAGCAATTATGTCTTATCAAAATAACATAGCCAAAGAAATCTTATCCCTACAAAATCATATAGTTTTCGTCACACAAAATGCTCCCATCATGCACAACCCCGATGACAAGCCAAGCAATTGTTTTATACTTAGCCTTTTCAAACTCTTTCAACTTTTACACAATATATGAGCGCGAGCCATGGACATAGCACTATGGGTGGAATAGAATATGATGGTTGAGGTTGTGTGAGAAGACAAAAAGTGAGAAAGTCTCACATTGACGCGACTAATCAATGGGCTATGGAGATGCCCACCGATTGATGTCAATGCAAGGAGTAGGGATTGCCATGCAACGGATGCACTAGAGCTATAAATATATGAGAGCTCATCAAAGAAACTAAGTGGGTGTGTGTCAGTGTCAAAACCGGCGGATCTCGGGTAGGGGGTCCCGAACTGTACGTCTAGGCCGGATGGTAACAGGAGGCAGGGGACACGAAGTTTTACCCAGGTTCGGGCCTTCTCGATGGAGGTAAAACCCTACGTCCTGCTTGATTAATATTGATGATATGGGTAGTACAAGAGTTGATCTACCACGAGATCAGAGAGGCTAAACCCTAGAAGCTAGCCTATGGTATGATTGTTGATGTGTATGTTGTCCTACGGACTAAAACCCTCCGGTTTATACAGACACCGGATAGGGTTAGGGTTACATAGAGTCGGTTACAATGGTAGGAGATCTGAACATCCGTATCGCCAAGCTTGCCTTCCACGCCAAGGAAAGTCCCTTCCAGACATGGGACGGAGTCTTCAATCTTGTATCTTCATAGTCCAGGAGTCCGGGTTGAAGGTATAGTTCGGCTATCCGAACACCCCCTAATACAGGACTCCCTCAGTAGCCCCTGAACCAGGCTTCAATGACGACGAGTCCGGCGCGCAAATTGTCTTCGAAATTGCAAGGCGGGTTCCTCCTCCAAATACTTCATAGAAGATCTTGAACACAAAGATAGTGTTCGGCTCTGCAAAATAAGTTTCCACATATTGCCATAGAGAGAATAATAATATTAACACAAATCTAATCTGCTGACGTATTCCATGGTGCGACACGCCACGACCAAGCCTTTATCCAAATCGTTTCATTATCCCACCTCAGCGTGTTATGCGAGGCGGTTTCCTTGGCATGTCTTGTCAAAGCAGAGATCGTGTCCCCTCATTTTGGGATTCTCATCAATATGGGCGTGGGTAACCCAACCGCGCCTTTGATTACGGCACTTGGAGATAAGCAAGTTTTACCAGGCTGGTGGGGACACATAATCGCGTCCACCCATATAAGGGGATAAGGATCCACCTTTTCACCCACGCCTTCTTCCTCCTCTGCCTATCCATTCTTGCGCACGCGAGCTCCAGCGCCCAAGTCCGCACTACCACCTCAACCCTCTCCAGTCATGTCCGGAGCGGGAGGCAAGTGGATGGTCTCCTCCGTCACGGAGGGACACATCAAAAACCGAGGAAGGCCGGATATCTAGCCAGCGACATCGCGCACCGGCTCCCTGAAAAGGGGCAGTTCATCCCCACTCCTAGGCCCCACGAGAGGGTGGTATTTCTCCCCCATTTCCTCCGCGGACTGGGCTTCCCTCTGCATCCATTTGTCCGAGGGCTCATGTTCTACTACAGCCTGGATTTCCATGATCTGGCCCCGAACTTCGTCCTCAACATCTCGGCGTTTATCATCGTGTGCGAGGCTTTCCTTCGCATCCGCCCCCATTTCGGCTTATGGCTAAAGACCTTCAACGTCAAGCCGAAGGTGGTGCGTGGCAGCCAGGCGGAGTGCGGCGGCGCCATGGTTGGCAAGATGGCCAACGTTCTGTGGCTCGAGGGCTCCTTTGTGGAGACCCTGAAGGGGTGGCAATCAGGGTGGTTTTACATCACCGAGCCGCGTGACGCCGAATGGGTCGCACCCCC
>NC_041382.1:696399427-696449391 GCF_002162155.2 Triticum dicoccoides | reverse complement strand
ACCTCCTGGAAGGAGACAAGCCTATCTTGGGGTAAAAAAAGGAGAGCTGACCGGACTCCAAACATGCATCCAAACCCTGGTGGACAAGAAGCTCAAGCTTGTCAACGTAGTCCAGGTTATGCTCGTCCGTCTGATCCTCCCGTGCCAACGACGGGCCTTCAACCTTTGGGAATTTGACCCGGTGCAGCATCAAACTCTTAACAGGCTCTTTGACACGACGTACGAAGATGCCTGGAGGGTGCTTTTCAAGGGCGCCGAGGCTCCCGTATCCGCTGCCGAGGATCGCGGATTCAGTACTCAGCATCACGCTCATGCGGTAAGCTGTTTTTGTCCTTTTGCAGGGTATCAGTTTTCCATAGTTTGACTCTATGCGGGATCTGAGTTCCCTTATCCTGGATAGGATTGGGTGGTGACGTCCGGACACATCAACTGTCCGGCTCCTCTACCCGAAGGCCCAGCGGACGCTCGCTTGGCGAAGCTGCTGGTTCCGGTGCCCTATGTGGTGCCGGAGAAGAAGGCCACGAAAAGGGCCACGGGGACTCAAAAGAGTGCCCGACGCTAGGAGGTGTCGGATTCATCATCCGACGGTCCCGAAGCGCCTTCCTCTCGTGAAAACGAGGAGGAAGAAGAAGAGACCTCTCCCCTTCCAGCGGGAGGAGAGAAGAAGAGGAAGGCCGCCCTCTCTGAGGAGGCCGGAGGGTCCAAGAAGGGGAAAACCCTTCCTCCGGACTGCTCCACCGACGCCGACGATGACGAAGAGGAGTGGCAGCCCAGGGCCAAGCCCCTGGCGAAATCGTAAGTATCCGGATACTGGAGTGACTCATAGTATTTGTTTATTGCATAGCTTTCCCTTATGTCGAACGTGTTTACGCAGGCCACCCAAAGACCGACTCGACGCGTCGTCGAGCGGCTCACTGGGCTCGTCGGAGGTGAACTCGCTCCCGGCAGCTTCCTCCCCACGCCCTACGGGCGACACTGAAGTGTTGTCCCAACAGGTTCCAAGCAGGGAGGAGGTGGTCCTGGAGGCGCCGCAAGGCGACCTCCCGGACTCCAGGAGTAAAGGGGAGGAACCCCCCAGGGCTCCAAGTCCGGCTTAAGGCCGGACACAGCTCCGGAATCTTCAAGGGTTCCAGAGTCCGGCGGGCGATCTCCTTCCAAGAGGAGCAAGCCTACCGTGCCGGTGTCCTCCGTCCAACCGGAGGCGCCGGACAATATGTTGGAGGCGCTCCAAGGTGCCTCCATCGACGAGGGGCGCCGCACTATTATGAGTGCGGTGATCCAGAAGTTCCGGTCCGCCAAAAGCAGACTGACTGAAGCTTGTACAAGCCTTTTAACAGGCTTTGAGGTAAGTAAAGAATGTTCAAATAATGTTACCGCATAGACAGTAGCCCCTGATGCTCTGTTGGGCGTTCAGGAAGAAAAGCCGAATAGAGGATCAAAGAATTCGCAGGAGTCTAATAAAAGGAGTCAATATGCGTATGCAGGCTTCTCTGCTAGCGTCCGCCGCACTGACTGTGGAAGTGGACGTGCTGAAGCAGAGTCTTGAGAAGTCCGAGCAAGAGCTCGGGCATGCCAAGAAGCAGCTCGAGGAGAAGGAAGGTAAGAAATACCCTGTTTGAATATGTATATAAAAAAGGTGCAATTGCAAAAAATGACAGGATTGACATGGCTATTGCAGGGGCCACGTCTGAGGTGGCGAACCTTAAGCAAGTGCTGCTCGAGGCCGAGAAGAGTGCGGCCGTGGAGCGCACCGAGCGGGAGAGGTATGAGGCTGAGGTTGGAAAGGTGCAGCAATAGCTCCAGGTTCTCATGAAGAAACATGAGAGTTTGGAGCTTGACTCGAAGACGCGAGCGTCCAAGCTCGCGGCAGCTATAGAAAATGCCAAGTCTGCCAAGGCCGAGTCCTAGAAGATCCTCCAGGAGTTGGATGAGGTGAAGAAGATTGCGGCGGGTAAGGCATTCTTTATGCAAAGCAAACACATAAACGTGAGTTACTTGTTACTTACTCGAATCCGGGGCTCTCCAGGAGCGTTCGCGGATCTTCCCCGGAGTGTATCTGATGCCGCCGCATTCTATCGAGCCGAGGAGGGCAGCTCGACGGAGAAGGTGGTCTGGTCTCAGTATGCTGAGGCCGGACACCCCGTGCCCCTGAGCGACCAACTGAAGCTATTGGTCGAGCTCCACAAGGCGGCCGAACAGGCCATGAAGGGCCTCCTAGTTCGGCTGTGGCCTGGAGAGGCTCTGCCTGGGAGCTATTTCGGGCTGGTGCGGCGGCTGGTGGAGGCCTGTCCGAGGCTTGAAGACATCAAGTGCTCCGTCTGCATTGAAGGTGCCGGTAGGGCCCTTGCCTATGCTAAGGTGCACTGGGGTAAGCTGGATGCGGAGAAGCTTGTGAGGGACAGTCCACCGCCGGGGAAAGAGCATCGCAAGCCCGAGAATTATTATAAGGATGTTCTGAAGGGTGCCTGCCTTGTTGCGGATGAATGTACCAAAGATGTATTTTTTGAGTAAAAACTCGCTCGTGTTATCCTGTGCGCTGAAAACTTGTTCATATGCGTTAAGCAATGCTGCTTGAATTTAAAATATTACCTTTTGTGCGGCTGTTTATCAATACTGAGAGATGGCGAGTCGTCGGCTTCTGCCTCCGTGCCGCTAGTGCTGGGGTGTTTGGAGATAAACCTGGGCGCTCTTTTTCCCATATTTGGGTCCTTCGAGGGAGGCGCTCAGCCCAACGAACGAGGCAATCGGACTATAATGCATGAACACTCTCACTTAGCCATAGAATTCTGTAATTTTAAATTTCGGCGAAGCCCCTGGTATTCGGAAGACCAATTTCGGGGCGCTATCCACGCCTTGGCCGGACAGAGTCGACTCCTCGCCCGAAGCGGCATAAGTCTTTAGGGACTCGAAAAAACCTCTCGAACAGCGACTAGCTCTCGCTTCATCATGACAGTCAGTTTTAGCTTTCTCCACTGAGGTGCTCGGCCCAGCTCAACTGGGGCACAATCGCAGTGGTTCTCCTAGTGCTACCTTAGCCGATATAGCGGAACGTAAGGCACCAAAACATAGGAGCTGGGCAAACCCAACTATTGACCCAAGACATGATTCGGAGTCGATGCATATAATGCTATAAGTTCGGGGTGCCGCACTTGTTAAAGTGTTCGGACTTCTCACACCATGTTGAGGGGTACTGAAGCCCCTGGCGTATTTTGGCCGTACCAAAGTGTACGGGTGCGACATGTCATTAAGGAACATATATATAAAAAAAAGGTAATGCAAAAAATAGACAAAAGCTATGCATTGTTCATAAAAATAGTTGCGATCAAGGCAGAACGATACAAGTGATGCGATAAACGAAAAATTGGACTATTTAACATGTCTACTCCAGGGGCAAGATGCGGAATAGTATGCGAAACAGGTATACTGCTCGTGATAGAGACCACCTGTGATTTCCGTAATGCGGCATGGCTTGTCTGCTTCCCTGGTTCTTGCATCGTTTGTGCGGCAGTTGAACTGCCGAACAGGCCTTCCGAAGAGTAGAGTCCTGAAAGTAAGAGAAAAGTAAAAAAAATCGGCAGCCCCTGGTGCGGTTTAAGCCGTTTTTTGGGCGTGCCGTGATGGTGCCCCTCCCCTTATGCCCATGGTATTTCCAGAGCGTAGTTATGGATGCGAGGTACTGGCGTCGCCTTTTTGCGAGGGTTGGGGTTGGGGCCGTATTGCTACGCCTGCTCGGAACGTGCCAGGCGGTCTTGTTGTAGGTTACTCCGGGCGCGCTTGACGGTGTCCGGTCGTTGAATGGCCGGACTGGAGACTTGCATAGAGAGGCTGCTTTGTACTTCCGCTGCGAGGGCCGCTGTGTGCTCCTCCGTTCGGAGGGAGCGTTCGGTGTTTCCATTGACCGTAATTACTCCTCGAGGGCCTGGCATCTTGAGCTTAAGGTATGCGTAGTGCGGGACCGCATTGAACTTGGAAAATGCGGTTCGCCCGAGCAGTGCATGATAACCACTGCGGAATGGGACTATGTCGAAGATTAACTCCTCGCTTCGGAAATTATCCAGAGATCCGAAGACCACTTCAAGTGTGACTGAGCCTATGCAGCTGACCTCTACACCTGGTATTACGCCTTTAAAGGTCGTTTTGGTGGGCTTAATCCTCGAGGGATCTATGCCCATTTTCCGCACTGTATCCTGGTAAAGCAGGTTCAGGCTACTGCCGCCGTCCATAAGGACTCTAGTGAGATGAAATCCGTCAATAATTGGGTCGAGAACCAATGTGGCAAATCCGCCATGACGGATGCTAGTGGGATGATCTCTTCGATCAAAGGTGATAGGGAAGGAGGACCATGGGTTGAACTTTGGGGCGACTGGCTCTACCGCGTATACGTCCCTTAACGCGCGCTTTTGCTCCCTCTTGGGGACGTGGGTGGCGTATATCATGTTCACCGTCCGCACTTGTGGGGAAAAGCCCTTCTGTCCATTGTTGTTCGGCGGCCGGGGCTCCTCGTCGTCATCGCTATGCGACCCCTTGTCTTCATTGTCGGCGCTTAATCTGCCTGCCTGCTTGAACACCCAACAGTCCCTGTTTGTGTGATTGGCCGGCTTTTCGGGGGTGCCATGTATTTGGCACAAGCGGTAGAGTATTCGGTCCAAGCTGGACGGGCCCCTGGGATTCCTTTTGAATGATTTTTTCCGCTGACCAGATTTAGAGCCTCTGAATCCAGCATTAACTGCCGTATCCTTGGCATTGTCGCCGTTGATGCGGTGCTTCTGTTGGTTGCGATGCGACCTGCCACTAATGTCCTTGGTGTCCGAGCGACCAGGGTTCTTGGTCATATTGTTGCTACGACCAAGCCAGCTGTCTTCTCCCGCGCAAAAGCGGGTCATGAGCGCCGTGAGTGCTGCCATAGATTTCGGCTTCTCCTGTCCTAGGTGCCGGGCAAGCCACTCGTCACGGATATTATGCTTGAAGGCTGCTAAGGCCTCTGCTTCCGGACAGTCGAGTATTTGATTTTTCTTTGTTAGGAACCGTGTCCAGAATTGCCTGGCCGATTCATCTGGCTGCTGAATTACGCGGCTTAGGTCGTCAGCGTCTGGGGGTCGCACATAGGTGCCCTGGAAATTGTCGAGGAATGTGGCTTCCAGGTCCTCCCAACAGCTGATTGACCCTGTTGGCAGGCTGTTAAGCCACTGCCGGGCTGGTGCTTTAAGCTTGAGTGGGAGGTATTTGATGGCGTGAAAATCATCGCCGCGGGCCATGTGGATATGAAGGAGATAATCCTCGATCCATACCGCGGGGTCTGTTGAGCCATCATATGATTCGATGTTTATGGGTTTGAAACCCTCGAGGATTTGATGATCCATTATTTCATTTGTGAAGCACAACGGGTGTGCGGCGCCTCTGTACTGGGCGATATCATGACGTAGCTCCAATGAGCTTTGTCTACTGTGTTCGGCCCTGCCGAATTTGTGGCCGGCGTGACGGTTGTCGTCTCGAGCCATGGGGTACCTACGCGATCCATAGATCGATCTTGTTTGCCTTGTCTTGTCCTCCAACATGTCTCGTAAGTCCGGCACATATTCCCGTGCCTTGGTATGGGGTGCGGCTTGGGTGGAGGGCCATGAGGCCTCTCTGTCGCGGCCATGAGGTGGCCTGTCGGCCGCATCGAGTGCTTCCTCCTCTAATCGGGGTAGCAACCTGTGCTTCGGGTAGCACTTGGAGGGGCGTTCGGGTTTATGCTCTTCGGACGCGAGGACTTCAGTCCATCTATCGACTAGCCGATCTTCATCAGCTTTAAGCTGTTGCTACTTTTTCTTGAGGCTTCTTGTCGTGGCCATAAGCCTGCATTGAAAATGCTCTTGTTCGACGGGATCCTCTGGCACGACGAATTCGTCATCGTCGAGGCTTGCCTCATCTTCAGAGGGAGGCATATGATTATCGTCCTCGGCCTCTTTGTCAGTCGCTCTCCCATGGGGGCTGGTTTCTCCATCCTCCTGTGCTAAATCTTGCTCGGGGGGATGTTCTTCGGCGCTTTCCAGGGTATTATTATCTCCCGTGCTGGAATCGCCGTTTTTGTGTTGGCGGGATTTTGAGTGGCGCCGCTGACGCCGGCGCTTTTGCTGTTTTTTGGAGGGGTCATCCTCCGTTGTTCCATCACCCTCTCCCTCTTTTGGGGTGTCCACCATGTATATGTCATATGACGAGGTGGCTTTCCAGGGCCTAGTAGGCGCTGGTTCTTCATCATCTCCTTCATCGGCGTCCATACCGTCGATGTCTTTGGAGTCGAAGTCGAGCATGTCGGTTAAGTTGTCGACAGTGGCTACAAAGTGGGTGGTGGGTGGGTTTTGAATTTCTTCATCGTCCGTACCCCATCCTTGCTGACCGTAGTCCGGCCAGGGCTCTCCCGACAAAGAGAGAGACTTCAGTGATTTCAGGATATCACCGAAAGGCGAGTGCTGAAAGACGTCCGCGGTCGTGAACTCCATGATCGGCGCCCAATCGGATTCGCTCGGCAGGGGCGCGGAGGGTTCAGAGTCCGAAGAAGAATCCGGCTCCATGGAGTCACGAGTCTTGCAGAGTACGGGGCTGGTGTTCGGCTCAACCGCCGTTGGGATCGCAGCCCCCGAGGCGGTGTCCAACCGCCCATCCTTGATCGGCGCGGTCGGCTCCGAACCAGGGGCCGGAGCCGATGCAGGTGCGGCCTCTAGGGCACTGTTCGGTGGCAGAGCTAGATCATGCTCGTCGTGACAGTGCGGCGCGCTCGGTAGTGGTTCGAATCCGTCGAAGATCATGTCCCCGCGGATGTCGTCCGTGTAGTTTAAACTTCCGAATCTGACCTGACGGCCAGGGGCGTAGCTTTCGATCTGCTCTAGATGGCCAAGTGAATCGGACCGCAGTGCGAAGCCGCCAAAGATGAAGATCTGTCCGGGGAGGAAGGTCTCACCCTGGACTACACGGCGACGGAGCCATCGGGCCTGACGGCGACGGCACAGAGGGACTCTCAATGAAAGCACCAATGTCGGTGTCAAAACCGACGGATCTCGGGTAGGGGGTCCCGAACTGTGCGTCTAGGCCGGATGGTAACAGGAGGCAGGGGACACGAAGTTTTACCCAGGTTCGGGCCCTCTCGATGGAGGTAAAACCCTACGTCCTGCTTGATTAATATTGATGATATGGGTAGTACAAGAGTTGATCTACCACGAGATCAGAGAGGCTAAACCCTAGAAGCTAGCCTATGGTATGATTGTTGATGTGTATGTTATCCTACGGACTAAAACCCTCCGGTTTATATAGACACCGGATAGGGTTAGGGTTACATAGAGTCGGTTACAATGGTAGGAGATCTGAACATCCGTATCGCCAAGCTTGCCTTCCACACGAAGGAAAGTCCCTTCCGGACACGGGACGGAGTTTTCAATCTTGTATCTTCATAGTCCAGGAGTCCGGCTTGAAGGTATAGTTCGGCTATCCGAACACCCCCTAATCCAGGACTCCCTCAGTGTGCATCCAACTTGCTTGCTCATGAAGACCTAGGGCATTTGAGGAAACCCATCATTGGAATATACAAGCCAAGTTCTGTAATGAAAAATTCCCACTAGTATATGAAAGTGACAAAATAAGAGACTCTCTATCATGAAGATCGTGGTGCTAGTTTGAAGCACAAGTGTGGGAAAAGGATAGTAACATTGTCCCTTCTCTCTTTTTCTCTACTTGTTTTTTTGTTTGGGCCTTCTTTTTTTTTTGTGGCCTCTTTTTTTCGTCCGAAGTCTCATCCCGACTTGTGGGGGAATCATAGTCCCCATCATCCTTTTCCTCACATGGGACAATGCTCTAATGATGATCATCACACTTTATTTACTTACAGCTCAAAAATTACAACTCGATACTTAGCACAAAATATGACTCTATGTGAATGCCTCCGGCGGTGTACCAGGATTGCGATGAATCAAGAGTGATATGTATGAAAAATTAAAAATGGTGGCTTTGCCACAAATACGATGTCAACTACATGATCATGCAAAGCAATATGACAATGATGATGCGTGTCATAATAAATGGAACGGTGGAAAGTTGCATGGCAATATATCTCGGAATGGCTATGGAAATGCCATAATAGGTAGGTATGGTGGCTGTTTTGAGGAAGATATAAGGAGGCTTATGTGTGATAGAGTGTATCATATCACAGGGTTTGGATGCACCGGCGAAGTTTGCACCAACTCTCAAGGTGAGAAAGGGCAATGCACGGTACCAAAGAGGCTAGCAATGCTGGAAGGGTGAGAGTGCGTATAATCCATGGACTCAATATTAGTCATAAAGAACTAACATACTTATTGCAGAAATCTACAAGTCATCAAAACCAAGCACTACGCGCATGCTCCTAAGGGGGTAGATTGGTAGGAAAAGACCATCGCTCGTCCCCGCCCGCCACTCATAAGGAAAGCAATCAAAGAACACCCCATGCTTCAAATTTGTCACACAACATTTACCATACATGCATGCTACGGGACTTGCCAACTTCAACGCAAGTATTCATCAATTTTACAATTACTCAACTAGCACACCTCTAATATTACTACCTTTATATCTCAAAACAACAATTAAGCATCCAATTTCTCTTAGCATTTAAAATTTATAACCAAAGTGAATTACCATGTTGTTCTAAAATACTCTCAAAATGATATAAGTGAAGCATGAGAGATCAATTATTTCTATAAAATAGAACCACCGCCGTGCTCTAAAAGATATAAGATAAGTACTAGAGCAAAAATTATCCAACTCAAAAGATATAAGTGAAGCTCATAGAGTATTCTAATAAATTCCAATTCATGTGTGTCTCTCCCAAAAGGTGTGTACAGCAAGGATGATTGTGGTAAACTAAAAAGCAAAGACTCAAATCATACAAGATGCTCCAAGCAAAACACATATCATGTGGCGACTAAAAATATAGCTCCAAGTAAAGTTACCGATGGATAAAGACGAAAGAGGGGATGCCTTCCGGGGCATCCCCAAGCTTAGGTTTTTGGTTGTCCTTGGATTTTACCTTGGGGTGCCTTGCTGAAAGTGCAACTATCCTTGCGTGTTTTTGGTAATTCCTAACAACATATAGTTCATTGAGCTATTGCTATTTCAAGATAAACATTTTAGGAAAGCTCAGTGATTGGCATGGCATGGATGAGAAAAGTGGACCCCTCAAAATGCTAAGGACAAAGAATTGGATCAAGCTCAAAGCTTAGGACTCTACATCTTTTCATTTTAAGTGATCCAAGATCACGTTGAGTCCATAGGAAAAGCCAATACTATTAAGAGGGGATGAGGTGTTGCCTAATGGATTGCTTGCTCAAAGTGCTTAGTGATATGCTCCAAAACCCTCAACTACTTTCTCACATCCACATATGTCCCAAACCAAAAGTCAAACACAGCCCCATCGAAATTTTCTGTCCGGCGCCACCGAGTTCAGTTGACATAGCCACTGCCAGAAACCCTAGTCTTTTCGGTCTCACCGATAGGGATCTCGGTCTCACCGAGATGGGATTGTAATCTCTCTGTTTCCCTTCATAACGTTTCGGTCAAACCGAGATGAGCGATCGGCCCCACCGAGATTGCAATGCAAACTCTCTATTTCCCTTTTGTGACACTTCGGTCCAACCGAGATGAGCGAATCGATCCCACTAAGTTTGCCTGACCAACTCTCTGTTTGTCCTTTACCAAAATCAGTCTCACCGAGTTTGTGTAATCGGTCTCACCGAGATTATGTTATGCCCTAACCCTAACGAAATCGGTCCCACCGAGTTGACATGTCAGTCCCACCGAGAATCCTAACGTTCACATTTTGAACTAAATCGATCTGACCGTGTTTCATGATTCGGTCCCACCAAGTTTGGTGATTTGTGTGTAACGGTTAGAGTTTGTGTGGAGGCTATTTATACCCCTCCACCCACTCTTCAATCAAGAAGAGAGCTATCAGAACATGCCTACACTTCCAACATACATTTTCTGAGAGAGAACCACTTACACTTGTGTTGAGGTCAAGATATTCCACTCCAACCACATAAATCTTGATCTCTAGCCTTCCCCAAGTTGCTTTCCACTCAAATCATCTTTCCACCAAATCCAAATCCTGTGAGAGAGAGTTGAGTGTTGGGGAGACTATCATTTGAAGCACAAAAGCAAGGAGTTCATCATCAACACACCATTTGTTACCTCTTGGAGAGTGGTGTCTCCTAGATTGGTTAGGTGTCACTTGGGAGCCTCCGTCAAGATTTTGGAGTTGAACCATGGAGTTTGTAAGGGCAAGGAGATCGCCTACTTCGTGAAGATCTGCCCGAGTAAGGCAAGTCCTTAGTGGGTGACGGCCATGGTGGGATAGACAAGGTTGCTTCTTCGTGGACCCTTCGTGGGTGGAGCCCTCCGTGGACTCACGCAACCGTTACCCTTCGAGGGTTGAAGTCTCCATCAACGTGGATGTCCGATAGCACCACCTATCGGAACCACGCCAAAAATCTCCGTGTCTCCAATTGCGTTTGCACACTCCAAACTCCTCCATTTACCTCCATATGCAATTGCTTTAAATTCCGCTGCTATACTATTAGAATTACATGTGTAGGTTGATTGCTTGACTTGTGTTAAGTTGCTAAAATCTGCCAAGAACTAAATTTGGGAAAAGGCTGGATTTTTATTTTGTCAAGTAGTCTAATCACCCCCCCCCCTCTAGACTTACTTTCAATCCTACAAGTGGTATCAGAGCTTTGGTCTCCATTTGCTTTGATTTCCATACCTTTTGGTGGTCATAGACTTGGTTTCACAACCTAGGAGATGAAGGAAATATGCCCTAGAGGCAATAATAAAGTTATTATTTATTTCCTTATATCATGATAAATGTTTATTATTCATGCTAGAATTGTATTAACCGGAAACATAATACATGTGTGAATACATAGACAAACAGATTGTCACTAGTATGCCTCTACTTGAATAGCCCATTGATCAAAGATGGTTATGTTTCCTGACCATAGACATGAGTTGTCATTTGATTAACGGGGTCACATCATTAGGAGAATGATGTGATTGACATGACCCATTCCGTTAGCTTAGTGGAAATAGAGGGAAGCAAGGGAGTGTGGGGCGCGCCTCCCCAAGGCCCAAACCGAATTGGTTTAGGGCAAGGGGGCCGGCCCCCTCTTTCCTTCTCTCCCTCTTCTTTCCTTCTCCCGAATCCTATTCCAACTAGGAAAGGGGGGAAGTCCTACTCCCGATGGGAGTAGTACTCCTCCTGGCGCGCCCTCTCCCTGGCCGGCCGCACCCCCCTTGCTCCTTTATATACGGGGGCAGGGGGCACCCCACAGACACAACAATTGATCTCTTGATCTCTTAGTCATGTGCGGTGCCCCCTCCACCATAGTCCACCTTGATTTTACTGTAGCGGTGCTTAGGCGAAGCCCTGCGTCGGTAGAACATCAACATTGTCACCACGCCATTGTGCTGATGAAACTCTCCCTCAACACTTGGCTGGATCGGAGTTCGAGGGACGTCATCGGGCTGAACGTGTGCTGAACTCGGAGGTGCCGTACGTTCGGTACTTGATCGGTCGGATCGTGAAGACGTACGACTACATCAACCGCGTTGTGCTAACGCTTCCGCTTTCGGTCTACGAGGGTACATAGACAACAATCTCCCCTCTCGTTGCTATGCATCACCAAGATCTTGCATGTGCGTAGGAAATTTTTTGAAATTACTACGTTCCCCAACAGTGGTATCAGAGCCTGGTTTTATGCGTAGATGTCATATGCACGAGTAGAACACAAGTGAGTTGTGGGCGATATAAGTCATACTACTTACCAGCATGTCATAGTTTGGTTCGGCGGTATTGTTGGATGAAGCGGCCCGGACCGACATTATGCGTACGCTTACACGAGACTGGTTCTACCGACGTGCTTTGCACACAGGTGGCTGGCGGGTGTCAGTGTTGGAAATATGCCCTAGAGGCAATAATAAAGTGATTATTATTATATTTACCTTGTTCATGATAATTGTCTATTATTCATGCTATAATTGTGTTATATGGAAATCATAATACATGTGTGAATACATAGACCACAACATGTCCCTACTGAGCCTCTAGTTAACTAGCTCGTTGATCAATAGATAGTCATGGTTTCCTGACTATGGACATTGGATGTCATTGATAACGGGATCACATCATTAGGAGAATGATGTGATGGACAAGACCCAATCCTAAGCATAGCACAAGATCGTGTAGTTCGTTTACTAGAGCTTTTCCAATGTCAAGTATCATTTCCTTAGACCATGAGATCGTGTAACTCCCAGATGCCATAGGAGTGCTTTGGGTGTACCAAACGTCACAACATAACTGGGTGACTATAAAGGTATGCTACAGGTATCCCCGAAAGTATCTGTTGGGTTGATACAGATCGAGACTGGGATTTGTCACTCCGTATGACGGAGAGGTATCTCTGGGCCCACTTGGTAATGCATCATCATAATGAGCTCAATGTGACCAAGTGTTTGGTCACGGGATCATGCCTTATGGTACGAGTAAAGTGACTTGCCGGTAACGAGATTGAACGAGGTATTGGGATAGCGACGATCGAATCTCGGGCAAGTAACGTACCGATTGACAAAGGGAATTGAATACGGGATTGATTGAATCCTCGACATCGTGGTTCATCCGATGAGATCATCGTGGAACATGTGGGAGCCAACACATGTATCCAGATCCCGTTGTTGGTTATTGACCGGAGAGTCGTCTCGGTCATGTCTGCGTGTCTCCCGAACCCGTAGGGTCTACACACTTAAGGTTCGGTGACGCTAGGGTTGTAGAGATATTAGTATGCGGTAACCCGAAAGTTGTTCGGAGTCCCGGATGAGATCCCGGGCCTTACAAGGAGTTCCGGAATGGTCCGGAGGTGAAGATTTTTATATAGGAAGTCCAGTTTCGGCCATCGGGAAAGTTTCGGGGGTAATCGGTATTGTACCGGGACCGCCGGAAGGGTCCCGGGGGTCCACCGGGTGGGGCCATCTGTCTCGGAGGGCCCCATGGGCTGAAGTGGGAGGGGAACCAGCCCCTGGTGAGCTGGTGCACCCCCCATGGGCCTCCCCCTGCGCCTAGGGTTGGAAACCCTAGGGGTGGGGGCGCCCCACTTGGCTTGGGGGGCAAGTCCCCCTTGGCCGCCGCTCCCCCTTAGAGATCCCATCTCCTAGGGCCGGCGCCGCCCCTAGGGGCCCTATATATAGTGGGGGGAGGGAGGGAAGCCGCACCCAAGTCCCTGGCGCCTCCCTCTCCCTCCGTGACACCTCTCCCTCTCGTTGGTTCTTGGCGAAGCCCTGCCGAGATCCCGCTGCTTCCACCACCACACCGTCGTGCTGCTGGATATCCATCAACCTCTCCACTCCCCTTGTTGGATCAAGAAGGAGGAGACGTCTCTCCCAATCGTACGTGTTTTGAACGCGGAGGTGCCATCCGTTCGGCGCTAGGTCATCGGTGATTTGGATCACGACGAGTACGACTCCATCAACCCCGTTCTCTTGAACGCTTCCGCTCGCGATCTACAAGGGTATGTAGATGCACTCCCCTCTCCCTCTTTGCTATATGACTCCATAGATTGATCTTGGTGATGCCTAGAAAATTTTAAAATTCTGCTACGTTCCCCAACAGTGGCATCATGAGCTAGGTCTATGCGTAGTTTCTATGCACGAGTAGAACACAAGTTGTTGTGGGTGTTGATTTTGTCAATTTACGTACCGTTACTAGTCTTATCTTGATTCGGCGGCATCGTGGGATGAAGCGGCCCGGACCGACCTTACACGTACGCTTACGTGAGACTGGTTCCACCGACTGACATGCACTAGTTGCATAAGGTGGCTAGCGGGTGGCTGTCTCTCCCACTTTAGTCGGATCGGGTTCGACGAAAAGGGTCCTTATGAAGGGTAAATAGAAATTGGCATATCACGTTATGGTTTTGGCGTAGGTAAGAAACATTCTTGCTAGAAACCTATAGCAACCACGTAAAAACTTGCAACAACAATTAGAGGACGTCTAACTTGTTTTTGCAGCATCTGCCATGTGATGTGATATGGCCAAAAGGATGTGATGAATGATATATGTGATGTATGAGATTGATCATGTTCTTGTAATAGGAATCATGACTTGAATGTCGATGAGTATGACAACCGGCAGGAGCCATAGGAGTTGTCTTAATTTATTTATGACCTGCGTGTCAACATAAACGTCATGTAATTACTTTACTATATTGCTAAACTATTAGCCATAGTAGTAGAAGTAATAGTTGACGAGACAACTTCATGAAGACACGATGATGGAGATTATGATGGAGATCATGGTGTCATGCCGGTGACAATGATGATCATGGCGCCCTGAAAATGGAGATCAAAAGGAGCAAAATGATATTGGCCATATCATGTCACTACTTGATTCCATGTGATGTTTATCATGTTTTACATCTTATTTGCTTAGAACGACGGTAGCTTAAATAAGATGACCCCTCACATAATTTCAAGAAAGTGTTCCCCCTAACTGTGCACCGTTGCGAAGGTTCGTTGTTTCGAA
The DNA here is from genome assembly GCF_002162155.2 of Triticum dicoccoides. Lineage (NCBI taxonomy): Eukaryota > Viridiplantae > Streptophyta > Magnoliopsida > Poales > Poaceae > Triticum > Triticum dicoccoides. The sequence continues at coordinate 696,434,810 of NC_041382.1, read as the reverse complement.
GCACCACGTGATGATCGGGTGTGATAGATCCTAACGTTCGAATACAACGGGTGTAAGCCAGATTTACACACACAATACACTTAGGTTGACCTGACGAGCCTAGCATGTACAGACATGGCCTCGGAACATGGAAGACCGAAAGGTCGAACATGAGTCGTATAGAAGATACGATCAACATGAAGATGTTCACCGATGATGACTAGTCTGTCTCACGTGATGATCGGACACGGCCTAGTTTACTCGGATCATGTATCACTTAGATGACAAGAGGGATGTCTGTCTGAGTGGGAGTTCATTAAATAATTTTATTAGATGAACTTAATTATCATGAACTTAGTCTAAAACATTTGCAAAATGTCTTGTAGATCAAATGGCCAACTCTCATGTCAACCTCAACTTCAACGCGTTACTAGAGAAAACCAAGATGAAAGATGATGGCAGCAACTATACGGACTGGGTCCGGAACCTGAGGATCATCCTCATAGCTGCCAGGAAAGCATATGTCCTAGAAGCGCCGCTAGGTGATGCACCCATCCCAGAGAACCAAGACGTTATGAACGCTTGGCAGTCACGTGTTGATGATTACTCCCTCGTTCAGTGCGGCATGCTTTACAGCTTAGAACCGGGGCTCCAAAAGCGTTTTGAGCGACACAGAGCATATGAGATGTTCGAAGAGCTGAAATGGTTTTCCAAGCTCATGCCCGGGTCGAGAGATATGAAGTCTCCAACAAGTTCTACAGTTGTAAGATGGAGGAAAATAGTTCTGTCAATGAGAACATACTCAAAATGTCTGGGTTGCACAATCGCTTGTCCCAGCTGGACATTAACCTCCCGGACGAGGCAGTCATTGACAGAATCCTTCAGTCGCTCCCACCTAGCTACAAGAGCTTTGTGATGAACTACAATATGCAGGGGATGGTGAAAACTATTCCTGAAGTATTTTCAATACTGAAATCAGCGAAGGTGGAAATCAAAAAGGAACATCAAGTGTTGATGGTCAATAAAACCACTAGTTTCAAGAAAGGCAAGGGTAAGAAGAACTTCAAGAAGGACGGCAAGGGAGTTGATGTGCCCGGTAAACTAGTTGACAGGAAGAAGTCAAAGAATGGACCCAAACCTGAGACTGAGTGCTTTTATTGCAAGGGAAAGGGACACTGGAAGCAGAACTGCCCCAAATACTTAGCGGACAAGAAGGCTGGCAACACTAAAGGTATATATGATATACATGTAATTGATGTGTACCTTACCAGTACTCGTAGTAGCTCCTGGGTATTTGATACCAGTGCGGTTGCTCACATTTGTAACTCAAAACAGGAGCTGCGGAATAAGCGGAGACTGGCGAAGGACGAGGTGACGATGCACGTCGGGAATGGTTCCAAGGTCGTTGTGATCGTCGTCGGCATGCTACCTCTACATTTACCTACGGGATTAGTTTTAAACCTCAATAATTGTTATTTAGTGCCAGCTTTGAGCATGAACATTGTATCTGGATCTCGTTTAATATGAGATGGCTACTCATTTAAATCCGAGAATAATGGTTGTTCTATTTATATGAGAGATATGTTTTATGGTCATGCTCCACTGGTCAATGGTTTATTCTTAATGAATCTCGAACGTGATGTTACACATATTCATAGTGTGAATACCAAAAGATGTAAGATTGATAATGATAGTCCCACATATCTATGGCACTGCCGCCTTGGTCACATCGGTGTCAAACGCATGAAGAAGCTCCATACAGATGGACTTTTGGAGTCTCTTGATTTCGAATCATTTGACACGTGTGAACCATGCCTCATGGGTAAAATGACCAAGACTCTGTTCTCTGGAACAATGGAGCGAGCAACCAACTTGTTGGAAATTATACATACTAATGTGTGCGGTCCAATGAGCGTTGAGGCTCGCGGTGGCTATCGTTATGTTCTCACTCTCACTGATGACTTAAGTAGATATGGGTATGTCTATTTGATGAAACACAAGTCTGAGACCTTTGAAAAGTTCAAGGAATTTCAGAATGAGGTAGAGAATCAACGTGACCGAAAGATAAAATTCTTACGATCAGATCGTGGGGGAGAATATTTAAGTCACGAATTTGGTACGCACTTAAGGAAATGTGGAATCGTTTCACAACTCACGCCGCTTGGAACACCTCAGCGTAACGGTGTGTCCGAATGTCGTAATCGCATTCTATTGGATATGGTGCAATCTATGATGTCACTCACTGATTTACCGCTATCATTTTGGGGATACACTCTAGAGACAGCTACATTCACTTTAAATAGGGCACCGTCTAAATCCATTGAGACGACACCGTATGAATTATGGTTTGGGAAGAAACCTAAGATGTTGTTTCTGAAAGTTTGGGGATGCGATGCTTATGTCAAGAAACTTCAACCTGAAAAGCTCGAACCCAAGTCGAAAAAATGCGTCTTCATAGGATACCCTAAGGAAACCATTGGGTATACCTTCTACCTCAGATCCGAAGGCAAGATCTTTGTTTCCAAGAACGGGTCCTTTCTAGAGAAAGAGTTTCTCTTGAGAGAAGTAAGTGGGAGGAAAGTAGAACTCGATGAAGTACTACCTCTTGAATCGGAAAGTAGCGCGGCTCAGGAAGATGTTCCTGTGGTGCCTGTACCGACTAGATAGGAAGATAATGATGATGATCAAGGTACTCCGGATCAAGTTGCTACTAAACTTCGAAGGTCCACAAGGACACGTTCCACACCAGAATGGTATGGCAACCCTGTCCTGGAAATCATGTTGTTAGACAATGGTGAACCTTCGAACTATGAAGAAGCAATGGCGGGCCCAAATTCCAACAAATGGCTTGAAGCCATGCAATCCGAGATAGGATCCATGTATGAAAACAAAGTATGGACTTTGACAGACTTGCTCGATGATCGGAGAGCGATAGAGAATAAATGGATCTTTAAGAAGAAGACGGACGCGGATGGTAATGTTACCATCTATAAGGCTCGACTTGTCGCTAAAGGTTATCGACAAGTTCAAGGGGTTGACTACGATGAGACCTTCTCACCCGTAGCAAAACTGAAGTCCGTCCGAGTCATGTTAGCAATTGCCGCATACTATGATTATGAGATATGGCAAATGGACGTCAAAACGGCATTCCTTAACGGCTTTCTTAAGGAAGAATTGTATATGATGCAGCCGGAAGGTTTTGTTGATCCTAAGAATGCTAACAAGGTATGCAAGCTCTAGCACTCCATCTATGGGCTGGTGCAAGCATCTCGGAGTTGGAACATTCGCTTTAATGAAATGATCAAAGCGTTTGGGTTTATGCAGACTTATGGAGAAGCCTACGTTTACAAGAAAGTGAGTGGGAGCTTTGTAGCATTTCTCATATTATATGTGGATGACATACTTTTGATGGGAAATGATATAGAACTTTTGGACAGTATTAAGGCCTACTTGAATAAGTGTTTTTCAATGAAGGACCTTGGAGAAGCTGCTTACATACTAGGCATCAAGATCTATAGAGATAGATCGAGACGCCTCATAGGTCTTTCACAAAGCACATACCTTGATAAGATATTGAAGAAGTGCAATATGGATCAGTCCAAGAAGGGGTTCTTGCCTGTGTTGCAAGGTGTGAAATTGAGCTTAGCTCAATGTCCGACCACGGCAGAAGATAGAGAAAAGATGAGTGTCGTCCCCTATGCCTCAGCCATAGGGTCTATCATGTATGCCATGTTGTGTACCAGACCTGATGTAAACCTTGCCGTAAGTTTGGTAGGAAGGTACCAAAGTAATCCCAGCATGGAACACTGGACAGCGGTCAAGAACATCCTGAAGTACCTGAAAAGGACTAAGGATATGTTTCTCGTATATGGAGGTGACGAGGAGCTTGTCGTAAAGGGTTACGTCGATGCTAGCTTCGACACAGATCTGGATGACTCTAAGTCACAAACCGGATACGTGTATATTTTGAATGGTGGAGCAGTAAGCTGGTGCAGTTGCAAGCAAAGCGTCGTGGCGGGATCTACATGTGAAGCGGAGTACATGGCAGCCTCGGAGGCAGCGCATGAAGCAATCTGGATGAAGGAGTTCATCACCGACCTAGGAGCCATACCCAATGCGTCGGGGCCGATCACTCTCTTCTATGACAACACTGGAGCTATTGCCCTTGCCAAGGAGCCCAGGTTTCACAAGAAGACCAGGCACATCAAGCGTTGCTTCAACTCCATTCGTGAAAATGTTCAAGATGGAGACATAGATATTTGCAAAGTGCATACGGATCTGAATGTCGCAGATCCGTTGACTAAACCTCTTCCGCGAGCAAAATATGATCAACACCAGAACTCTATGGGTGTTCGATTCATCACAATGTAACTAGATTATTGACTCTAGTGCAAGTGGAAGACTATTGGAAATATGCCCTAGAGGCAATAATAAAGTGATTATTATTATATTTCCTTGTTCATGATAATTGTCTATTATTCATGATATAATTGTGTTATCCGGAAATCATAATACATGTGTGAATACATAGACCACAACATGTCCCTAGTGAGCCTCTAGTTAACTAGCTCGTTGATCAATAGAGAGTCATGGTTTCCTGACTATGGACATTGGATGTCATTGGATGTCATTGTAGTTTGTTTGCTAGAGCTTTTCCAGTGTCAAGTATCATTTCCTTAGACCATGAGATCATGTAACTCCTGGATGCCGTAGGAGTGCTTTGGTTGTACCAAACGTCACAACGTAACTGGGTGACTATAAAGGTATGCTACAGGTATCCCCGAAAGTATCTGTTGGGTTGATACGAATCAAGACTGGGATTTGTCACTCCGTATGAAGGAGAGGTATCTCTGGGCCCACTCGGTAATGCATCATCATAATGAGCTCAATGTGACCAAGTGTTTGGTCATGGGATCATGCATTACGGTACGAGTAAAGTGACTTGCCGGTAACGAGATTGAACGAGGTATTGGGATACCGACGATCGAATCTCGGCCAAGTAACGTACCGATTGACAAAGGGAATTGAATACGGGATTGATTGAATCCCCGACATCGTGGTTCATCCGATGAGATCATCATGGAACATGTGGGAGCCAACATGGGTATCCAGATCCCGCTGTTGGTTATTGACCGGAGAGTCGTCTCGGTCATGTCTGCGTGTCTCCCGAACCCGTAGGGTCTACACACTTAACGTTCGGTGACGCTAGGGTTGTAGAGATATTAGTATGCGGTAACCCGAAAGTTGTTCGGAGTCCCAGATGAGATCCCGGATGTCGCGAGGAGTTCCGGAATGGTCCGGAGGTGAAGATTTATATATAGGAAGTCCAGTTTCAGCCATCTGGAAAGTTTCGGGGGTAATCGGTATTGTACCGGGACCACCGGAAGGGTCCCGGGGTTCCACCGGGTGGGGCCACCTGTCCCGGAGGGCCCCATGGGCTGAAGTGGGAGGGGAACCAGCCCCTGGTGGGCTGGTGCGCCCCCCATGGGCCTCCCCCTGTGCCTAGGGTTGGAAACCCTAGGGGTGGGGGCGCCCCACTTGGCTTGGGGGGCCAGTCCCCCTTGGCCGCCGCCCCCCTTGGATATCCCATCTCCTAGGGCCGGCGCCCCCTAGGGGCCCTATATATCGTGGGGGGAGGGAGGGAAGCCGCACCCAAGTCCCTGGCGCCTCCCTCTCCCTCCGTGACACCTCTCCCTCTCGTTGGTGCTTGGCGAAGCCCTGCCGAGATCCCGCTGCTTCCACCACCATGCCATCGTGCTGCTGGATCTCCATCAACCTATCCTCTCCCCTTGCTGGATCAAGAAGGAGGAGACGTCTCTCCCAACCGTACGTGTGTTGAACGCGGAGGTGCCGTCCGTTCGGCGCTAGGTCATCGGTGATTTGGATCACGACGAGTACGACTCCATCAACCCCGTTCTCTTGAACGCTTCCGCTCACGATCTACAAGGGTATGTAGATGCACTCCCCTCTCCATCCTTGCTAGATGACTCCATAGATTGATCTTGGTGATGCGTAGAAAATTTTAAAATTCTGCTACGTTCCCCAACAGTCAGTTTCTCCATCTTTAGTTGAACCGAGTGTGGATATGCCTGGTTCTTGCGAAGGTTAAAACAACACCAACTTGACAAACTATCATTGTGGTTTTGATGCGTAGGTAAGAACGGTTCTTGCTAAGCCCGTAGCAGCCACGTAAAACTTGCAACAACAAAGTAGAGGACGTCTAACTTGTTTTTGCAGGGCATGTTGTGATGTGATATGGTCAAAGCATGATGCTAAATTTTATTGTATGAGATGATCATGTTTTGTAACCGAGTTATCGGCAACTGGCAGGAGCCATATGGTTGTCGCTTTATTTTATGCAATGCAATCGCCCTGTAATGCTTTACTTTATCACTAAGCGGTAGGGATAGTCGTAGAAGCATAAGATTGGCGAGACGACAATGATGCTACAATGGAGATCAAGGTGTCGCGCCGGTGATGATGGTGATCATGACGGTGCTTCGGAGATGGAGATCACAAGCACAAGATGATGATGACCATATCATATCACTTATATTGATTGCATGTGATGTTTATCTTTTATGCATCTTATCTTGCTTTGATTGCTGGTAGCATTATAAGATGATCTCTCACTAAATTTCAAGATAAAAGTGTTCTCCCTGAGTATGCACCATTGCCAAAGTTCGTCATGCCCAGACACCACGTGATGCCGGGTGTGATAAGCTCTACGTCCATCTACAACGGGTGCAAGCCAGTTTTGCACACGCAGAATACTCAGGTTAAACTTGACGAGCCTAGCATATGCAGATATGGCCTTAGAACACTGAGACTGAAAGGTCGAGCGTGAATCATATAGTAGATATGATCAACATAGTAATGTTCACCATTGAAAACTACTCCATTTCACGCGATGATCGGTTATGGTTTAGTTGATTTGGATCACATGATCACTTAAAAGATTAGAGGGATGTCTTTCTAAGTGGGAGTTCTTAAGTAATATGATTAATTGAACTTAAATTTATCATGAACTTAGTACCTGATAGTATCTTGCTTGTCTATGTTTGATTGTAGATAGATGGCCCGTGCTGTTGTTCCGTTGAATTTTAATGCTTTCCTTGAGAAACCAAAGTTGAAAGGTGATGGTAGAAATTACAAGGACTGGGTCCGTAACTTGAGGATTATCCTCACTGCTGCTCAAAAGAATTACGTCCTGGAAGCACCGTTGAGTGCCAGGCCTGCTGCTGATGCAACTAAAGACGTTAAGAACGCCTGGCAAAGCAAAGCTGATGACTACTCGATTGTTCAGCGTGCCATGCTTTACGGCTTAGAACCGGGACTTCAACGATGTTTTGAACGGCATGGAGCATATGAGATGTTCCAGGAGTTGAAGTTAATATTTCAAGAAAATGCCCAGATTGAGAGATATGAAGTCTCCAATAACTTATACAACTGCAAGATGGAGGAGAATAGTTCTGTCATTGAACATTTACTCAGAATGTTTGGGTACCATAATCACTTAACTCAGTTGGGATTTAATCTTCCGGTTGATAGTGTCATTGACAGAGTTCTACAATCACTGCCACCAAGCTACAAGAGCTTTGTGATGAACTATAATATGCAAGGGATGAATAAATCAATTCCCGAGCTCTTCGCAATGCTAAAGGCAGCGGAGGTAGAAATCAAGAAGGAGAATCAAGTGCTGATGGTCAATAAGACCACCAGTTTCAAGCAAAAGGGCAAAGGGAAGAAGAAGGGGAACTTCAAGAAGAACAGCAAGCAAGTTGCTGATCAGGAGAAGAAACCCTAGTCTGGACCTAAACCTGAAACTGAGTGCTTCTACTGCAAGAAGACTGGTCACTGGAAGCGGAACTGCCCCAAGTATTTGGCGGATAAGAAGGATGGCAAGGTGAACAAAGATATATGTGATATACATGTTATTGATGTGTACCTTACTAGAGCTCGCAGTAGCACCTGGGTATTTGATACTGGTTCTGTTGCTAATATTTGCAACTCGAAACAGGGACTACGGATTAAGCAAACACTGGCAAAGGACGAGGTGACGATGCACGTGGGAAATGGTACCAAAGTCGATGTGATCGCGGTCAGCACGCTACCTCTACACCTACCTTCAGGATTAGTATTAGACCTAAATAATTGTTATTTGGTGCCAGCGTTAAGCATGAACATTATATCTGGATTTTGTTTGATGCGAGACGGTTATTCATTTAAATCAGAGAATAATGGTTGTTCTATTTATATGAGTAATATCTTTTATGGTCATGCACCCTTGAAGAGTGGTCTATTTTTGATGAATCTCGATAGTAGTGATACACATATTCATAATGTTGAAGCCAAAAGATGCAGAGTTGATAATTAGAGTGCAACTTATTTGTGGCACTACCGTTTAGGTCATATCGGTGTAAAGTGCATGAAGAAACTCCATACTGATGGAGTTTTGGAACCACTTGATTATGAATCACTTGGTACTTGCGAACTGTGCCTCATGGGTAAAATGACTAAAACGCCGTTCTCCGGAACTATGGAGAGAGCAACATATTTATTGGAAATCATACATACAAATGTATGTGGTCCGATGAATGTTGAGGCTCGTGGCGGATATCGTTATTTTCTCACCTTCACAGATGATTTAAGCAGATATGGGTTTATCTACTTAATGAAGCATAAGTCTGAAACATTTGAAAAGTTCAAAGAATTTCAGAGTGAAGTTGAAACTCATCATAACAAGAAAATAAAGTTTCTACGATCTGATCGTGGAGGAGAATATTTGAGTTATGAGTTTGGTCTACATTTGAAACAATGCGGAATAGTTTCGCAATTCACGCATTCACATTAAATAATCGTACTTTACTAGATATGGTGTGATCTATGATGTCTCTTACAGATTTACCGCTATCATTTTGGGGTTATGCTTTAGAGACGGCCGCATTCACATTAAATAGGGCACCATCGAAATCCATTGAGATGACGCCTTATGAACAGTGGTTTGGCAAGAAACCAAAGTTGTCGTTTCTGACAGTTTGGGGCTGCGATGCTTATGTGAAAAAGCTTCAACCTGATAAGCTCGAACCAAAATCGGAGAAATGTGTCTTCATAGGATACCCAAAGGAGACTGTTGGGTACACCTTCTATCACAGATCCGAAGGCAAGATATTCGTTGCTAAGAATGGTTCCTTTCTAGAGAAGAAGTTTCTCTCGAAAGAAGTGAGTGGGAGGAAAGTGGAACTTGATGAGGTAACTATACCTGCTCCTCTATTGGAAAGTAGTTCATCACAGAAACCGGTTTCTGTGACGCCTACACCAATTAGTGAGGAAGTTAATGATGATGATCATGGAACTTCAGATCAAGTTACTACTGAACCTCATAGGTCAACCAGAGTAAGATCCGCACCAGAGTGGTACGGTAATCCTGTTCTGGAAGTCATGCTACTAGATGATGATGAACCTACGAACTATTAAGAAGCGAAGGTGAGCCCAGATTCCACAAAATGGCTTGAGGCCATGAAATCTGAGTTGGGATCCATGTATGAGAACAAAGTATGGACTTTGGTTGACTTGCCCGATGATCGGCCAGAAATTGAGAATAAATGGATCTTCAAGAAGAAGACTGACGCTAACTGTAATATTACTGTCTATAAAGCTCGACTTGTTGCAAAAGGTTTTCGACAAGTTCAAGGGATTGACTACGATGAGACCTTCTCACCCGTAGCGATGCTTAAGTCTGTCCGAATCATGTTAGCAATTGCCGCATTTTATGGTTATGAAATTTGGCAAATGGATGTCAAAACTGCATTCCTGAATGGATTTCTGGAAGAAGAGTTGTATATGATGCAACCGGAAGGTTTTGTCGATCCAAAGGGAGCTAACAAAGTGTGCAAGCTCCAGCGATCCATTTATGGACTGGTGCAAGCCTCTCGGAGTTGGAATAAATGCTTTGATAGTGTGATCAAAGCATTTGGTTTTATACAGACTTTTGGAGAAGCATGTATTTACAAGAAAGTGAGTGGGAGATCTGTAGCATTTCTGTTATTATATGTGGATGACATATTGCTGATTGGAAATGATATAGAATTTCTGGATAGCATAAAGGGATACTTGAATAAGAGTTTTTCAATGAAAGACCTCGGTGAAGCTGCTTACATATTGGGCATCAAGATCTATAGAGATATATCAAGACGCTTAGTTGGACTTTCACAAAGCACATACCTTGACAAAGTTTTGAAGAAGTTCAAAATGGATCAAGCAAAGAATGGGTTCTTGCCTATGTTACAAGGTGTGAAGTTGAGTAAGACTCAATGCCCGACCACTGCAGAAGATAGAGAGAAAATGAAAGACGTTCCCTATGCTTCAGCCATAGGCTCTATCATGTATGCAATGCTGTGTACCAGATCTAATGTGTGTGTTGCTATAAGTCTAGCAGGGAGGTACCAAAGTAATCCAGGAGTGGATCACTGGACAGCGGTCAAGAACATCCTGAAATACCTGAAAAGGACTAAGGATATGTTTCTCATTTATGGAGGTGACAAAGAGCTCATTGTAAACGGTTACGTTGATGCAAGCTTTGACACTGATCCGGACGATTCTAAATCGCAAACCGGATACGTGTTTACATTAAACGGTGGAGCTGTCAGTTGGTGCAGTTCTAAACAAAGCATTGTGGCGGGATCTAAATGTGAAGCGGAATACATAGCTGCTTCGGAAGCAGCAAATGAAGGAGTCTGGATGAAGGAGTTCATATCCGATCTAGGTGTCATACCTAGTGCATCGGGTCCTATGAAAATCTTTTGTGACAATACTAGTGCAATTGCCTTGGCGAAGGAATCCAGATTTCACAAGAGAACTAAGCACATCAAGAGACGCTTCAATTCCATCCAGAATCTAGTCCAGGTGGGAGACATAGAAATTTGCAAGATACATACGGATCTAAATGTTGCAGACCCATTGACTAAGCCTCTTCCATGAGCAAAACATGATCAGCACCAAGGCTCCATGGGTCTTAGAATCATTACTGTGTAATCTAGATTATTGACTCTAGTGCAAGTGGGAGACTGAAGGAAATATGCCCTAGAGGCAATAATAAAGTTATTATTTATTTCCTTATATCATGATAAATGTTTAATATTCATGCTAGAATTGTATTAACCGGAAACATAATACAGATTGTCACTAGTATGCCTCTACTTGAATAGCCCGTTGATCAAAGATGGTTATGTTTCCTGACCATAGACATGAGTTTTCATTTGATTAACGGGGTCACATCATTAGGAGAATGATGTGATTGACATGACCCATTCCGTTAGCTTAGCACCCGATTGTTTAGTATGTTGTTATTGCTTTCTTCATGACTTATACATGTTCCTTTGACTATGAGATTATGCAACTCCCGTTTACTGGAGGAACACTTTGTGTGCTACCAAACGTCACAACATAAATGGGTGATTATAAAGGTGCTCTACAGGTGTCTCCAAAGGTACTTGTTGGGTTGGCGTATTTCAAGATTAGGATTTGTCACTCCGATTGTCGGAGAGGTATCTCTGGGCCCTCTCGGTAATACACATCACTTAAGCCTTGCAAGCATTGCAACTAATGAGTTAGCTGTAGGATAATGTATTACGGAACGAGTAAAGAGACTTGCCGGTAACGAGATTGAACTAGGTATTGAGATACCGACGATCGAATCTCGGGCAAGTAACATACCGATGACAAAGGGAACAACGTATGTTGTTGTGCGGTTTGACCGATAAAGATCTTCATAGAATATGTGGGAGCCAATATGAGCATCCAGGTTCCGCTATTGGTTATTGACTGGAGACGTGTCTCAGTCATGTCTACATAGTTCTCGAACCCGTAGGGTCCGCACGCTTAACGTTACGATGACGGTTATATTATGAGTTTATATGTTTTGATGTACCGAAGGTTGTTCGGAGTCCCGGATGTGATCGAGGACATGATGAGGAGTCTCGAAATGGTCGAGACATGAAGATTGATATATTGGAAGCCTATGTTTGGATGTCGGAAGTGTTCGGGGTGAAATCGGGATTTTACCGGAGTACCGGGAGGTTACCGGAACCCCCCGGGGGCTTACTGGGCCTACATGGGCCTTAGTGGAAATAGAGGGAAGCAAGGGGAGTGTGGGGCGCGCCCCCCAAGGCCCAAATCGAATTGGTTTAGGGCAAGGGGGGCGGCCCCCTCTTTCCTTCTCCCCCTCTCTCTTTCCTTCTCCCGAATCCTATTCCAACTAGGAAAGGGTGAAGTCCTACTCCCGGTGGGAGTAGGACTCCTCCTGGCGTGCCCTCTCCCTGGCCAGCCGCACCCCCCCCCTTAATCCTTTATATACGGGGGCAGGGGGCACCCCACAGACACAACAATTGATCTCTTGATCTCTTAGCCGTGTGCGATGCCCCCCTCCACCATAGTCCACCTTGATATTACTGTAGCGGTGCTTAGGCGAAGCCCTGCGTCGGTAGAACATCAACATCGTCACCACGCCGTCGTGCTGATGAAACTCTCCCTCAACACTCGGCTGGATCGGAGTTCGAGGGACGTCATCGGGCTGAACGTGTGCTGAACTCGGAGGTGTCGTATGTTCAGTACTTGATCGGTCGGATCGTGAAGACGTACGACTACATCAACTGTGTTGTGCTTACACTTCCGCTTTCGGTCTACGAGGGTACGTAGACAACACTCTCCCCTCTCGTTGCTATGCATCACCATGATCTTGCGTGTGTGTAGGATTTTTTTTGAAATTACTACCTTCCCCAACAGGAGAGTATGGTGTCTAGTGAGGGGAATTACCACCGTAGAGGTCCTTACTTTGATGGTACAAATTTTGCTAGTTGGAAGCATAAGATGAAAATGCATATTCTTGGACATAACCCCGCCGTTTGGGCTATTGTGTGTATTGGCTTGCAAGGTGAATTCTTGAATGGGAGAGAACCAGACCGTGAAGCTACCACGGAAGAGTTGAAGATGCTACAATGCAATGCTCAAGCTTGTGATATTTTCTTCAACGGATTATGCCCCGAAGAATTCAACAAAATCAGCTGTCTTGAGAATGCAAAGGAAATTTGGGATACTTTGATTGATATGCACGAAGGTACTGAATCTGTCAAGGAATCCAAATTAGACGTGCTTCAAAGTCAGCTTGACAAGTTCAAAATGAAGGATGGTGAAGGCGTCGCTGAAATGTACTCTAGGCTTGCTCTCATCACAAATGAGATTACCGTCTTAGGAAGTGAAGAGATGACCGATAGATTCATCATCAAGAAGATCCTAAGAGTCTTGGATGGAAAATATGATACCGTGTGCACATTGATTCAAATGATGCCCAATTACAAAGATCTCAAGCCAACAGAAGTTATTGGAAGAATTGTTTCTCATGCGATGTCACTCAAGGATAAGGAAGAGCTTCACAACAAGTCAAGTGGTGCTTACAAAGCCTCGTGTGATGCTCCCACATCATCAAGTGAGAAGCAAACCTTCAATGAAGAATTGATTCTAATGGTGAAGAACTTCAACAAGTTCTACATGAGTAGAAGCAAGGAAAGAAGTTCCAAGTCAAGGTCCTACAATGACAAAAGATCTTCTAGTCATGAGCGCAATTGCTACAATTGTGGAAGACCCGGGCACTATTCCAATGAGTGTATGGCTCCCTACAAAAGAAGAGAAGATTCTCCCTACAAAAGAAAAAGTAGAAGAGAAGAATCACCATCATGAGAAAGAAGGAGTAGAGATGATCATTATGAACGAAGACCCTCTCGGAGAAGCAAGGACCTGGAAAGTAAGGACAAGTCATCAAGGAGCTACACAAAAAGAAGACATCAAGCTCATGTTGGTGAATGGATATCCGGTTCTGACTCCGATGATCACTCGGAAAGAAGTTATCACTCCGACTCTGAATATACTCAAGATGAAGGTGTTGTCGGACTAGCACTTGTGACAACCAACTCCTTCGACATATTTGACTCACCAAATGAAGGAATTGGGAGATGCTTCATGGCTAAAGGTCCAAAGGTAACACACCCCGAGTATGTTGATTTCAATAGTGATGAAGATGATTTGCTAGGAGATGATGATTTACTTGTTGACAACTCTAGTTATGAAAACTATGATGAGCTTGCTATTAATCATGATAATCAAGATAAAACGAATGACGATGATAAGAAGGAGATTGAGCGTCTAACTAAAGAACTAAACACTCTTAAGTTAGCTCATGAAACTACCTTGGAAGATCATCGAGAACTTTTAAAGACTCATGACAAGCTACGCTTTGAAAATCTCAACCTTGAGCAAGAACATGAGTTTTTAAAGGCAATCGATGATGATCTTTGCAAGAAAAGTTCTTCTTACATTGCCAAGCATTTACTCTTGTCTACTTACATGCCACAAGTTAAATCTAGTAACAAGAACAAGAAAGATTCTTCATCTAGTAGTAACAACAATCATGCCAAATCCAATGTTGTTGCTTCTAGTAGCTCTCTTGATTCCATTAATGGTTCTCTTAGCCAAGTTACACTTGAGCAATAAAATAGCTTATTGAAGGTAATTATAGAGAAAGGTGTTTACAAGAGCCTTGCTGGAAGTAAGCAATTTGAGGAAACTGTACGCAAGCAAGGACGACACCGGAAGAATCAAGGTGTTGGTTTTGAACGAAAGTTCAATGCCAATGGAGTTGAGTGGGAAGAAGATCAATACCCCAAGACGAAGTTTGTTCCTCAACAAGAGAAGTATGATCCTACTTCTTTCAAAGGAACACAATCTCAAGATGATCTTCCACCACAAGACCACGAGAAAAAAGGCAAGGACAAGCTTCAAGAGGAGATTGATGCATTTGAAGAAGCACCCAAAGCCTTGGTCAAGTGGGTTCCCAAGACTACATCAAGTTCTACTTCATCAAGTATGACTACAACTCCAAGGATTCCCATCAAGATGGTGTGGATCCCGAAGAAGAAGAACTAGAGAGTTCTTGAGGGTGACTCCGCCAACATACTTCACTCATATCATTTTGGCGAGGACAAGTGCAAACAACTTCCATATCTTGCACTAGTTCAAGGAGTCACAAACCCTCTTGTTGGTAAGACAAGGGACAAGGTAACCTAATGCCTCCATGGACATCATCTTGTGTACACATCACTCTATGTCTATGGATATCCTTGTTTGTTCCTTGTGGGACTAACCCATGTAGGTATTGAAAGTGCAACTCACTCCAAAGGATTGCTCCGAATGATCTACATCAACATTGAGCATCCACATCTTCAACGCCTACATGAAGTCATCATCGACAAAACCCAAGGTTACTTGATCCCTCTTAGGGGGGATATCACATCTGGGGGGAGCTTTACTCTAATCAATTGAGTTAAAGCAACTCTAATGGTGTGAACACAACAATGCTTTATGTAAAAGTGGCATCCCCACTTGCGCTTAAACGATGAGTATGACCTACAATCAAATGTTCTCATTTGACTCCTAAGTCAATATACTCATATATAGATGACCTAGTCATCGCCAATTGCTTGATAGATGCTAGAGTGCTTGTGCATGCTTTGTCACATATTTCTTTTGCCATCTTATTGTGTGAGCATGCTGGTTGCATACTTTACCCATTCGAGGACATCCATTTGTTGCTTTGATTGTTTGGCCTTTTTCTCTTTTGCCAAATGGATGGGCAAGAATGCCTAAGAACTCCCTCTATCTATCTATGCTTTTCTCGTCTCAAACTCTATTCATGCTACATCACAAAGTTTCAACAAGTCGGATTCGAACCACTCTATGTGAGGAGCACTCGGAGTTCCCGATTCGTCATAGACTTAAACTTCCAAAACCTCTTTGTGTATCTCGGTCTGACCGATTCATCCTTTTCGGTCCTACGGAGATCATTTAGTTGATCTAGGTTTTCAATGTCGGTGCAACCGGTTAGAACCTTTCGGTCACACAGAGTTGCAGTAACTGCCTGCAGTTTTGCATCTCGGTGCCACCGAGTTGTTCCACT
The DNA here is from genome assembly GCF_002162155.2 of Triticum dicoccoides. Classification (NCBI taxonomy): domain Eukaryota; kingdom Viridiplantae; phylum Streptophyta; class Magnoliopsida; order Poales; family Poaceae; genus Triticum; species Triticum dicoccoides. The sequence goes on along the minus strand of NC_041382.1, from coordinate 696,418,825 downwards.
CGGTCACACCGACAGGGTCAGGTTATATATACCGACGGGCCAAATTTTGGAATTTTTTTCCGAAACCCCTTCACCCGCGCATAACCTACTCTGCCACTTTGGGTCTCCGGATCGTCTTCTTGTTGCCAGCGACCTCCTGCCACTGGTCTCCGCCGTCGTCAACAGAAATCCGCCTCGCCGTTGCTGCCGTAGCAAGTTTGTCCCCAAACTAGGGTACGAACTTGATCTTTGTGCTAATCCATAACTCTAATTCTTAGCACATTGCTTTGCCATGATTCTTTCCACGAATGAAATCATCATGTCCAGCAAAAACATCCCATAGATTAGTTTCGATTTGAAAATTTAGGGTTAGGTCTCCGCCAAATTCATCTCGGACCGACCGAGTTGTAGAAATCAGTCTCACCGATTTGGCTTAGGCCATTGCACATGCGTTTTCGGTCTGACCAAAAATTGCAAATCAGTGTGACCGAGTTCAATTCTCTGTGAAACCCTAGCAGTCTCGGTGCCACCGAAATGTGACTCGGTGTGACCGAGTTCAATTCTCTGTGAAACCCTAGCAGTCTCGGTGCCACCGAAATGTGACTCGGTCTGACCGAGTTCACTAGTTTATGTTCCAAAAACTGCTTTGGTATCACCGAGTTTACAAATTGATAGATCCGAAATGCTTTCTGTGAAGAACTAAAACTAAGTTTTTGAGTCAATTGTTTTGCAAAATTCCCATACTTTGTGATGCTTATCTACTCTACCTCATCTATAATCTATTCACAGGGTCTACTGACAGTTTTCCTGCATGATGTCTGACCAAAATGATATCCAGAACAAGTCTGAGGAGCAGGTTCAACTGAGTGAGGGCACTAGTCCCTCCAGTTCTTCTTCTGATGGCAGCAGGAGCACACCAAGTAACTTTCCAAAGGCAGCCACCAAAACAAGAAAGAAGAAGACCTCAGATTCTGAGGACGGGGATTATGTGGCTGTTGAGGAAGAAGTCAGCTCCAAGAAAAAGGTGCTGAGGGAGTCCTGGATTAGGGGGTGTTCGGGTAGCCGGACTATACCTTCAGCCGGACTCCAGGACTATGAAGATACAAGATTGAAGACTTCGTCCCGTGTCCGGATGGGACTTTCCTTGGCGTGGAAGGCAAGCTTGGCGATGCGGATATTCAAGATCTCCTACCATTGTAACCGACTATGTGTAACCCTAACCCTATCCGGTGTCTATATAAACCGGAGGGTTGTAGTCCGTAGGACATCAACTCCATATACAACAATCATACCATAGGCTAGCTTCTAGGGTTTAGCCTCCTTGATCTCGTGGTAGATCTACTCTTGCACTACCCATATCATCAATATTAGTCAAGCAGGAGTAGGGTATTACCTCCATCGAGAGGGCCCGAACCTGGGTAAAAACATCATGTCCCTTGTCTCCTGTTACCATCCGGCCTTGACGCACAGTTCGGGACCCCCTACCCGAGATCCGCCGGTTTTGACACCGACATTGGTGCTTTCATTGAGAGTTCCTCTGTGTCGTCGCCTTTAGGCCCGATGGCTCCCTTGATCATCAACAACGATGAGGTCCAGGGTGAGACTTTTCTCCCCGGACAGATCTTCGTCTTCGGCGGCTTTGCACTGCGGGCCAATTCGCTTGGCCACCTGGAGCAGATCGAAAGCTACGCCCCTGGCCATCAAGTCAGGTTTGGAAGCTTAAACTACACGGCTGACATCCGTGGAGACTTGATCTTCGACGGGTTCGAGCCACGGCCAAGCGCGCCGCACTATCTCGAGGGGCATGATCTAGCTCTGCCTCCGGACAGTGTCCTGGAGGCCGCACACGCACTGGTTCCGACCCCTAACTCGGAGCCTATTGCGCCAATTGAGGATGAGCGGTTGGACGTCACCTCGGGGGCTGCGATCTCAAAGGCGATCGAGCCGAATGCCAGCCCCGCACTCTGCATGACCCGTGACTCCGAGGATCCGGACTCCTCCCCGGACTCCGAACCCCCCGCGCCCCTGCCAATCGAATTCGATTGGGCGCCGATAATGGAGTTCACCGCCGCGGACATCTTTCAGCACTCGCCTTTTGGCGACATCCTGAATTCTCTCAAGTCTCTCTCTTTATCAGGAGAGCCCTGGCCGGATTACGGTCAGCGAGTATGGGATACGGACGATGAAGAAGTTCAAAGCCCACACACCACCCACTTTGTAGCCACTGTCGATGATTTAACCGACATGCTTGACTTCGGCTCCGAAGACATCGACGGTATGGACGACGATGTAGGAGACGAATAGGAACCAGCACCTGTAGGGCGCTGGAAGGCCACCTCGTCATATGACATATATATGGTGGATACTCCAAAAGATGGAGATGGCGATGGAACAGAGGGGGATGACACCTCCAAGAGACAGCCAAAGCACTGGCGTCAGTGGCGCCGCTCTAAATCCCGCCAAAGCAAAAATGGTGATTCCGGCACGGGAGATAATACTACCCCGGATAGCGCCGAAGAACACCCACCCCAGCAAGATTCGGCACAGGAAGATGGAGAAGCCAGCCCTCATGAGAGAGCGGGAGACCGAGAGGTCGAGGATGATAACTATATGCCTCCCTCCGAACACGAGGCAAGCCTCGATGACGACGAATTCGTCGTACCATCAGACCCCACCGAACAAGAGCGTTTCAAACGCAGGCTTTTAGCCATGGCAAGCAGCCTCAAGAAAAAGCAGCAACAGCTTAGAGCTGACCAAGATTTGCTAGCTGACAGATGGACTGAAGTCCTTGCGACCGAAGAGTATGAACTCGAACGCCCCTCCAAGAGTTACCCAAAGCGCAGGCCACTACCCCGATCAGAGGAGGAAGCACCTACATCACCAGCGCACGACATGGCAGACCGGCCACCTCGCGGCCGCGACAGAGAGGCCTCTCGACCCTCCACCCAAGCCATGCCCCGACGCCGCTCAACTAAGGCACGGGAAAATGCGCCAGACCTGCGAGACGTACTGGAGGATAAGGCAAGAAAAACAAGATCGATCTATGCATCGCGCAGGCGCCCTACGGCACGTGACGATGATCTTCACTCTGGATACAACAAATCCGGCCGGGCCGAACACAACAGACATAGCTCTTTCGAGCTGCGTCGTGATATAGCCCAGTACAGAGGCGCCGCACACCCGCTATGTTTCACGGATGAAGTAATGGATCATAAAATCCCAGAGGGTTTCAAACCCGTAAACATCAAATTATACGATGGCACAACAGATCCGGCGGTATGGATCGAGGATTATCTCCTTCACATCCACATGGCACGCGGCGATGATCTACACGCCATCAAATACCTCCCGCTCAAACTTAAAGGACCGGCCCGGCATTGGCTTAACAGCTTGCCAACAGACTCAATCAGTTCTTGGGAGGACCTGGAAGCCGCATTCCTCGACAACTTCCAAGGCACTTACGTGCGACCACCGGATGCCGACGACTTAAGCCACATAATTCAGCAGCCAGAGGAATCGGCCAGGCAATTCTGGACATGGTCCCTAATAAAGAAAAACCAGATAGTCGACTGTCCGGACGCAGAGGCCCTAGCAGCCTTCAAGCATAACATCTGCGACGAGTGGCTTGCCCGGCACCTGGGACAGGAAAAGCCGAAATCTATGGCAGCCCTCACGACACTCATGACCCGCTTTTGCGCGGGAGAAGACAGCTGGCTAGCTCGCAGTAACAACTTATCAAAGAACCCTGGTAATTCGGATACCAAGGACAAAAGTGGCAGGACACGTCGGAATAAGCAAAAACGCCGCGTTAGCAGCGACAGCAATGAAGACACGGTAGTCAATGCCGGATTCAGAGGCTATAAATCCGGTCAGCGGAAAAGGCCATTCAAAAAGAATACTCAAGGCACGTCCAGTTTGGACCGAATACTCGATCGCTTGTGCCAGATACATGGCACCCCCGAAAGGCCAGCCAATCACACTAACAGGGATTGTTGGGTGTTCAAGCAGGCAGGCAAGTTAAGAGCCGAAAACAAAGACAAGGGGCTGCACAGCGACGACGAGGATATACACAACCCACATTCCCAAGAGGGAGAGGAAGCGTGTGCTACGGGACGTATACGCGATGGAGCCAGTCGCCCCAAAGTTCAACCCATGGTCCTCCTGCCCGATCACTTTTGATTGAAGGGACCATCCCACTAGCATCCGTCATGGCGGCTTCGCCGCATTGGTTCTCAACCCAATCATCGACGGATTTCATCTCACAAGAGTCCTCATGGACGGCGGCAGTAGCCTGAACCTGCTTTACCAGGATACAGTGCGGAAAATGGGCATAGATCCCTCAAGGATTAAGCCCACAAAAACGACCTTTAAAGGCGTTATACCAGGTGTAGAAGCCAACTGTACAGGCTCAATAACACTTGACGTGGTCTTCGGATCCCCGGACAATTTCCGAAGCGAAGAGTTAATCCTCGATATAGTCCCGTTTCGCAGTGGCTATCACGCCCTGCTCGGACGAACCACATTCGCAAAGTTCAATGTGGTGCGCACTACGCATATCTCAAGCTCAAGATGCCAGGCCCTTGAGGAGTAATCACGGTCAACGGAAACACCGAACGCTCCCTTCGTACGGAGGAGCACACGGCGGCTCTCGCAGTGGAAGTACAAAGTAGCCTTCTTAGGAAATTCTCCAGTCCGGCCGTTAAAAAGCCAGACACTGCCAAGCGCGCCCGGAGTAACCCATAGCAGGACCGCCTGGCACGCTCTGAGCAAGCGTAGCAATGCGGCCCCAACCCCAGCTCTCGCGACATAGCGAAACCAGTGCCTCGCGTACATAACTACGCCCTTGAAATACCATGGGCACAGGGGAAGGTGCACAATAACGGCATGCCCAAAATACGGCCTAAAACGTACTAGGGGCTGCCGGATTCTTTTTTTTAATTTTTTCTTACTTTCAGGACTCCATACTTCGGACGACCTGTTCGGCAATTCGACTGCCGCACAAAATGATGCAAGATCCAGGGAGGTAGACAAGCCATGCCGCATTATGGAACTCCCAGGTGGTCTCTGTTACGAGCAGTATACCTGTTTTGAATACAATTCCGCGGCCTGCCCCTGGTCAGGACATGTTAAATAGTCCAATATCTTTTTGCTTATCGCACTATTTGTATCGTTCGGCTTTGATAAATAGCCTCTCTATAAACAATGCATAGCTTTTTGTCTATTTTTTGCATTATCCTCTTTTCACATATATGTTTATTAAATGACATGATTGCACCCGTACACCATGGTACGGCAAACACGCCAGGGGCTTCAGTACCCCTCATTATGGTGTGAGAAGTCCGTACACTTTCACAAGTGCGGCACCCCGAACTTATAGCACTATATGCATCGGCTCCGAATCATGATTTGGGTCAATACTTGGGTTTGCCCGGCTCCTATGTTTTGGTGCCTTACGTTCCGCTATATCGGCTAAGGTAGCACTAGGAGAACCACTGCGATTGTGCCCCGGTTCAGCTGGGTTAAGCACCTCAGTGGAGAAAGCTAAAACTGACTGTCATGATGAGGCGAGAGACCGGTCGCTGTTCGAGAGGTTTTTCGAGTCCCTAAAGACTTATGCCGCTTCGAGCGAGGAGCTGGCTTTGTCCGGCCAAGGCGTGGATAGCGCCCCGAACTCGATCTTCCGAACTAGGAGCTTCACCGAAATTTAAAATTATAGAGTTCTATGGCTAAGTGAGAGTGTTCAAGCATTATAGTCTGATTGCCTAGTTCGTTGTGCTGAGCGCCTCCCTCGAAGGACCCAACTATGGGAAAAAGAGCGCTCAGGTTTATCCCGAATACCCCAGCACTAGTGGCATGGGGGCAGAAGCCGACGACTGGCCATATCTCAATTTTTCGATAAACGGCCGCATAGAAAGTAATATTTTAAATTCAATAAGCATTGCTTAGCGCATATGAACAAGTTTTCAGCGCACAGGATAAACACGAGCGAGTTCATTCAAAAATCACATCCTTGGTACATTCATACGCCACAAGGCGGGCACCTGCAAGAACATCCTTGTAGTAGTTCTCGGGCTTGCGATGCTCCTTCCCCGGCGGCAGCCCGTCCTTCACAAGCTTCTCACCGTCTAGCTTACCCCAGTGCACCTTTGCACGGGCAAGGGCCCGACGGGCACCTTCGATGCAGGCGGAGCGCTTGATGACCTCGAGCCTCGGACAGGCCTCCACCAGCCGCCGCACCAGACTGAAATAGCTCCCAGGCAGGGCCTCTCCGGGCCACAGCCGAACTATGAAGCCCTTCATGGCCTGTTCAGCCGCCTTGTGGAGCTCGACCAGCTGTTTCAGCTGGTCGCTCAAGGGCACAGGGTGTCCGGCCTCAGAATACTGAGACTAGAACACCTTCTCCGTCAAGCTGCCCTCTTCAGCTCGGTAGAATGCGGCAGCGTCGGATACGCTGCGGGGAAGATCTGCGAATGCCCCTAGAGAGCTCCGGATTCGGGTAAGTAACAAGTAGTTTACTTTTATATTTCTGCTTTGCATAAAGAATGCCTTACCCGCTGCTATCTTCCTCATCTCCTCCAACTCTTGGAGGGCCTTTTGGGCTTCGGCCTTGGCAGACTTGGCAGTCTCAAGGGCCGTCGCGAGATCGGATGCTTGCGCCTTTGACTCAAGCTCCAAACTCTCATGTTTTTTCATGAGAGCCTGAAGCTCTTGCTGCACCTCACCGACCTGAGCCCCAAGTCTGTCTCGCTCGGTGCGCTCCGCGGCCGTTTTCTTTTCGGCCTCAGACAGCGCCTGCTTAAGGGTCGCCACTTCAGTCGTGGCCCCTACAATAAGCAGTATAATCTTGTTATTTTTTTGCAATCATGCCTTTTTATAGGCATTTTTTCTGTAAGGTATTTCTTACCTTCTTTCTCCTCGAGCCGCCGCTTGGCAAGGCCGAGCTCTTGCTCGGTCCGCTCGAGGTCCTGCTTCAGGACACCCACCTCCGCAGTTAGTGCGGCGGTGGATAGCCTGCATACGCATATTTAATAGATCCTCTATTCGGCTTTTCTTTCCGAACGCCAAACAGAGCATCAGGGGCTACTGTCTATGCGGTAATATTTTTACATATTTTTACTTACCTCGAAGCCTGTTAGAAGGCTAGCGCAAGCTTCAGTCAGTCCGCTCTTGGCGGACCGAACCTTCTGGATAACCGTACTCATAATAGTACGGTGCCCCTCGTCGATGGAGGCGCCGTCAAGCACCTCCAGCAGATTGTCCGGCACCTTCGGTTGGACGGCGGCCGCCGGCTCAGAAGGCTTGCTCCTCTTGGAAGGAGTTCGCCTACCGCGGTCCGGAACTGTGGAAGATTCTGGCGCGGTGTCCGGCACAAAGCCGGACTTGGAACCCTGGGGGGGCCTTATCCCCTTCACTCCTGGAGTCCGGGAGGTTACCTTGCGGCTCCTCCGAGACCACCTCCTCCTGCCCCGGAGCTTGTCGCGACGCCACTTCGGCGTCGTCTGCAGTGCGGGGGGAGACAGCGAGCGGAACTGAGTTCACGTCCAATGAGTCCAGGGAGCCGCCCGACGATTCGTTGATTTCGGCCCGGGGCGGGCTGCATAATTACGTTCGACATTAGGGAAAGCTGTGCAACAAAGGAACATCATGAGTTACTCTGATATCCTAACTTACGATTTCGTCGGACGCTTGGCCTGTTTGGCCACTCCTCTTCGCCCTCTTCGGCGTCGGGGGAGTAGTCCGGCGGAGGGGTCTTCCTTTTCCTAGACCCCTCGGCCTCCCCCGTTGGGGCGGCCTTCCTCTTCTCTCCTCCCTCCGCTGGGGGGGGACAGTTTTCTTCTTCCTCCTCCTCGTTTTCACGGGAAGAGGGCGTCTCGGACTCGTCGGATGACGAGTCCGACACCACCACATTACGGGCACTCTTTCGAGTCCCTGTGGTCTTCTTCTTCTTGGTCTTCCTCTCCGGCACCACATAAGGCGCCGGAATCAGCAACTTCTCTAGTAGAGCTGGGGCTGGGTCTTCGGGCAGCGGAGCCGGACAGTTAATCGGTCTGGATATCGCCCGCCAAGCCTGTCAAAGGTAAGGGAGTTTAGATCCCGCATAGAGTCAAACTATGAAAAAAGCTTAACATCATGTAAAAGGTGAAGATAGCTTACCTCGCTAGCGTGACGCTGCGAGCTGTATCCGCGGTCCTCGGAAGCGGATGCGGGAGCCTCGGCGCCTTTAAATAGCACCTTCCAGGCATCTTCGTACATCGTGTCGACGAGCCTGCTAAGGGTTTGGTGTTGCGCCGGGTCGAACTCCCACAGATTAAAATCCCATTGTTGGCACGGGAGGATCCGGCGGACGAGCATAACCTGGATTACATTAACAAGCCGGATTGGCTTGTTCACCAGGGACTGGATGCATGTTTGCAATCCGGTCACCTCTTTTTCGTCACCCCACGACAGGCCCGTCTCTTTCCAAGACATAAGCCACGTGGGGGTCCGGATCGGAACTCGGGGGTTGTGATCCATTTCGGATCGCGTGGCTCGGTGATGTAAAACCACCCGTATTGCCACCCCTTTAGGGTCTCCACAAAAGAGCCCTCGAACCATAGGACGTTGGCCATCTTGCCCAGCATGGCGCCTCCGCACTCCGCCTGGCTGCCGCGCACCACCTTGGGCTTGACGTTGAAGGTCTTGAGCCAGAGGCCGAAATGAGGCCGGACGCGGAGGAAAGCCTCGCACACGACGATAAACACCGAGATGTTGAGGATGAAGTTCGGGGCCAGATCGTGGAAATCCAGGCCGTGGTAGAACATGAGCCCCCGGACAAATGGGTGGAGTGGAAAACCCAGTCCGCGGAGGAAGTGGGGAAGAAATACTACCCTCTCATGGGGCCTTGGGGTGGGGAGAAGCTGCCCCTTTTTGGGAAGCCGGTGCGCGATGCCCTTAGACAGGTATCCGGCCTTCCTTAGCTTCTTGACTTGGCCCTCCGTGGCGGAGGAGACCATCCACTTGCCTCCCGCTCCGGACATTGCTGGAGAAGGTTGAGGTGGGAAGTGCGGGCTTGGGCGCTGGAGCTCGAGTGCGCAGGAGATGGGTAGGCAAAGGAGGAAGAAGGAGTAGGTAAAAAGGTGGATCCTTATCCCCTTATATGGGCGGATGCGGTTGTGCGTCCCCACCAGCCTAGTAAAACTCGCTTGCCTCCCAAGCGCCGTGATAAATGGCGCGGTTGGGTTACCCACGTCCGTATTGATGAGAATCCCGCGGGGTACACGATCTCTACTTTGACAAGACGTGCCAAGGAAACCGCCTCGCAAAACATGCTGAGGTGGGAAAGTAAAAATGATTCGAGTAAAGGACTTGGCCGTAGTGTGATGACGCACTACAGAATACGTCGGCAGATTTGATTTGTGTTAATATTATTCTCTCTATGGAAATATGTGGAAACTTATTTTGCAGAGTCGGACACTACTCTTGGTGTTTACAATCTTCTATGAAGGACTTGGAGGAGGAACCCGCCTTGCAATGCCGAAGACAATCTGCGCGCCGGACTCATCGTCATTGAAGCCTGGTTCAGGGACTACTGAGAGAGTCCTGGATTAGGGGGTGTTCGGGTAGCCGGACTATACCTTCAGCCGGACTCCAGGACTATGAAGATACAAGATTGAAGACTTCGTCCCGTGTCCAGATGGGACTTTCCTTGGCGTGGAAGGCAAGCTTGGCGATGCGGATATTCAAGATCTCCTACCATTGTAACCGACTCTGTGTAACCCTAACCCTATCCGGTGTCTATATAAACCAGAGGGTTGTAGTCCGTAGGACATCAACTCCATATACAACAATCATACCATAGGCTAGCTTCTAGGGTTTAGCCTCCTTGATCTCGTGGTAGATCTACTCTTGTACTACCCATATCATCAATATTAATCAAGCAGGAGTGGGGTATTACCTCCATCGAGAGGGCCCGAACCTGGGTAAAAACATCGTGTCCCTTGTCTCCTGTTACCATCCGGCCTTGACGCACAGTTCGGGACCCCCTACCCGAGATCCGCCGGTTTTGACACCGAAGGTGCTGAAAAAGGAGTATGGCTCAGCTGCTACAGTCAAGCCAGGGATGCATAAGAAGGCACCAGCAAGGAGAGTCCTCATGTCTAAGGCCAGAGCATCCATTGCTGAAACCTCCAAGCCATCTGAAGAGGCAGTTGGAGAAGGCAAGAAAAGGAAGGAAAGGGTCAAGAACACCACTGCTAGAGTGCTTGGCAGATCATCAATTATGAGAGATGATGATGAAGAGGAAGAGGATGCTGCACCAGCACCCAAAGCTCAAAAGCCCATGGGAGATGTAATCAGATCAGGGGCTGCTCCATCTAAGCCCAAAGCTACTCCCAAGGCAGCTACTCTAGCTCAAAAGCCCAAGAGAAGCACTAGAAACATTTTTGCTGAGGAAAAGAACAAGGCCCCAGTGCCTGAAGCTGCTGAAGAGAATGAAACTCAAGTGCTAAGGAAGCTGAAACCCAAGATCCCTGACCACAATGATGCACATCCAATTGCAGAGAACATGAAAATCAGGAAGGATGCAGGATTGAGTCTATGGAGAGAGTCTGATCCATATGCTATCAGGAGAAGAACTGTTGTGTACTACATGTTTCACACTAAGGAACAGCAGGACTTCTATGAGACAATGTTGCTCGACAAGAAGCCCATTGTGTGACATGAAATGGGTAGACTGGGAGTACATCCAGAAGAATGAAGATCACTATCCTGGAGTGTATGACAGCTTCAAGGCATGTGGAGTGGACACATTTGTTGCCCAGAAGTTCACCAAATGGAACAATGAGTTGATCATGCAGTTCTACTCCACTGCCCATTTCTATCCAGATGGTAAGATCGTTTGAATGTCTGAGGGTACCAGGTACCAGTATTCTGTTGATGAATGGGCTCAGTTGATCAATGCCCCAAAAGAAAGTGAGGATGACTTTGATGTATATGCTGAGAAGAAGAAAGACCACAACACAATGGCCAACATGTATAAAGAGATCCCAGATGCTGCTTTGGATACACACAAGTTTGGATCTATCCACTACTTGTTGTCTGGTCTGCCTACCATAAACTGGATTCTGAGGCACACACTGCTACCCAAGTCAGGTGATCACAAGATGATCAGAGGACATGCTATAAACTTGCTGCACATATTTGATGTCCCACAGAAGTTCAAGGTCATGAGTTTGATTGTTGAGACAATCAAAAGGACTGCTGCTGACCAGAAGAGAAGCTGTGGGTATGCCCCACAAATTCAGGAGCTCATCAACTCAAAGATGGGCACATGCACATATCTTTTGGATAGGGAGCACCTACCCATATATCCTGAATTTGAAGACAACATCGTGGTGATGGATGAAAATGAACCATCTTCAGCTCAAGCACATGAGTAGAGAGAGAAGGAAAGGGCAGAGAAAGATGCAAGGATGCCAACTGCTGAAGAGGCATCTTAGGCCTTCTTGAAGACCAAGCAAGATCAGCTTGGATATCTGATTTAAGCTACACTGAGGATTGAGAAGGGCATGGCCACCCTGACTCAGAACCAGGAGAGCTTGGAGAGGATTGTTGAGCAGAAGTTCTATGATCTGGATGTTAAGGTAACTAAGATCCAAACTACAGTTGAGCAACTACAGGAGGAAGCAGAGGAGAAGAAGGGCAAGTCCACTACTGATGCTTTCAAGAGAGTGCCACGAGGTCCAAGGTCTGATGCAGTGCCTGTGATAGATACTCGAGCCTCAGTGTCATCACCAGCAGCCACAACTCCAGTGCCACCTCTAGCACCCACTCCATCTGCTCCAACTACTTCATCGGAAGCCTTCGGGAGTCCTATCTACACCACCTCCCGAAGATCAAGCCTGAGAATCATTTAGCACTATGCATTTTTGAAATTTTTGGTAACTTGTTGCCAAAGGGGGGATGTATAGATCATAGGCTTCGAGAGAGAGTGTTGTTCTTTTTATCTCTCTTGCTATTTTGGTTGAACTTCTTTATTGAGTGCTTGTGTGAGATACTTTATGTCCTTGTGAGATACTTGTTGATCATGTGGTTGATCATATGCTACCTTTAATGTTTGGCTGAATGATGCTATCCTTTATATTCCTTATATGATCATTCACTTGCTTGGTGATGAGTGCATGCTTTTAATCTCTATCATTTTGAGTGCTCCACCAAGATGTATGTGACATGAAAGAGTAACCCATGATCCTAATCGATTGTGCATTTGCATTCAAAAGCAAATTTTAAATAATGCACAAATTTAGGGGGAGCTCTTTCTTATCACATACTTCTCAAAGCGATGATGTCTTTTCAATCTTATTTATCATTTGTCGAAGCTTTGATCTATATGTTGTCATCAATTACCAAAAGGGACAATTGCATTTTTACCCCTAGTTGGTTCCTACCCACGGGTTTTGCCCTTACTTTTCGAGCTTGCTCAGTTTTGCCCTTACTTTTTCCATCGAGGTCCCTCGAATGCCCTTTGACCGTTTGACCAAAACTTTGAAAAATCATAACTAATTCATACGAACTTAGAAAAATGCAAATAAGATATCAAACTGTTCAGATAAACATTACCTTTATGGGCATATCATTTGCATTCCGGACAAAAGCATCGTTTAAACTACCCGAGGTAATTAATGTTATTAACATTATTAAAAATAAATAGGTATAAACAATTTTTTTTTTCATGAATAAAAATTACATGCAAATGTAGGTGATGTTTTCTGAACATCCTGATAACTTATATGCATTTTTTGAGTTTGTATCAACTTGTTATGAATGTTCTAATGACTTTGACCATTATTTGGAAACTTCATAACAAGTTGATACGAACTCAGGAAAATGCAAATAAGGTATCAGAATGTTCAGAAAACATCACCTACATTTGCATATAATTTTTATTCATGAAAAAAATAATGTTTATACCTATTTATTTTTAATAATGTTAATAACATTAATTACCTCAGGTAGTTTAAACAATGATTTTGTCCTGAATGCAAATGATATGCCCATAAAGGTAATGTTTATATGAACATTTTGATATCTTATTTGCATTTTTCTGAGTTCATATGAATTAGTTATGAATTTTCAAAGTTTTGGTCAAACGGTCAAAGGGCATTCGAGGGACCTCGATGGAAAAAGTAAGGGCAAAACCGAGCAAGCTCGAAAAGTAAGGGCAAAACCCGTGGGTAGGAACCAACTAGGGGTAAAAATGCAATTGTCCCTTACCAAAAAGGGGGAGATTGAAAGTGCAACTATCCCTGGGTGGTTTTGGTAATTCCTAACAACATATAGTTCATTGATCTAATACTATTTCAAGATAAACATTTCAGGAAAGCTCAATGATTGGCATGGCATGGATGAGAAAAGTGGACTCCTCAAAATGCTAAGGACAAAGAATTGGCTCAAGCTCAAAGCTCGGGACTCTACATCTTTTCATTTTAAGTGATCCAAGATCACATTGAGTCCATAGGAAAAGCCAATACTATTAAGAGGGGATGAGGTGTTGCCTAATGGCTTGCTTGCTCAAAGTGCTTAGTGATATGCTCCCAAACCCTCAAGTACTTTCTCACATCCACAAATGTCCCAAACCAAAAGTCAAACTTGGCCCCACCGAAATTTTCTGTCCGGCACCACCGAGTTCAGTTGACATAGCCACTGCCAGAAACCCTAGTCTTTTTGGTCTCACCGATAGGGATCTCGGTCTCACCGAGATGGGATTGTAATCTCTTTGTTTCCCTTCGTAACATTTCGGTCAAGCCAAGATAAGCGATTGATCCCACCGAGATTGCAATGCAAACTCTCTGTTTCCCTTTCGTAACACTTCGGTCCAACCGAGATGAGCGAATTCGTCCCATCGAGTTTGCCTGACCAACTCTCTGTTAGTCCATTACCAAAATCGGTCTCACCGAGTTTGTGTAATCGGTCTCACCGAGATTATGTTAGGCCCTAACCCTAACGAAATCGGTCCCACCGAGTTGACATGTTGGTCCCACCGAGAATCCTAACGTTCACATTTTGAACTAAATCGGTCTTACCGAGTTTCATGATTCAGTCCCATCGAGTTTGGTGATTTGTGTGTAATGGTTAGATTTTGTGTGGAGGCTATTTATACCCCTCCACCCACTCTTCATTCAAGAAGACAGCTATCAGAACATGCCTACACTTCCAACATACATTTTCTGAGAGAGAACCACCTACACTTGTGTTGAGGTCAAGATATTCCACTCCAACCACATAAATCTTAATCTCTAGCCTTCCCCAAGTTGCTTTCCACTCAAATCATCTTTCCACCAAATCCAAATCCTGTGAGAGAGAGTTGAGTGTTGGGGAGACTATCATTGGAAGCACAAAAGCAAGGAGTTCATCATCAACACACCATTTGTTACCTCTTGGAGAGTTGTGTCTCCTAGATTGGTTAGGTGTCACTTGGGAGCCTCCGTCAAGATTGTGGAGTTGAACCAAGTAGTTTGTAAGGGCAAGGAGATCGCCTACTTCGTGAAGATCTACCCGAGTAAGGCAAGTCCTTCGTGGGCGACGGCCATGGTGGGATAGACAAGGTTGCTTCTTTGTGGACCCTTCGTGGGTGGAGCCCTCCGTGGACTCGTGATAATCCACAAGTATAGGGGATCACAACAGCTTTCTGAAGGAAATATGCCCTAGAGTCAATAATAAAGTTATTATTTATTTCCTTATATCATGATAAATGTTTATTATTCATGCTATAATTGTATTAACCGGAAACATAATACTTGTGTGAATACATAGACAAACTAAACCTCACTAGTATGCCTCTACTTGACTAGCTCGTTAATCAAAGATGGTTATGTTTCCTAACCATAGACATGTGTTGTCATTTGATTAACGGGATCACATCATTAGGAGAATGATGTGATTGACATGACCCATTCCATTAGCTTAGCACCCGATCGTTTAGTATGTTGCTATTGCTTTCTTCATGACTTATACATGTTCCTGTGACTATGAGATTATGCAACTCCCGTTTGCCGGAGGAACACTTTGTGTGCTACCAAACGTCACAACGTAACTGGGTGATTATAAAGGTGCTCTACAGGTGTCTCCAAAGGTACATGTTGGGTTGGCGTATTTCGAGATTAGGATTTGTCACTACGATTGTCGGAAAGGTATCTCTGGGCCCTCTCGGTAATGCACATCACTTAAGCCTTGCAAGCAATGCAACTAATGAGTTAGTTGCGAGATGATGTATTACAGAACGAGTAAAGAGACTTGCCGATAACGAGATTGAACTAGGTATTGAGATACCGACGATCGAATCTCGGGCAAGTAACATACCGATGACAAAGGGAACAACATATGTTGTTATGCGGTCTGACCAATAAAGATCTTCGTAGAATATGTAGGAGCCAATATGAGCATCCAGGTTCCGCTATTGGTTATTGACCGGAGACGTGTCTCGGTCATGTCTACATTGTTCTCGAACCCGTAGGGTCCGCACGCTTAACGTTGCGATGACGGTTTCATTATGAGTTTATATATTTTGATGTACCGAAGGTTGTTCGGAGTCCCGGATATGATCACGGACATGACGAGGAGTCTCGAAATGGTCGAGACATAAAGATCGATATATTGGACGGCTATATTCGGACACGGAAGTGTTTCGGGTGATTTCGGAGAAAACCGGAGTGCCGGAAGGGTTACCGGAACCCCCCGGGGAAGTATTGGGCCTTAGTGGGCCTGAGGGGAGAGAGAGGGCAGCAGCCCAGGAGGTGGCGCGTCCCCTCCCATGGGGAGTCTGAATTGGACTAGGGGAGGGGGGCGCGGCCCCTCTTTCCCTCTCCCTCTCCCTCTCTTTCCTTCCCCCTTCTCTCTTCCTAGTTGGACTAGGAAAGGGGAGTCCTACTCCTACTAGGACGATGTAACACCCTCGATGCGACTATATCTCCCACGTGTCGAGGCACGACTTAGAGGCATAATCGCATTGAAGGCGGATGTCGCAAGTCAGGCAATCATCACAAACATCCCATGTAATATAATTAATAAACGGGGAGAATAACATAGTTGGCTTACACTCGCCACGTCAATCAAGTACATAAATAACATACATCATCCAAACACTCATGGCCCGACTACGGCGCCAAAATGAAAGACAACCCAACAAGTGACATGGTCCCGATCACCCCCAACTGGGCACCACTATTGATCATCAGGAAAGGAAACATAGTATCACTGAGAGTCCTCGTCGAACTCCCACTTGAGCTCGAGCGCGTCACCTGGAGCGGAATCATCTGGACCTGCATCTGGTGTAATAGTAATCTGTGAGCCACGGGGACTCAGCAATCTCGCACCCTCGCGATCAAGACTATTTAAGCTTAATAGGTAGGGTAAGGTGAATATAAGTGGAGCTGCAGCAAGCGACTAGCATATATGGTGGCTAACTTATTCGCAAAATAGAGCGACAAGAGGAGGCAAAGCGCGGGCGAGAAACTAGAGAGCAACCTGCGCAAACATTACTCCAACACCGTGTCCACTTCCCGGACTCCGCCGAGAAGAGTCCATCACGGTAACTCACACTGTTGATTCATTTTAATTAAGTTAAAGTTTAGGTTATCTATAACCGGACATTAACAAATTCCCATCTGCCCATAACCGCAGGCACGGCTTTCGAAAGCTCAAATCCCTGCAGGGGAGTCCCAACTTAGCCCATGACAAGCTCTCATGGTCAACAAAGGAATAGACCTCCTCCCGAGACGTTCCGATCAGACTCGGTATCTCGGTTCTTCAAGACACTTCGACAGGTTAAAACAAGACCAGCAACACCGCCCGAATGTGCCGACAAATCCTGATAGGAGCTGCACATATCTCGTTCTCAAGGCACACTCAGATGAGACATCCTACGAGTAAAACCAACCCTCAAGTTGCCCTGAGGTGGCCCCGCAGTCTACTCGGTTCGGACCAACACTCAGAGGAGCACTGGCCCGGGGGGGTTTAAAATAAGATGACCCTCGGGCTCCAGAAACCCAAGGGAAAAGAGGCTAGGTGGCAAATGGTAAAACCAAGGTTGGGCATTGCTGGAAAAGCTTTAATCAAGGCGAACTATCAAGTGGTTCCCATTATAACCCAACCGTGTAAGGAACGCTAAATCCGGGAACATAACACCGATATGACGGAAACTAGGGCGGCAAGAGTGGAATAAAACACTAGGCGAGAGGCTGAGCCTTCCACCCTTTACTAAGTATATAGATGCATTAAGATAACATGGCAATATAATGATATCCCAACAAGTAAATAAATGTTCCAACAAGGAACGGTCTCCAATCTTCACCTGCAACTAGCAACGCTATAAGAGGGGCTGAGCAAAGCGGTAACATAGCCAATCAACGGTTTGCTAGGACATGGAGGGTTAGAGGTTTGACATGGCAATTTGGGAGGCTTGAAAGCAAGTTGTAGGCATCGTAGCATTGACATGGCAATTTGGGAGGCTTGAAAGCAAGTTGTAGGCATCGTAGCATTGGCATAGCAAAAGAGCGAGCAAACTAGCATAGCAAAGATAGTAGTGATTTCGAGGGTATGATCATATTGCCTGCAAAGTTGTCAGAGTTGACTGGATCCTCGAAAGCAAACTCAACGGGCTCCTCGTTAGCGAACTCGTCTCCTGGCTCTACCCAAACAAGACAAACAAACAAACGGAACACAATCAACCACGTGCAAGGATCAAACAATATGATGCAAACATGGTATGCTATGCGGGATGCGATGTGGGATGCAAATGCAAGATGTGACAGGGAATGCATGAACCTGGCCTCAACTTTGAAATCCAAGTGTGCCACTGGAAAGATGAGATGAAATTGCTTGAAAATGATATAAAGAACGTTGGAATCAGAGTTACGGTTTGGAAATGGCAAACGATTCAAATATGACACCGGTCTGCGATTTACAGCAAGTAGCCAACTAAATGCAATGAGATGAATATGCTACAGCACTCACACATGACAACAAAATACATGGCAGGGATGCATTCAAGATGCTTAACAAAAGTCTAGCACTAAGCTACGGCCAATTCATCTATTAACAGGTTCAAATAAGCATGGCAAAAATGCATATGGTAAACAGATCTCAGACTTAGTGAAATTAACACTTGTCTGGAATTTCAGATCAGGTAGCCCTCTTTGGAGCAACAAAACTATATGCTACAGGACCTGAACATGGCAAAGTAAAACATGGCATTGAGCTACTCAAAGAGCTTAACAAAAGTCCCTTAGTGACCTTGAGCCAAAAGGGATCACAAAATACATTTGCAAGCATGTGAACATGGCAAAAAACATAATCAGTTTTCAGACTTAGTGAAAACTGGAGCATGCTGAAAACAGATATCAAGTAGGCATGTTTACGAGCTCGATGCACTCACTACGGTGCAAGTCTTGAAAATCTAAGCATACATCTATCAAGAACACACAAAATGAAAGCTATACATGTCAAGAACAATAGCATAACATGCATGGATCAACTATAACATCATCGGCAAAATTGCAAACAAGTTGACAATCTGCCCAGATTCACAAAGTAGCAAAAGTAGAGCTCGATTGACTCAAGCTAGGGTGCTCCATAATTGCAAACAAAGACATGGATGGATAGAGCACTACAAGATTAACAAAACATCCTTACTGATCATCCTCAAAAGAGGCACGGATCACTCGAAAACAACATGAACATATGGCATCATGAACTAAATAGCTCAAGGACTTAGTGGAAATGTTAAGTCCCTGCAATCAGAATTACCAAGTGCCTCACTTGGCAAGCTTGTGCTAGTCACCACACACATCACAAAAATACATGGGTTGCACCTCTAGAAAGATGACAAAACCCTTAACAAAACATATGTAGAACATCAGGGCATATCATGCACACAATAATCATGGCAAAAATGACAAATGTCTAACATGGAGTAGCAGATCTGACAATTATCTCAAGTAGCCCTCTTCTAACAGCATTTCGGGCATCAAGATGAACTCAAATGAAAATGATGCAATGGAATGAAATGATGTACTCTCTGAGACGAACAATTTGATATGTTATATGCATGAATCGGAGCTACGGATGCAAAGTTACGAGGCTAAGAACATGGGCACATGGATCTGGGATTTCGGGGACTTAGAAGAAAATTTGACCTAGGGTTTACTGTTCACGGCCAGATCTGGATCGCGGCACGCAATCCGAGGTGGCGGCGCTGCTCGCCGGAGATGGCGAGGACGGTGGCCGGATCTTCACCGGAGTGGACGGAGGTGGTGGCCGGACTTGGAGAACCGGGGAGGCACGGCCGGGCGCGGGAACCGAGGGCGGCGAGGGACGCGGGCCCGGGCGGCGGTGGTGCGGCGTCCTGCGGCGGCGCGGTGGCGCCCGATGCGGCAGCGAGGCGGC